>NC_089250.1:166216619-166525056 GCF_963930625.1 Muntiacus reevesi
ACCATCTAACACAAACTGTCAAACAATAACACAACCTTACATTTCCTGTGTGCTGGGCCCCTATCCCCAATATCTCCTGGGTCCTACCAGCAAGGCCTAAGGGATCCCACTGGTCCCACTCTGTGTCCAACATGTGGGATGTCAGGCTTCTTAATTCGAATGGGAATAAAATAGCATTTTATCGTTGTCTTGGCTTGCACTTCCTCAGTACCAACAAATTTGAATAATTTGCTGTGTATTTATAGGTTGTATCTTTTCCCTCCTCTGTGAATTAATGGGCTTATGGCTTTTCCATTTTTCAAATAGTTTGTTTGTTTTTGTCATATTGATTTGTAGGAATGAGACAAGGCTGCCCACTAACGCCACTGCTATTCAATACTTTCCTGGAGGTCCCTGTCAAAGAATAATAAAGACATGAAAAATAAAGACATTATGGCTGGAAAGGAAGAAATATATGACTTTCGTTATTTGTAGATAACATTACTGAGTACATAGAACATTCAAAATAATCTACACGTTTTTAGAATTAAAGGTGACTTTAGCAAGGTGATTGAATATGAAATCAAAAGACAAATGTCAGTGGCATTTCTATATACCAGCAATAAAATTAGAAAATGTAATATTAAGAAGGTCATCATTGTAATAGCAAGACAATACTATACAATACCTATAATTAAACCCATAAAAAGACACAAGATGAAACCTTAAAATTATGAAATTCTTCAATGAGACACATTTAGAAGATCTAAATAAACCAAGAGAAATTTTACATTTGGGAATAGAATTTTCACCACCCCCCCCGCCCCGCCCCCAATCAGCACAACACTCTTGCGTGTTTCCTGTGAAACTTGAGAAACATCTTCCATTTATGTGGAATAGCAAGAACCAGGAGTATTAGTAGTTAGGATTTCTCAGAAGAGGAGAGAGAGTAAGGTACACTCACCCTAACTGATCTCAAGCCATATTTTACACATACGGTAAGTAAGAGAGTGGCATCGGTGCAGGGAAAGGCAAGCTGTGAGCAGAAGCGAACAGAGAGATGGAGAACAGATGTGGGACTTTGACACACAGCAGAGGTGCCATGAGGACTCGTGGGGAGAAAGAGACGACTCAATAAATGAAGCATAGAAGTTGTTTATCCACATGAAACATCAAATGGGTCTCTATAAACTCCAAAAGAATTAAAGTCTTAACCGTCATAAGTGAAACTTCTAAAATACAGGTGAATATCATTCTGATCTTCAGCGAGGACAGACTTCTTAAACAAAACCCAAACAAGCTAATCACAATACACAAGAAGGCTAAATTTGGCCAAATGAAAATGAAAGACTTCTTTTTCTTTTTTTTCTTAATGAAAAACACTTAAAAAAGTGAAATAGCCAACAAACTGAAAGATACCCATGAAAAAGATAATGATATGTGTCAAGAAATATGAAAAATTCCTATAAGTTCTTTAAAATAGATAATAAACCCAATAGAAGCATGTTTTTACATTTTCATAGCAAAAAGCTTCTACTTGTGTAATAAAAATGCATATTTTAGTGATAATTTAAAAAGAAGTCTTATCTATAGTCATATGCTTTCTCTCCATTTGGTTTTTCTTTAATGTCTCTCATTAAAAGACTTTTTTTTAATGTTTTTCATGTTTAGACCTTGTATATTTATGGGATATTTCCTGTTATATAAAAGAAAAAGAGACCAAATGTTAAAACAATTAATATTGAAATAGTCCTTATGACCCAATAAGAAAAGTACTCAACACAGTAGAATAATAGGTGAAGGGTAAGAACCTGATGAAAGAAAAATACAAATGGAGAATAAACATAAAATATGCTGTGCTACTAACAATCAAATAAAATGAAATAACACTTCCACTTTCAAAGATTCCAAGGATGATTATGGCCAGACAAGATAACCATTCTTATCTACTGAAGCTGGGTGTCTAGAATAATTCAATATTTCTGGGAAGCAATTTGTTAGTATGCATCAAGAACCTTTAAAATGTTCATACTTTTTAACCAAGTAAGCCAATTAAAAAATTCATGCTAGAAACAATTAGAGATATGGTCAAAATTGATAAATAACAGTGTTTACTATACTATGGTATCACTGACTCAATGGACATGAATCTGGGTAAGCTCTGGGAGATGGTGGAGGACAGGGAAGCCTGGCATGCTACAGTCCATGGGGTCACAGAGCTGGACACTACTTTGCGATGGAACAACAATATACATAGAGCAACACTATACTATTACGTGTAATAGCACAAGACTGGAAACAAAAATACAAAAAGTGAAATAAAATGAAAATTCATTGAATGGACTGTTGTGCAAATTTTTTTAATGCTGAAATAAGCTCATAAAGTCATATAATAATAAAACAATCACATGATACCAATTTTTGCCTGTAAGATTAAAAAGATTGATAATGCTAATTGATGAGAAGGATATAATGAAACAGGCAGTATCACTTTGGGTATAAGTTCTACGGCATAGCTGTTTTGGTGGGAAATCTGGCAGCACTAATTAGATTTTAAATGTATAATTCCAGCAATTTTACTTTGAAAATTTTTCTATAAATATGTTTGTATAGGAATACAGAGACTTTTTAAAAATGATTTCCACCAGACCATAATTTGAAACACTCTAAATGCTTATCAGTAGATGACTAGTTAAATAAATCGAGGAATGGCTGCCCACTCCAGTATTCTTGCCTGGGAAATCCCATGGACAGAAGAGCCTGATGGGTTACAGTCCATGGGGTCGCAAAGAGTTTGACATGACTGAGCACAAAACAGCACACTTGTTACTGTAACCACGTAATTTAATTGAATGTCAAATGAACTGATGAAATGTGGGAGCAGAGAAAAATACATGCCTGTAAACTATGAGTTGAATGCCATTGAAAAGATTTAACATAGAGAAGTCAGTGAAAAGTTGCTATAGAATTAGGAGTGGTCAAGACAATTGCTGTCTTATCCCTGGTGGCTCAGGTGGTAAGGAATCTGCCTGCAGTGCAAGAGATCAACACTTGATCCCCGGGTCAGGAAGATCCCCTGGAGAAGAGAATGGTTACCCCCTCCAGTATTCTTGCCTGGAGAATTCCACAGACTGAGGAACCTCGTGGGCTGCATACAGTCCATGGAGCAGAGTCTGACAAAGAGTCGGACACCTCTTGGCAACTAACACTTTCACTTTCAAGATAATGATCAAAGAATCAATAATTGAAAATGAAAAATAGAATATTGTTCAAACAGATTATTTGCAAATATCTTTTAGTTCTTGCTCCATTATAAAGTATTTCAAAATAAAAACATATGAGTATATTAACTGGGTGATCTATGTAAAAAGTACAGCTGACATTACACTTAAAGAGGAGTTGTATGTATAATATTATCAAATATGTATAAATTTGTTTTAACTTAAATGTAGAGTTTAAGATACTTACAAATTTTTTTCTGGTTCCCTGCTTGCACTATTTTGATCAACTGACCTGCCCTTATCTGATTGAATGAGAGCGCTTCCATAAAGGCACTTCCCACTGCCCCCCACCTGGCATAAAGCTGGAAACTAGAAATTTCAGTGAGGACTCCTCAATGTCCTAAATAGTATTTTGTTATTAAAAGTGTCAATTCAATGTTTTAAATTGACAGCAATGTATAAAATGCACAATTCTGGGCAATCTATTAGAATCATCACTGTGTGATATACCCCCAAGTACATACAGAATGAAATCTAAATTCTTGGTGTGGCATTCAAGGGTTATCTCTGATCTGATCGACATCCATATGTCACTCCCTGTCACTTCATTCTTCTCCCCTTCATATCCCTTGAATCACACATGAATTATATTTCCTAATTATGCAACATGTACCTTGCTTAATGAGCTCTTTCCTCTGATTATCCATCTAGAGACTCCTATCTATCCTTTAAAGCCCAGCCCAAATATCCCATTCCAGGGAAGTCTTTCCCCAGTCCCTCCTTTATTCTAATAGTTCTTTGTGCATGGTCTTTGATAGTACAGGTCAGATTGCTTTGGTTTCAGTGGAACCCATAGAAACTTAGCTTCCAATGCCCAGGACATGTAAAATCTTTCACCACATTTTACTTTACCACTTTACCATAGGTTTGTTCCAGTTCTAACACTTGAAGTGCTCAGTGACATTGTTGAAAAATATGAATTAATCAATGGACACTCGTGACCTCTTATCTTTTTGATACTTCTTACTCAACCACTTGTAGACATAAAGAGCCATTATACATATAAATACTGGCGTGAGTAGCCTTTCCTTCTCCAGGGAATCATCCCAACTCACAGATCGAACACAGGTCTCCCACATTGCAGGCAGATTCTTTACCAGCTGAGCCACGAGGGAAGCCCAAGAATACTGGAGTGGGTAGCCTATCCCTTCTCCAGCGGATCTTCCCGATCCAGGAATCAAACCAGGGTCTCCTGCATTGCAGGAGGATTCTTTGCCAACTGAGCTATGAGGGAAGCCCCAAATATAAATAACTTAAAAGCATATTTTGTCTTGAATTATATCACTCACTCTCTTAAATGCTCAGTAATCTCTTTTGTATTCATAAGTCCATCCTTGTTCTAAAAACTGTCTTAAAAATAGGAATGAAACTCAAACACACAATGTGTGCTCCTCAGTTTCTTCAGCTTCAAGATGGGGCAATAATAGAACTGCATCTGAGGGTCTCGGGGGCTTTAGGGAGATCATTTACATAAAGTGTCTGAACACAGCAGAGACCCAAGAAATGAACTGCTTGCACTTTTTGTCAAATTGAATTTAAAAACACTTAAAAACTGTATAACTGTAGAGACCAGAGCCAACTACATGCATAACCTAGGATCCAGGAATCTCACTCCTAGGTATTTACATAGAAAAGGTCACATAGGTGCATCAAAAGACACGACAAGAGTATTGACAGCATCTGTATTCATCATCGTCCCAAACTGGAAACAATCCAAATGTCAGCATTAGAATAGATAAATGCACTGTGTTACAGTCACACAATAGAATACTATCCAGCAAGGAGAACAATAAAGAGCTGCAACATGAAAAACGTGGTTGAATCTCATCAGCACAATGTCAGGGAAAGAAGTCAGATGGGAAAGACCATGTGCAGCATATCCAGGTGATATAGACTTGATCAAGCAAACTATCCTGCCGTGATAGAAATCACAAGCAGTCATCCTTGGGGGGCAGACACTGGAAGGATCTGAAGGGGCTCTGGATGCTGTGATGCAGTCATCCTTGGGAGGCAGACACTGGAAGGATCTGAAGGGGCTCTGGGATGCTGTGATCTAGATCTTGAATCAGGTGGTTACCTGGGTGTGCCCAACTTGTCAAACTTCATAAAGCTATTTATGAACTGTGTGCTTTTCTGTATGATGTCACACTTTAGTCAGAAGCTTAATTAAAAAGACAAAAGACAGGGCTTCCCTGGTTAAGAACCTGCCTGCCAATGCAGGAGACACGGGTTTGACTCCTGACTGGGGAAGATCCTACATGCAACTAAGCCCGTGCGCCACAACTTCTGAGCTGCTGCTCTACAATGAGAAGCTGTGGCAACTAGAGAGTCGCCCCTGCTGGCCACAACTAGAGAAAAGCCCTGTCCAGCAACGAAGACCCAACGCAGCCAAATAAATAAATAAAATTTAAAAAATAACTTAAAAGATAAAACTGCTTGGGTGATTAGAAGGATGGTTTTGACAAACACAGTGATTAGGAATTTATGATGTTCGAACACGTAGCAGAGGTGCAGAGAAGCAGTTAAGGGAACTATCAAGAACATATCCTCAAGTCTCTATGTGAATCCAGGGATGAAAACAAAACTGCTGACAGTAATGACTTATTTTCTGTTGTCATCTTTTCTGGATGATACAGCAAAGATGCTTTCACCAGATGAGATGGCAGAGTAGTCATCTGGAAAAATAAATAATAATCTATACTTCACACTGTCCATCAGGATAAATTCTAAATGAATTGAAGATTTATACGCAAAATAGAAAACTGTAAGTTTACTGCAAGAGAAATGAGAATTCCTTTTTAATCTTGGAGTGGACAAGGCTTTTCTAAACCATGACAAAAGCAAGAAAACATTGATAAATTTGACAGCACAATAGTGAAAGTCTTCTACCGCAAAACAACCACAGCCACAGCATATACAAAAAAGAAAGCAAACAAAAAACTTACAAAGTAAAGCCAACAGACAAATTAAAACTGGACAGATAAATTGCAACTCATGCCATAGGAAGAGGACAAATCCCCTGAACATGTAAAGAGCTCCTAAAAATTGGTAAGAAAAAAAACTCAAATAAAATCTCAATAGAAAAATAGGCAAGCAATATGAACAAATAGAAAAAGAAATACAAATTTTTCTTAAATATATGAAAAGATGGTTAACTTCTCTCAAAATAAGAGAAAGGCAAATAAAAATGGAGATGCTATTTTTCACTTAGTTTTGTTGTTGTTCAATCCCTAAGTCATGTCTGACTCCTTTCAACCCCATGGACTGCAGCATGCCAGGCTCCTCTCTCCTCCACTGTTTCCTAGAGTTTGCTCAAATTCATGTCGATTAAGTCAGTGGTGATGCCATCCAACCATCTCATCCTCGGTCACACTCTTCTCCTCCTGCTCTCAATCTTTCCCAGTATCAGGGTCTTTTCAAATGAGTCAGTTCTTCACATCAGGTGGCCAAATTATTGGAGCTTCAGCTTTAGCATCGATCCTTCCAATGAATATTCAGGGCTGATTTCCTTTAGGATTGACTGGTTTGATTTCCTTGCAGCCCAAGGAACTCTCAAGAGTCTTCTCTAGCACCACAATTCGAAAGCATCAATTCTTTGGTGCTCAACCTTCTTTATGGTCCAACTCTCATGTCCATATGCAACTACTCGAAAAATCATAACTGACTAAGTGAACTTTTGTTGGCAAAGTAGTCTCTGCTTTTTATTTATTTATTTTTTCCATTTATTTTTATTCATTGGAGGCTAATTACTTTACAATATTGTAGTGGTTTTTGCCATACATTGACATGAATCAGCCATGGATTTACATGTGTTCCCCATCCCGATCCCCCCTCCCACCTCCCTCTCCATCCTATCCCTCTGGGTCTTCCCAGTGCACCAGCTCTGAGCACCCATCTCATGCATCCAACGTGGTCTGGTGGCTCTGTTTCACCTTTGATAGTATACTTGTTTCAATGCTGTTCTCTCTGAACGTCCCACCTTCGCCTTCTCCCACAGAGTCTAAAAGTCTGTTCTGTACATCTGTGTCTCTTTTTCTGTTTTGCATATAGGGTTATCGTTACTCAGCCATTAAAAAGAATTCATTTGAATCAGTTCTAATGAGATGGATGAAACTGGAGCCCATTATATAGAGTGAAGTAAGCCAGAAAGATAAAGACCAATACAGTATACTAATGCATATATATGGAATTTAAAAAGATGGTAATGATAACCCTATGTCTCTGCTTTTTAATATGCTGTCTAGGTTTGCCATAGTTTTTCTTCCAAGGAGTAATTTCCCTAATTACCTTTTTACATTAAAAGGTGTTCGATCTTTGTGAATGTGTTAGCTATTTAAATAATTTAAAACAAATCAGGTGTCACATGTTAGCCTGCACTGGTATGGTTTGAGGTAGAATGCCTTGCCTCCTTCTTAGGCTGGTGATCTCGCAAAAGAAAATTAGAATTTATGTCCTTTTGTGGTTTGAAGCTTTCCGTTAAAAAAGAGAAGGTAGAAGTGATATACTAATCCAGGACTCATGTTTTCCTACAGTGGTGTTTAGTGAAATAAAGGGATTTAAATGTGTGGTCCAACCTACTTTTGAGACTCATCGTAAAAAGAGGTTTGGAAGTCTAGAACCGAGCAAGCAGAGCTACAGAAAGCGTTTTTTGGATTGCTCATTTGTAGCCGTGACAGCAGGGACAAAGAAGAAGCGGCGAGCTGTAGGGTTTGGTGAAAAACTCAGAACATGCCAATTTTATCAGATTGCCTGGATCTTTCAAACAGAAGGAGCCTTTAGGTAAAACCAATTCTCAACAAAGCAACATGATTTTTAAAATTTTATTTTGTCCAACTCAACAGAGAAGTATGACTCAAACTCACAGCCCATCCATGTCTAAACTCCACAGACTCTTCAGGGCAACTGGTGCCCTACCTCTTCATGCAAGCACCTCCTGAGTGAAAAACGGAGTGAACTGAGGCTTTGTGTCTCAAACGTTTGAGCAGCACTTGCACCACGCAGCCGGCAGGGTAAAAAGAAATTAAGATGCATGTGGCCAGTGGCCCAGCTTGATCAGCGGCTCTCCTTTAATTAAAGAGAACGTGAGGTGAAGTCGTCGTCTGCAAGTTACAGACTTTGAGAAATTGTCTCAATAAAGGAGAACTTCATTTGGCCTTAGGTAAAAGGCAATCAATAAATTAGTAGGCTGAGGGCAGAGACGTGGAGAGAGAGAAAATAAGGGTCAGGCGAGGGATCTGTGCAAAAACAGGGTGGCGGTGAAGAATCAAGGCGCGGGGCGGGGTGGGGGTGGGGGTGGTGGGCGCAAAGCCATTCACAAAAGGGAACCAAATAAGAAGGGAAGGAAAAGCCGCTCCCTCTCCAGTGTGCATTTCCCTGTGATGTATGAACTAGCCGACGCTCGTTAGCGCTGCTCAGCCTTGGGGGAGGCAGACAGTGGCGGGAAGGACATCCCCAGCCCCACCGTCCATTCTCCGCGTGTAATTGTTTTCATTAGAAGAGAGGGGAGAGCCATCAGCAAGTCACCGTTTTCGAGGTGTCCGGGCCCTGTTTTTTTTCCGCCCTGAGCGGTTGCTGACGCCGTTCCCTGGTTCTGAGGGGCGTCCCGGCCGAGCCCGGGTGGACCCCGCCGCACAGGCGGGGCGGGGAGCGATGCGCTCCATCACCTGGCGGGCGGGCGGGCGCCGCGAGGGCTCCCCGCTGGCCTTGTAAAGCCTGCGTCACGGTGACAGGCTCCTTTCCATCACCGCTTATGCCGCGCCTTCCCGGCTGCATTACCGTTACTTAGCATCCTTCCGCCGTCCATAAAGCACTCCGCCGCGGTGTGTTGGCTATTTCTCACCCTCCTGTGGTTCGCGGTTCTCATTCGCTGTCTTGAGGGGAGGAGAGGACTCGGTCTCAGGCTGCTGCCCCCGCAAGCCCTCCTGGGCAGGGACCGGGGGGCGGGGGGTGGCTGGCTTCCCTCGGAGGGGCCCTCCCACCTTTGGAGGTGGCACCTGTCAGGTGAGTGCCGCAGGGCCTGAAGGATGAGGCCTGACCTCTGGCCCTCTCTCCCCCATTATTCCAGTTTATAACTGTGGGCAAATCTTTCAGGCTCTTCTGTGTGTGTTGAGCTACAAAATAGGCAAAATGACGGTGACCCCTTTGTTCCCCATAGCCATGGAAGGCCAGATCTTTTGTTTCCCCTAAAATAATAAGTTGGAGAGACCAAATGTGATAATCAAGAAGAAAATTCATTGTGCTCCGAAGCAGGGCTCCTTGCTGCGCTCTTTTGCTCACCTGCATCCTTTGCTGAAAGGCCAACCTCTGGGGAGGGGTCCCCTCCCCCGCCCCGCCCCAACTCTCCAGTGGCTCCTGCTTCACACGAAGTCAAAACGGCAGTGGCCTGGGGCCCGCAGGGGCCTGCCCTCTCTCCTCTCTCTCAGCTGTGGCCTCCTGGCCCCACTTCCCCCGCTCCTCTCTCCACGTGTTTCCCAAACCCACCTGCAGGACCCCTCCTGTAGGCACCTTTGTCTCAGCACTCGCTGGTCCGCCCCTCCTGGGCTGGGCGCAGGCGTCACCCTCTCCGGGAGGCCTTCCCTGACCATCGCTGGCACCTCTGCCCCGATTCCTCCTTTGCACTTACACCAGCCCGTGTGCTCAGCGCCACCTGCATGGGTTTGCTTGTGTCTGTCTCCCCAGACCAGATGGGGAGCCCCTTGGGGGCGAGGAGTTCATGCTTTCTTCCCTTTAGCATCTTCATATGTTCACTGCTGCCTAGTACATGGTAGACAATAAGTATTTACCAAGTAAGTGAATATAGCTTGATGTTGCAGTTAATAATAATAACAAATGAGTAACAAGCGTTTGTATTTGTTGTTGCTGATTTGCTCAGTTGTGTCTGACTCTTTGGCTTCAGTTTCAGCATCAGTCCTTCCAATGAATATTCAGGATTGATTTCCTTTAGAATTAACTGATTTGATGTCCTTGCTGTCCAAGGGACTCTCAAGAGTCTTCTCCAGCACCAGAGTTCAAAAGCATCAGTTCTTTGGCGCTCAGTCTTTATGATCCAACTCTCACATCTGTACATGACTACTGAAAAAACCATAGCTTTGACTATACAAACCTTTGTTGGCAAAATGATGTCTCTGCTTTTTAATATACTGTCTAGGTTTGTCATCGCTTTTTTTCCAAGGAGCAAATGTCTTTTAATTTCACAGCTGCAGTCACTGTCTGCAGTGATTTTGGAGTCCAAGAAAACAAGGTCTGTCATCGTTTCCCTTTTTTCCCTATTTGCCATGCAGTGATGGGACTGGATGCCATAATCTTAGTGTTTTTTATGTTGAGTTTTAAGCCAGCTTTTTCACTCTCCTCTTTCACCTTCATCAAGAGGCATGGACAATTTGCAAATGCAAAGCCCTGTAGTATTCATGTATTTTCATGCATTGCAGGCATATTTTTCAGTCACAAATTCGATTGTGGAAAGGTGATGACTTTGTGTATGGTAGAAGTTCCTAAGTCCACCTGAGGACAGAATATTCTAGCTTGTCAATAAAGGGGCATTCAGCCTTTTCACGTGTCCCCTTCCACCTCCATGGCTGACTCCAGGGAACCAGCCTCTGGCCTGCTGTGGCCTCTCAGGCTGGGCTGGGTGGGGAAGCAGCGGTCTCCTGGTGTGCCTCACCCCCACCCAGATCTCCTGAGGTGCTCGGCCTGGGCTCATGGGAAGGAGCCCACCCACAGCCTCGCCCTGGAGCCCCTAGTTGGGCCCCAGGCCTTCTTTTGCCCTCACTCAGGCATGAGATGACTCTGCTGTCTCCTCTGATGCCCTGAGGAAGCATAGGCTGGTTCCCTCTGCCTATGGTGTCTGTAGTCATTATTCACCTGTGATTCTGTTTAAGGCTGTCTCTTCTCAGAGTTCCAGTGGGGGAATAGCTTTGGATCTTCTGACTCATTGGGGGCCTCTCAGATGCCAGTCTAGGCATCGGGAGAGAAGATAATGTTTGGACCTAGCCTCTCAAAGCAACCATCAGAAGGGAAGAGATGTTGAATAATACTTGGAAACTGTATCAGCATTCAGTGTCCTGCTGAAATCATTTACCCAGACATTTCTACCTGCATAAGAGCCTGTGACCATACAGTCCTATTGTGGAGACAAAAGAGAGGCCTCCCAGGGAGGAAGGACACTGCCATCTTGAAGCCCATATTTTGGTTCTAAAACTTGGGTTTTTTTTTCCTATGTCAGTTTGCCTCTTTGGGCTCAAACTGGGCTCCATGGTAAATATTTGATGACCTGTTGCCCTCACTGGGGCTTCCCAGGTGGCGCTAGTGGTAAAGAACCTGACTGCCAACCAGGAGATAGAAGAGATGCGAGTTCGATCCCTGTGTGGCGAAGATCCCCGGAGGAGGGCACGGCAACCCACTCCAGTCTTCTTGCCTGGAGAGTCCCATGGACAGAGGAGCCTGGTGGGCTACAGTCCATAGGGTTGCAAAGAGTCAGACACAACTGAAGCTAGAGACCATCTCTGATTAAGTTCTGGGTCTTAAATCTAACAGACCTCATTAGGTATGGATTGAATACAAATTTCCATGCCCCAAAGGCAGCTCCCCTAGAAATCACCCCTTTTCTGGTGCCTGCTTCTCTTTTCCATCTCTGTGGTGTACCTTGCTATATAATTTTAGGGGGGATATTTTCTTGCCCAATGCCAGGTTAATGATGCTTTATAACATTTTAGAGTAATAAAAGTCTACTTAGTTTTTTCTCTAATAAATGTAAAACAGATAATAAAATTACTCTTGCAAAAAAATGTTTCACAGACAAAAATCTTGAGGCCCTTTGGTTCCCAAGGTGGATTTTCAAAACTGCTAAAGATATACAGTCATCCAATTATTTCATAGAGGACTACCTCTTTTTAGGCTAAGTAAATGATATGTGTTTGTGTATACAAGGATTTTAAAGACATGTTTTTGTTTTTTTTTTCATCACTGTCGAGCAAATTTCATTGACTAATCTGAATGTTTATTCTCCTCACCGTCTGTTGGTGAGGGGTTGGGTTAGAAGTTCTCTTTAATTGCCTGAAAAGTCTTACTGCATTTCTCCGGTTGTTAAATAGACATATTTATTCTGGTAGTAGCATGCTTAACACATTTGAAAGGTGCCAAAATTTGGTTTTCCAATAGATGAAATAAATAAATTTCTAATTTTAAGGGATAGTGACAAATTAAGGTCACTTTTAACAGTCAGTGTGTTGTAAAAGCACAAAAACTGGCAAATGCAGTATCGAAAGTAAATGTTTAATTTCCTGGTTTTTCTCTGTATCTCTCCCCTCTTTCCATATTCAGTCAATCCTTTGACAATTCATTCATTGAACAAGTATTTATTGAGCAGCTGCTATGTGCCAAGGGCTGTCCAGCTACCTGCTGGGTGCTGGAAGACAAGTCTTCTGCTCATATAGTGTCTGCTCTCAAGGAGCCAGTGGTGGAGGAGGACGTGGGGGCATGGGAGGCTTCCCCAGGGAGAAGACCCTCGAGGTGGCCTTTGAGGAGATGATCAGGTGAGAGAGGGCTAGCGGTGAGAACCTTGCTCCAACTTCTTAAAATGCTCCTTATTGGAGAAGGAAATGGCAAGCCACTCCAGTACTCTTGCCTGGAAAATCCCATGGACGGAGAAGCCTGATAGGCTACAGTCCATGGGGTCTCAAAGAGTCGGACATGATTGAGCGACTTCACTTTCTTTCTTTCTTTTTCCCTCATATTACACCCTGGGATTCAGGTGATCCCATGTGGTTTTGCTTCTCTATGATCACACCTTCTACATCATCCCTTTGATAAACTCTCCTAAGATAAAATAATTAAAACCAGCCTTTTGTTCCCTACCAAGCCCCCAACCCATATAAGGGCTTGGGAGGTTGTTTGATTGCTTTGTCCAGGCTGCAAGCCAAGATCCAAGTGTGTGCTTGGGTCTGGGTAAGGGGAGGGATGGGGGTGGGTTCCCTGGGCTCTCCCAGATGGAGCTGGATGGAACGGAATGCTGGACAAGACCCCAAGGATAAGAAGCAGAGAGAAGGAGGAGATGGTCCTCAAGGGTGGGACTCAGTCCCACGTGACTCCAAAGGGAGGCCGTGAGATGGCCTGAGAACCCAAGTCAGGGGCTGGTGCCAGGCAAGGAGCTGCAGGTGAGCTGAAGATGAGGCCTTTCCAGCCCCCGGAGCCCTGAATGGGGTTCTGAGCCCTCTGTGCAGACTTGACCAATGCTAAAGCTGTCGGATGAGGGGATCTGTACCCCTTCCACTTAAGAGGACACAGTAGTGGGATTTTTTCCTAAAAGGCAAGAATAATTGGAAACACCTGAATGTTCAACAATTGGGGACAGGTTTAGTTTGTTTAGTGAAATATTGTCTAGGCCCCACAGACGATAGCTATGAAGATAACAGGTAAACATGGAAAATACTTCAGTATATATTTAAAAATAAATAAAAATGGTTTGTCCACTATGCTTACAACTCTGTGAAAATGAATGCATGTTGATTAGAATTTGAAGGGAATATGTAAAAGATAAAAACAACTTTGAGACTGGGGTGATTGTATTCAGTAAGATAATGCAGGTACTTGTAAATGA
This sequence comes from Muntiacus reevesi, assembly GCF_963930625.1. NCBI lineage: Eukaryota > Metazoa > Chordata > Mammalia > Artiodactyla > Cervidae > Muntiacus > Muntiacus reevesi. The sequence goes on from NC_089250.1 coordinate 166,230,474, forward strand.
CAAACTCTGAAATCTCAGTGTCTTAATGTGTTAGAAGTGAAGCTTTGCTCACAGCAAGTTCAATTCAGGTACTCAGAGCCCAGGGCTCCTTCCAGCCCATGTTTTGTGACAGCATAGTGACGAGGTGGCTGTCTGCAAGACAGGAAGAGAGTCTTCAGGAGAAACCAACCTGCTGATACCTTGATCCTGTACTTTGAGCTTCTAGAATTATAAGAAAATAAATCTGTGTTTTCTAAACCACCCAGTCTGTTATATTTTGTCACAGTAGCCCAAGCAGACGAATATATGGCCCCTCCTCCCACCAACTTCTTAGCAAAACTCTTTGTCCCTTTGAAGCTCGGGTAGGATGCCTCCTCTGGGAATCCCATCCCTGCCTCAAGCTTCACTGAATGTCTCTCTCTTGGGCTTTCCCAGTGTCCTGATGCTACTCTGCCCACGCTGCTTGTGAAACCTTATTGAGAAGGTGAGTCCACATCTGGAAGGACCATATCTTATATCTGCATCCACCTGACCAGCATCTGTCACACAGTGAATACTCAAATGTATAGTAAATGAATGAAGGAATAAATTTTTCTAAACTAACAGCAGTAGAACAAGTAGATAACCATTTTGACTGGTTAAGTAAGATTGGCCAGTGGCAGGCTTTGAGCTGTGTGGCAAAGAGAGATGTTTCTGTCCAAAGGCTGTCTGGAAAGACTTTATTATGCTTGACTGTGTCAAGCTTAATAGTGTGAAAGGGCAATTATGAATGTATTGAATGAGAAATAGGCCCCTCTTCTTAGCATGGTGTTTCATCTGGCATAGGTTCAGAGGCTGGCAGGATTTGGAAGTCTAATTGTTCTTCTGTAATTTTTGATATTGAGTCAGTAGTGACTTTCTTGGCTAAACTGAAAACATCAAGTTTCCTAAAACAATAAATACCACAGCACTTTATCTTTCTGGAAGGTTCTGTTGTCTCCTCCCTCCTTAATTTGGTAGGCTATTTAAAATTCTGTCTTTAAGATCTCTTCAAGTCCCCCCCTGTTATCTGAAACCTGCCTTGCCCACTGCAACCTCAAGATCAGAGCTCTCACTGTTGATTTCAGGTCCATGAATCATACTTTCCTCTTGAAGTCACCATAGGATGGTGGCATTCAAGAGCCCCTGCGTTGAGGTGATGCCAACAACAAGAAAGGAAAGCAGACTAAGGAACTCTGAAAATCATCTCCTCTATAAAAGCAATGAGAACAGCAGGAGAAATGGTAAACATCAGTTTTTTCTTTTTTTTAGAATTCTGGAAATTAACCAAAGTCTTGTAGTAAACTGAGAAGCATTTAAAGAAAAATGGCTGAATCTCAGCATGAAAAGCAAGACTTTTGGTAATTTTATTTGCCTTATTCTCACTGTTCCTTCCTCAGTTCTACAGTAACCTTGAAAACCAACATCTTGTAATCACAATGAAAACCAGCATCCTGGCTGCCACTGGGAGGGTCAAAACAGGGTTGCAGCTCCTTCAAAGCCCCATTACCATAGACTTGTCACTGTGTGACCACTCTAGTGATTTCCTGGAAGACATCACTTATATTTGTATGTATTTGCTCTGACTCAGAGCTCTCCCTATATGAACAGCCTTTTCCTTGGTGGCATTTGTCAGAAACAATTGGAGGTAATTGTTTAACATTCTAGCTTCCTAAGGTGGTAGATAACATTTGGGCCAACAATATACAAACCAAAAAGTTTAAAGGGAAAAATGGAAAATGAGATATACATAGGGATCTTGGGGAAAAGCTAACATCACGTTAGGAATTTAAAAGGCCATGTACATGTTTAGGGGTGTGAACGTGCCCCGTGCTATGTATATGACCAGGAAAGTCCTAAGGACGCCCCAGGTTCTCAGCTTTGGTGAACTTTGAGGTTTTGTACAAGCAGGAAATGAAGGCTAAGATGGAGTTGAGATCTGGTTGAGTGTTCAGGAGTGCCCAACATATCTATAGAGACTCCCAGCAAAGACTGGAAGACTAATTGTTTCCAGGCATTGAAGGAAATCTCTGTCTAGTCGTTAGCTGACCACTGAGACAGCTGAGCAGAGCTTTCAGCGGCCACATACACAAAGAATAAGACTGCAGAATTGGTTCAGAAAAGTCTCTAAGAAACCAACAGCAATGACAACAAACAGCAATAGAAACTCTAGGGAAGGGGGACGGTCTGATTCCCAGAGTTGTCACGTTATATTACTTTAAATGTCTAGTTTTCAGCAAAACAAAACCACAAAAACAGAAAAAACCATAAGACGTGCAAATAAACAAGAAATTGTAGTAAAGTCCATACACAGGGAAGAAAAAATCAGCAGAAATTGTTTCTGAGGAAGTCCAGACACTGAATTTACTAGGTAAGGATTTTAAATCGTTTATTTAAAATATGTTCAAAAACTAAAGGAAATCATATAGAAAAACTAAATGAAAGTATGAGAATGATACCTAACCACATTGAGAACATCAATAAGAGAAGAGACATTATGAGGTGAAAAAACCAAATAGAAATTCTAGATTTGAAAAGTACAGTGATTGAAATGAAGAATTTACTCAGTTCAGTTCAGTCGCTCAGTCGTGTCTGACTCTTTGCGACCCCATGGACTGCAGCACATCAGGCCTCCCTGTCCATCACCAACTCCCGGAGTTTATCCAAACTCATGTCCATTGAGTTGGTGATGCCATCCAACCATCTCATCCTCTGTTATCCCCTTCTCCTCCCGCCTTCCATCTTTCCCAGCATCAAGATCTTTTCCAATGGGTCAGTTCTTTGCATCAGGTGCCCAAAGTATTAGAGCTTCAGTTTCAGCATCAGTCCTTCTAATGAACATTCAGGACTGATCTCCTTTAGGATGGACTGGTTGGCTCTCCTTGCAATCCAAGGGACTCTCAAGAGTCTTCTCCAACACCACAGTTCAAAAGCATCGATTCTTCGGTGCTCAGCTTTCTATATAATCCAACTATCACGTCCATACGTGACTACTGGAAAAACCATAGTCTTGACTAGGTGAGCCTACAGAGAGTTCACAGAATTCTCCAGGCGAGAATACTGGAGTGGGTAGCCTTTCCCTTCTCCAGGGGATCTTCCCAACCTGGGGCTCTAACCCAGGTCTCCTATATTGCAGACGGATTCTTTACCAGCTGAGCGACAAGGGAAGCCCAAGAATACTGGAATGGGTTGCCATTTCCTTCTCCAGGGGATCTTTCTGACCCAGGAATCAAACCAGGGGCTCCTGCATTGCAAGCAGATTTTTTACCAACTGAGCTATGAGGGAAATTCTTGAAGAATTTACTAGAGAAGCTCAATCACAGATTTGAGCAAGTAGAGGAAAGAATCAGAAAAGTCAACTGAGATTTTCCAGTCTGAGGGCAGGAAAAAAAAAAAAGAATAAAGAAAGATAAACAGACCTGTGGAACTCCATGAAACATACCAAAATATACATCCTCAGCATCCCAGAAGGAGAGGAAAGAGAGAAAAGAGCAGAAAGAATATTTGAAGAAATAATGGCCAAAAACTTCCCAAATTTGATGAAATATATTCATCTACCCATTCAAGATCAACAAATTTCAAACAGAATAAACTCAGAGATTCACACCTAAATACATCACAATCCAACTGTTGAAAGACAAAGACAGACTCTTAAATGCAGCAAGAAAAAGCTCATCATGTATTAAGGAATCCTCAGTAAGATTAATCCAAGTTCTCATCAGAAACTATGGAGGCCAAAAGAGAGTGAGATGACAATATTCAAAGTGCCAAAAGAAAGATGGCCAAGCAAGAATTAAATTCAGAAAATTATCCTCTGAAAATGAAATTAAAACATTTCCAGAAAAAAACAGTGATTTCATTGCTAACAGACCTGCCCTACAGGACATATTGAAGGGATTCGTTAAGGCTGAAATGAAAGGACACGGAGCTGCAACTTTTATCCATATGAAGAAATAAGGAATACCAGTTAAAGGTATTTACATAGGTAAATATAAAGGACAATATTAATGTATTTTTATTTGTAATTCTTCCTTTCTAATTTAAGAGACAAGAAGGTAATACTTGCAAATTTCTATTAAATGACATACAATATATAAAAATGTAATTTGTATGTCAGTAACAGCAGAAGGGATGAGGAAGAGAATGGAAATGTATAGGAATATAGTTTTGGTATAATATTAAAACTAAGTTGGTATTTCTGTGAATTGTATTGCTATAAATTAAGATGTTAATTGTGATCTCTAGGTCCACCCCTAAGAAAATAGTTATATTTAAAAAAAGAGGTGACAATGGAATTAAAGTGGTACTTGAAAAAATATTTAACACAAAAAAGCTATAATGGATGAACAGTGGAACAAAAAAAGACAGAAGGTATAGAAAGCAAACAGAAAAATTGTACGCATGAATCTTATCCTACCAGTAATTACAAAATGTAAATAGATTAAAATTTCAATTAAAAGGCAGATATTGATCATATTGATTTTAAAAATGATTCAATTACATGCTGTCCATGAGAGATGTATTTTAGATTCAGCTACAAAAATAGGTTGAAAATGAAGGAATAGAAAAGACAGACCATGCAAATATTAATCAAAAAAGAACTGGAGTGGCTACATTAAGATCAAGCAGATTTTAAGACAAAATTTATTAATAGAGAAGGATATTTTGTAATGATAAAATATATCAAAAGTATATAGCAATAATAAATATTTATGTATCTAAAACATTTACAAAATGCATAAAGCAAACAAGAACTGACAAAACTGAAGGAAGAAATAGACAATTCAACAATAATAGTTGGACACTTTAACACCTAACTGTCAATAATAAAGACAGTCAGAGATAAGATGAACAAGCAAATGGAAGACTTGTGGAAACAAGTCTCAACAAGTTTCAAGGGTTGAAGTCACACAAAGTATGTCCTCCAACAAAAATAGGATGAAATTAGAAATCAATAACAGAAGAAATTTGGGAAATTCACAAATATGTGGAAATTAACCAACATATTCTTAAATAACCAATGGACCAAAGAAGAAATCATAAGTGGAATTAGAAAACTCTTTGAATGAAAGAAAATGAAAGCACAACATACTAAAACTTATAGGACACAGCAAAAACAGTGCTTAGATGAAAATATATAGCTTTAAATAATTATAGTAAAAGAAAGAATATCCTGAATCAATAATATAAAGTTCCACCTTAGCAAATTAGAAAAAGAAGAGCAAACTAAATTCAAAGCTAGCAGAAGGAGGGATATAATAAAGATTCAAGGTGAAATAAATGAGATAGAGAATATAAAAATAGAGAAAATCAGTAAAAAGCAACAAGATAAAAAAAATGAAAAGTCTTTAGACTGATCAGGAAAAAAGAGAGCAGGATTACTAAAAGCAGAATTGGAAGAGGGAATGTTACTGCTAAATACAAAGGATGGAGATGTAGTATTAATACTATGAATATTAGAACTGACTCATTGGAAAAGACCCTGATGCTAGGAAAGATTGAAGGCGGGAGGAGAAGGGGACCACAGAGGATGAGACGGTTGGATGGCATCACCGACTTGATGGACATGAGTTGAGTAAGCCCTGGGAGTTGGTGATGGACAGGGAAGCCTCGAGTGCTGCAGTCCATGGGGTCACAAGCAGTCGAACATTACTGAGTGACTTAACTGAACTGAACTGAACAAATCAGACAGAAATAGACAAATTCCTCTAAAGACAGAAATTACCAAAACTGACTTAAGAAGAAATAGAAAATTTGAATAGAAGTAAAGAGATTGAATTAGCAATCAAAAACTTTGCTACAAAGTAAAGCCCAGGGCCAGATGGTTTCACTGATAATTTCTACCAAACTTTAAAGAAGAATTAGCATCGATTCTTCACTAAATCTTCCAAACATAAGAGAGGAGGGACTACTGCCCAAGCCATTCCAGATGCCAATATTGCCCTAATATCAAAACAAGACAAAGACATCAGAAGAAAACACACCAGTGTCTTCTATTAATACAGGCACAAAAGTCTTCAGTGAAATACTAGGAAACTGAATCCAGCAACATATGCAAAGGATTATATTTCACGTGTAAGTGGAGTTTATCCTAGGAATGCAAGGTTGGTTTGACCTATAAAAATCAGTGTAACATACTACACTGATCAAATTGATTTTAAAAGGGAATAATGGACAGATCCCACCATTTATCTCAATAGATGGAGAGACTTTGTGTCCATACCTGGTCTGAGCCACTCGCAGAGTTTGTTGTCTTAAGCAAATGCCTTGGCAGCTCTCAGCCTTAGTTTCCTGAGTGGTAAAGAATTAAATCAGTTAATGGAACCAGTATAATTGGTATATCCTAGTAATTTTCTTACTTGAGAATGTGGGAGATTCCAATGCAGTAGACTGGGAGGAGGCTCAGATATGTGTAGGTGCATTTGATTAAGAAGCTTTGACTAAAAAGAAATTACATGTGATAATGTAAAAAATTATAAAAACACATACGATAAAAGTCCTCTCCCTGTGGCAAAACGTTTTGCATTTTTGGGGGCATGTACATTTTCCCTTGCCTCTTGGGTGTGTGCCATGGGTTGCCACTGGGAGCCACATTTGCTGAGACTGATACTTACTGTGTACATGCATGCATGGTCAGCTGTGTCCAACTCTTTTGTGACTTCATGGACTGCAGCTTGCCAGACTCCTGTCCATGGGATTTCCCCGGCAAGAATACTGGGGTGGGCTGCCATTTCCTCCTCTAGGGGATCTTCCCGAGCCAGGGATCAAACTCACATCTCCTGCAATGGCAGGCGGATTGTTTATCATTGAGCCACCTTTAACAGGTGTGAAACATCCCAGCACATAGTAGGTGCTCAATCAATTTTATTTCTTCTTCTCTGGATACATATATTGTGCCTCTGGTGTGACTTTTATGGCATTCATTATTATTCACATTGTTGTGGATTGAATGGTTTGTCTTCTGAACTAGTTTATGAGCTCTTTCAGAGGAGAGGCCTGTGTCTTCTGTCACTTTTATGCTCACCAAAGGGTCATACAGATAACAGGTGTGTAGACTTGCTTTTCAAAAATATGTTGTTGAGACCATAGTAGAATTGATAGGCTAAATGAGACAATTTTGCAAGGTCATTTGGAAGTGTTATAATCTAGCTATGATGCACTAGACACACCATTTTCTTTTCCCTGGTGGCACTTGATTTATCACAATGGTAGTGCCTGGACCCTGCAGAGTACTATTACTACCCTGAACACCATAGTGCTGGGCAAATAATAGGTGCTTAAACAGCTGTTGAATTCAAGGAATAGTGGTGCAATATGGACTCCCTGATGAGACAACAAAGAAAAACACAGAGCCTGTTCTCGACATGAAAGATGGTAGTGTCAGGATAAGCAATGAGTTCTTACCTATATCAAATGTGCAAAGCAGCTTTTTGGAGACAAAAACAAAAGGTTGTTTTGAAGGCAATCAATTTTGTTTAATTTTAACATGGCCACATTTATGCCAGATGATTAGCATTTTCTCGTTAGCTTAGCAACTGTGATATGGCTAAAATATTTGGCAAAATGCTGATTTCAGAAGTCAGATGTTGTGCCAACCTTGCTAAATGATCTAGATATAATTTTTAAACCACTCAACCACTTCACAATTTTTTAAATGGGCCATAATAGCTTTTCATCAAAAGAATGATATTTTCCTTGGTGGAAAGAAAGATATTTAAAATACTGAAAATAATGTTGAAAAATAGGAAAAAAAAAAAAAAAAAGAAACGTATTCGAGGCATTTGTAAGGTAGAGATATTGGATATTAAAGAAAAATCACCCCTGGAGGAATCTACCACTGTGGTTTTCCTAAGGCCAGAAGCCAGGAATGAGGTCCTGGTTTCTTGCTCTCCTAGACTGTGTTCCGTGATGGCGAGTAAAAACGAAGAGCCTGTACTGCTCACATTAAAATTCATTTTTATTTTGATTTTGCCTTTTCATGTCAATTAGAGACTCTTTGTTAAAATGATTATATAATTTTTGCAGAACTATGTTATTGCAAACTGGAGGATATAAAGCCTCTTAAATGTGACTAATGTACTCACAAATTCCTGCCCAGAGCACAATTTCTCAAGGGGGCCTCTGCATACCATCTTTTTAAAAGTGCAGCGGAAAGAGAGATGTAAATGCCCAAGAGATACAAGTGAGCTTTTGGCTGAGATGGGGGATAAACTCCTTGTTCAAACAGCTGACAGAGGTCCCAAGAACTAAAGCATCCTTTGCTTTGGAACTCATCTCCTCGCTCTGTTCCTGTCTTGTGATAAGGTTACACTGAATGGGGCTGGCATCCTTCAAGGTTACTGTTCCAGAAAATATTTGCAAATAATTTGACGTGCTGTCAGCTAGCAGGCTGCAGTGAATTCTTATAATTCAACATACTAATGTGGGTTTTCATGCCTTAAGCTATAAATAAGTTGGATATGCAAAAGTTTCTGTAATGTTTATTTAATAACAATATTTAAAGAATAAATCTTGATTATTCCATCGCGCTTGGATGGAAGTCTTCCACTCTGACGGTTGCCTGTGACCTCGGGCAGTTTCTTCCTTTCTTTGTCTCATTTGATATCACTAAAGAAACAAGCTTGTTTTTCTTTTCAGGCTTTTGGAAGTAGCACTCTGATGCTTCTGCCTACATGCTCTCCAGTCAAGTCTCTGCTTGTGTGAAATGACCGAACTCAATTCAAGTTGAGTATTCCCAGCGGGATGGCGCCTCCATGGGCACAGGGCCCGGAGCTGGGCCACAAGGAGTGGAAGCAGGCACTCCTGGACCTGGAGCCCCAGGCTCATAAAAGGCTGATCATATCATAACATCAGTGCTCCTAGACTCTAGGAGAAGTGCTCTAGGAGAACATGGAAGGGAATCACTGATCGGCTTGTGGATTAGGTGATCCTGAGTGATCCTTGCAGAGATGAATATAAGCTTTCATCAGGTGGAGGCACAGAAGCCAGGCTGTGGGCAGAACCACCCCTCTGCACAAGGATAGGGAGGCGGAAAGCGTGTGGCTCTCATGAAAGTGTCCAAGTGTTATTTGCTTAGTCGTGTCTGACTCTTTGTGACCCCATGGACTGGGACCTGCCAGGCTCCCCTGTCCATGAAATTCTTCAGGTAAGAATACTGGAGTGGATAGCCCTTCCCTTCTCCAGGGCATGTGGCCTTAACAGGCATGACAAATTGTAGTGACTATTTTTCTACCAAGCATCTGCAATGAGGTCATTTAACTATGAATCAGCTGAGTATATATGCATGGCCTGAGGTGTGCCTTGCAGGAGACCTCTGGGAACTTTCTGAAGCTGGGCGCAGCCAAGGCCAGTGGGTTTGGGGGTCAGCACCTGGGGGACTGAAGTGCATCTGTCTGAGTTGGGGACACTCTTCCGGGGACCCTTTTGGCTACAGGCCCTTTTTGTGGGGTTGCTGTCACTGGTCCTAAAGCAGTCTGGCATCTGATAGTGAAAAGACAACTAACATGATGCTTCTGCCTAGCTGATTCACGCATGCCCCAATGTGCCCCACACGCTCATCAAGGTTGGAGTGGTGGACGCTGCATGGTGGCAGAGGCAGGAGGGAGGCAGGAGTGGGGAACAACTTTTCGGCTTCACATTGTCCCCAGGGCTGTTGTTGGAGCCAGGGTGGGTCCTGCACTTGGGGAACTTGGCCTGTGTGCAGAGGCGACCAGCGCCAAGGGCAGAGTCCAGAAGGAGTAGGCTAGCATCCACCTTCTCCATGGCAGGAGGTGTGGCTTCTCAAGCTGCTGGGTCTATTTTCTTAAAAAATAACTTTATCAAAATAAAGTTTATACACCATTTTGTCATTGTTGTCCAGTCGTTCAGTCATGGTCTGACTCATTGCAACCCCAGCAGTACACCGGGTTTCCCTGTCCTTCACCATCTGCCGGAGTTTGCTCAAACTCACGTCCGTGGAGTTGATGATACCATCCAGCCATCTCATCCCCTGTTGTCCCCTTCTCCTTCTGCCCTCAATCTTTTCCAACATCAGGGTCTTTTCCAATGAGTGGGCTTTTCACATTAAGTGGTACAATATGCCCATTTAAAGTGCACAATTCAATGGTTTTACAATAAATTCACAGAGTTGTGTACTCAACCACTACAATCAATTTTAGATTACTTTCATTACCTCCAAAAGAAACCTGTCACTCCCTGTTCCATCCCTCTCCATCTCTTCTTTATCCCAGCCCTAGGCAACTACTAGTCTACTTCGTTCTCTCTAGAGTTTCCTGCTCTAGACATTTCATTTAAGTGGCATCATAATCTGTGATCTTTGTGTTGGCTTCTTTCACTTGGCACTATGTTTTCTAGGCTCATTCTTGTTGTAGCTATAAGCTTTCTAAGTATCTGAGGTGTAACAGGTGCTAAGACATATATGTTAAATGAAGCAAAGCGCATGTGGGGCATGTCATAGCCCCCATAGCCATATGACTGTGGGGCAGTCGTAGCCTTGGACTTGCCATGTGAAGACCTGGGTTTCTTCCCAGCTCAGATCAGCCACACGCTGCCCCAGGAGCCTGGGCTCTTATTCCACCTCACTTTGGGGCTCATTGTACAACCAGGAAAGCTGACTCTGGTTAACAAAGACTCGAATGACTCAGACAATGAAAATTATCTTTGAAAATCTTAATGTCACATCTACATTTAGGAAAATATTTTGAACAGAGCAGTTGAAGAATATAAAACAACTTTGGACTCTGGTGCAGGCCAATAGTCAATAGCTTAGCAGTACAGATAACAATTTTATTAATACTTTTCTCCTTCCTCTCCTGCCCCACAATAAAATAAACAGGTAAAGTAAAGTAAACTAGCCTTGAAAATATTTCTGTTGCTTTTTGAGCATGTACAATTTGGTGGGGGTGGGGGGGAACTTACTCATTATAATCATACTTTACTAAGCAGAAATATATCTACAGCTATGATTTCTTGTTATATTTTAAGTAAGTAGACTGGCTTTTTTTTCTCAAGCAAAGTCATAATTGTATTTATTTTAAATTTATATCCTGTCTGCTTCAAAAAGAAATTTGAGGCAGCCAGGAAAATCATAAGCTATAAAATGAGCAAGCTCCATTTTATACTAATAAAATAAAAGTTAGGATCTCATCAGTGAAACAACTTCTCTTTGTGCTGTACTGTGTGCAAATATTTGGATTACTAAAGTGAATTTATGAAGCAATTACTTTTAATGCTATAAGAGGAAATTAAGTACTCATTGATTCTTGATTTATAAGCTAGAGCTAAAGATCATGAAAAAGCAAATATAACTTAATTAAATGTCCCTTGGCTTTGCTACTCTTGAGGTCTTCACTCATAAAGTTAGTAAAACAAACCATTCCTAGAACATAAATGTATATTGGTTCTTCCAGTTGGGAAGGCAAATAATTTACTGGTTAAATATATTCAGCAAAGTTAACCCAAGTGAGAGATTTTCCCAGTGTCCTCTGGGGCTTGCAGAGATAAAAGCTATTGTTGTAGTTTTAAGGAAGCTATTGTCCTGGGAATGATAGGCACCAACTTGCTGTAAAAAGGAGTAAACAAAGGGCATCTCATTTTTTTTCCTATTAGAAAATACATTTTAATATGCTCACAAAATAAACTATAGATCTGTGAAAGAAATAGAGCTTTATAGTCTATTCATTGGCTACACACTTGTGGTTATTCATTGCTGACAATGAACACATTAACCTGGGATAATTTAATTGAATCGTCGAGTAATGTTGCTATTTTTCTACTCTGAAGTGTAAATGATTTTTAAAAATTGGGTTCTAAAATGTAACACTTCAAGTGATGTATACAGCAAATCAAAGAGCCAGTGCAAGTCCCCTTTTGTGCTTCATGAGTTATTGATTAGAACAGAAAGGAAAAAGAAAGAAAAAACACAACAGCAAAAGAGTGTTCAATGGAAATAAGACCCACTGGCCAAAGAAGGCTCAGCGTGAGGAAGCTTCTGTTACATCCATGGGCTCTTTACCACTAGCATCACCGGGAAAGCCCCAAGATGAGCGGGGTCAAGGTTTTGTCTTCCCGTCTAGTTGAAGAAAGAGAGTGGTAAAAATCAGTGGTAAATGAGCAAGAACATTAAGAATCTCAAAGTTTCTCACGGGAAATAAAGGTTTTAATAAATTCTCTTCTTCATTGGGGTAGATTGGAATCTCATCCTCAATGGTACATGAAGCTGGTCTGAGGGAGAAAGTTCAAAGAGAATTGGTTGTTTTAAATTCTAGTCAAGAAGTGTTAGGATAACAGTTATCCTAACTGTTGGAATATTCCAAGAAGATGAAATTGCCACCAGCAGGACCTAGACTTTAGAGGTACTTTTTAAGGAAGTATTCACGGGTTAGCAGACTTTCTCTTGGGTTGATCTTCTGATTAGGCAAACATTTATGTGTCGTGGTCAGTTGGCACTAGGGACCTTCTGAAGTGATGGAGAAGTTTTCCTCTTCTTTTCCATCCTATGACTAAGCCCATGACCTTGGCCTCATTATGTTCTGATCACAGATACCAGTGGGTCTAGATTTTCATATTGGGTGCACTAAGAAATGCACTAAGAATAAGAAAATCAAAGTGAAAACATATCAGTTTGCTAGGGCGGCCATAACTACAAACTGGGTTGCTTAAATAACAGAGATGAGTTTTCTCACAGTTCTGGGGGCTGGAAGCCTGGGATCAAGGTGTCCTCAGGGTTGATTTCTTCTGAGGCCTCTCTCCTTGGCTTTCAGGTGGCCGTGGTCTCCAGTGTCTCCAGTGTCTTCACGCGCTCCTCCCTCGTGTGTGTCTGCACCTTCATCTCTTCTTATAAGGTGATCAGCCACATTGGGATTAGGGCCAGTCTACCCCAAGGACCCCATTTTAACTTAATTACCTCTTTAAAAACTCTGTCTTCAAATACAGTCATATTTTTAGGTCCACAACATATGAATTTGGGTGGATACAACCCAACCCATAACAGAAGAGAAAGCTGGGATAGATACGAGTCTGTGTTAATTCTTCAGTCATGTCTGGCTCTATGCAACCCCATGGGCTATAGCCCACCAGACTCTTTTGTCCATGGAATCCTCCAGGCAAGAATACTCTTATGGGTTTCCATTTCCTTCTCTAGGGGATCTTCCCGACCCAGGAACCGAATCCAGGTCTCCGGCATTGCAGGTGCATTCTTTACCGTCCCCACCATCTGAGCCATCAGGGTAGACACACAGTCAAGGCGATAAAAAAGAACTAAAGGAGAGACTATAGTCTTTCTTACACTTTTTGGGGTCCATTTCTGTTAGCAGTGTGCTAGTAAAGGCTGGCCCAACTCTGAGAAATAAGAAACCCGATTTGTAGCATTTGCTGATTTCCATGGTGTAAATACTCCCAACATGGCCTGTTTTTAATGTAGCAAAATGACTTCTCTGAATGTGGATGTGAGAGGGAAGCTGCCAAGTCAGCTCTGCTGAGCCGTAGAAGCTGGCTCCAGAAAGCCACTGGTTTCAGGAACCAAGACATAAAAGTAAAGGGGGAATAAATGGAAGCACAATTTGGGTAATCTGAAAGCTCTTTCTATAATGGCTCATAATGGGGGGAGGTTTTAAAATGTTGATTAAAATAAATTATCTGTAATTTTCATTTTGCTCTTATTTTCCTGTTAAAAGTAAGAATTTGATAGAAGTAAGGAGAATGAGGACTGGGTGAAAAGAAATAAGAAAAAGAATGCTAAAATAGCTCCCATTTCTGGTAATGTGGCAGACTGGGAATTCTGAGATACTCACCCATATGTGCAGACAGCCCTTTTAAGAGTATCGGTGATGAGAAAAATAGGACACTGAAGTAGGTTGTTTTCTTCTTGAGAGCATTTGATGAACAGGATAACCTTGAATTTTGATTTTCATGGCTCCATGCATACAGGAGACAAAGCTCAAAACCTGTGTACGCTGTGCGTATAAAGGGAGAACCCATGCTGCTACCATAAAGCAATAGCTGGCTTCACTGAGGGTGATTCTGCCTACCAGGGCCCACTTGGCAATGTCTGGAGACGTTTTTGATTGCTATAGCTGGTGAGTTGCTACTGGCACCTACTGGGCAGAGGCTAAGGATGCTGCAAAACCCTCTGCAATGCACAGAACAACCTCCCACAATAAAGAATCATCTGGTCCAATAGTGATGAGGCTGAGAAACCCAGCTCTGAAGGCTTACATCATCAGTATATCACTTTCATGCGGAATTTTAAAAATGGTACAAGTGAACCTGTTTGTAAAACAGAAATAGTCACAGATGTGGAAAACAAACTTGCGGTTAATAAGAAGGGGGGAGGGATAAATTGGGAGTTGGGATTGACATATACACACTATGATATAGAAAATAGATAAATAATAAGAACTTGTTAGATTGCACAGGGAACCCTACTCAGTACTCTGTAATGACCTATATGGGAACAGAATCTAAAAAAGAGTGGATATATATATACAATTGATTCACTTAGCTGTACAGCAGAAACTAACAGCATTGTAAATCAACTATACTTCAATAAAAATTAATTTAAACAAAAGAGTGTACCATTTAAATTTCCCACTAGCAGTGTGTGAGAGGTCCAATTGTTTCACATGATCACTGATACTTAATCAGCATTCTTAATTTAAAAAATTAAAAAAATTTTATTGGCGTATGATTGATTTCAAATTGCCAACATCTGTTGGATCTTAGAAAAAGCAAGAGAATTCTAGAAAAACATCTACTTCTGCTTCATTGACTATGCTAAAGCCTTTGACTATGTGGATCACAACAAACTGGAAAATTCTTAAAGAGATGAGAATACCAGACCACCTTAGCTGCCTCCTGAGAAACCTGTATGCAGTTCAAGAAGCAACAGTTAGAACTGGACATGGAACAATGGACTGGTTCCAAATTGGGAAAGGAGTACATCAAGGCTGTATATTGTCACCCTGCTTATTTAATTTACAATCAGAGTACATCATGTGAAATATCAGGCTGGGTGAAGCATAAGCTAGAATCAAGATTTCCAGGAGAAATATCAATAACCTCAGATATACAGATGCTATCACCCTTATGGCAGACAGCGAAGAGGAACTAAAGAACCTCTTGATGAAAGGGAAAGAGGAATGTGAAAAATCTGGCTTAAAATTCAACATTCAAAAGATGAAGATCATCACATCTAGTCCCACCATTTCATGGCAAATAGATGCGTAGACAAGGGAAACGGTGACAGAATTTATTTTGGGGGCTTCAAAATTATTGTAGATGGTGACTGCAGCCATGAAATTAGAAGACACTCCTTGGAATAAAAGCTATGACCAACCTAGACAGCATGTTAAAAAGCAGAGACATTACTTTGCAAACAAAAGTCTATATAGTCAAAACTATGGTTTTTCTAGTAGTCATGTATAGATGTGAGAGTTGGACCATGAAGAAAGCTGATCACTGAAGAATTGATGCTTTTGAAATGTGGTGTTGGAGAAGACTCTTGAGAGTCCCTTGGACTGCAAGGAGATCAAACCAGTCAATCCTAAAAAAAATCAACCCTGGATATTCATTGGAGTACTGATGCTGAAGCTGAAGCTCCAGTACTTTGGCCACCTGATGTGAAGAGCTGGCTCATTAGAAAAGACCCTGATACTGGGAAAGACTGAAGGCAGGAGGAGAAGGGGACAACAGAGAATGAGATGGTTAGATGGCATCACTGACTCAATGGACATGAGTTTGAGCAAGTTCTGGGAGTTGGTGGTGGGCAGGAAAACCTGGCGTGCTGCAGTCCATGGGGTTGCAAAAAGTCAGACACGACTGAGCGACTGAACTAACTGTGTGATGGTTGATTTCAGTCTTTCTAATATTAGCATTCTAGTGGATATATAGTGGTATCTTATTGGAGTTTCAATTCTCATTTTCCTAGTGAGTAATGATGTGGACCATCATGTCATATTTTTTTGTGTGTGTGCCATTCATGTGTCTTCTTTGGTGAAGAACTACTTAACTCCTCTTTTGCCTGTTAGACAAAAAACTGGATTGAGTTTCATCTTTTTTAAAAGAGTAAAATAGAAATTAAACCATCTCTCCCACTCCCCCCAGTTGCTAGCAAACCTATGTTTTTGAACCGTGGGGCTGGTGTGGTGTGCCTCCATGAGAATTCATAAGCACAGGCTGCCCCATCCAGATTTGCCTCTCACTCAAATTCATTCCAACTAATGCTGACTTCTCTCATTTACTTCAGGCTAATTTAAAGTGATTACAGGCCTGTGGTCCTCCCAGAAGGAAACCACCTAGGCAAATCCACCTTCTACCTGGGCCTCAAATAACCCAAACATATAAATTTTGGAGAAATAAACACACATAGTAAAAGACATGAGAAAGTAATGTATCAATAGTGAATGCCAGCAGATAGAGAGAGGAGAATCAGCTCCCCAAAGACTCCAGTTGTTGAAATTAACACAGGGGATGCAAAATAAAAATACATGTTTAAAGAAAAAATGAGTGAAAGAAAATATGATTAATGAATATGAGATTATAATGTCCAAGCAGATATGAAAGAAGTAGAACTTTAAAAATGAAAAGCAGAATGATTGCTTTAGACACAGCTGATGGAAGTCAGTAAAACAAAACGTAGTTCTAAAAACTTTCCCATAGGGAAGCACAGAGAGATTAAGATATGGAACAGAAGAGTGATAAAGAGATAAGGAGGCTGGAATGAGAAGGTCCAGCACATGTCTGATCAGGGTTTCTGAACAAGAGAAGAGAAAGTAGTGCAGAGGCAATATTTGGAGAAAGGATGACCAGTCATTTCCCACGAGTCATAAAAGATGCCAGTCCAGTGTTTGAGAAACACCGGTGAATCCCAAGCAAGACAAATAAAAGGAAGTTCTACATATAGATCTATTACAATGTGAAACAGATAAAATCTTAAAAAAAAACCCAGAAGGAAATTACCTTCAAAAATATGATAATTAGGCTGACCACTGACTTCTTAATAGGAAGAACAAAAGCCCAAATATGGTGGAATGGTATTATCATCATCTAAAGAAAAAATAGCTATCAATCTAGAGTAATGTACCCAGTAAAACATCTTTCAAGAAAATAGGGAGACTCTGCAGTCTCTTAGTAGAGCTCCAAGTAAAGGAAATTCTAAAAGATGGACCTCAGGCAGAAGGAAAGTGGTCCAGATGGAAGTGCTGAGATGTAAGGAAGAACAAAGAGTAAAGAAAGCATCTGAAGCTTACCAAGCAGAGACTGAATAAAACAATATCAACAATTCCTCTGGGCTGAGAAAATATAAATAAGAACATTTACAAAACAGCATTAACGTCTGGAGGGGGTGATCAGAATTAAAGAGTTATTAGGTCTTGTATTGTTTGAGGGGAGAGTAAAGATAGTCATCAGATGTATATTTTAGTACCAGTGTAGATGTTACTATCTGTAGGATAATGATTAAAACAAGAAAATGAGATTCATACTTTGTAAGCAAAGAGGGAAAAGGGACGAGGCCAGGGATTAAAAGTTTAAAAACAAACAAAACTAAAACATATTTTGTTCAGGGATACAAATCACAGCAGAATTATTAAAAGTGAGAATGATAAACAGAGAACTCAGGATCATGGTTAGTTGGCAGGCAGTGGGAGAAATTCGAAGATCTGGGAGGGACATACAGGGGCTGACTTCAATCATAAGTTGAAAATTTTTTTCTTAAACTGAGTGATGGGTACATGATCACTGAATTGCTGTTACTTACATGTTAAATGTATTATAATTCATAATTTTTTTGTATATTTTCAAGTTTTATTACAAAAACCAGATTTACAAAAGGAAAAGAAATACTCCTAAATGCTTTCCATTTTTGTAAACAGTAATTATTCTCAGGAGTTGAGAGATTTGTGTAAATGTTCAAATTCCTCCTCCAAGCCCTTTGTGGGCAGATACCATCCCTCCAGCTCCACTGGTACCTCACTTAGCACATGGCACATAGGTGTTCAACACATGCTGTCGTGTCTGAGTTTATATAAGAGATATAACTATCAGTAGGATGACTGTACTTAGAAGTTAAAGGGACACTTGGTTCAAATTGTTTAAATAAACATTTTCATAGCAAAGCTTAGTGCCTTTCATCTCTCTAGGGAGTGTCTTGATTTGGGTTTCCCTAAAAGCAGATATTAAGCTAAGGATGGAAGGAGTAAGTAATTTATTTGGGAAGTAGTCCAGGAAATACTGACAGGGGCATGGGGAAGGAAGACAGGAACGGAAGGAAGCCACAGAGGAGGGATTACGGAGTCTGTCACTGGGGTGGGCTCAGTCTCTCTGTGCGTGCTCAGTTGCTCAGTCATGTCTGACTCTTTGAGACCCTTTGGACTGTAACCCACCAGGCTCTTCTGTCCATGGGAGTTTTCAGGCAAGAATACTGGAGTGGGTTGCCATGTCCCTCCTCCAGGGGATCTTCCTGATCCAGGGATTGAACCCAGCTCTCCTGTATCTTCTGCATTGCAGGTGGAATCTTTATGCGGCCTTGTAGAAAGGGAGCAACATGCTTCAGCGCGAACCCAACCATGGGACGTGGCAGCCAGCTAGTTCTTACCACCGTCCATGTCTCCAGGCAAAGCTGCTTCCCAAACATTCCCTCTTCCAAACACTGGAGCTAAAACCCTTGGCAGTGAGTCCCAGTGTTTGCAGGAAGCCTCCTTCAGCATAGCACAGCACCAGGTTATTTACTTTTGGGGGACTTCCCTGGTGACTTAGATGGTAAAGAATCCACCTGCAGTGCAGGAGACTCAAGTTCGATCCCTGGGTTGGGAAGATTCCTTGGAGGAGGAAATGGCAATCCACTCCAGTACTCTTGCCTGATGAACCCCATGGACAGAGGAGCCTGGTGGGCTACAGTCCATGGGGTCGCAGAGTCAGACACGACTGACCATAGCACAGCACCAGGCCCTTCGGCTTGTAGAGGTGAAAGGTGCAGAGGCATGGGCGGGACACCCACAGCATCTGCAAGAGCTCTAGAGGACTTCTGGGTAGAAAGCTGGGACACATGAGCCCAGGTAGGAGAGGGAGAATTTACCTTTGAGGAGCCAAGTTAGAGAAAAGTTTTGAGATAGTAAAAGGGATCGAAAAAACGGGGACAACTGCAGTAAGTAAATGGTCTCAGTGGCAGGAAATGACTAGAGGTGCTTGGACACAGCCTGGACAGTGAGGGCTCTGACAGTAATTGGGGCTTGTCTGAACACAGAGGCAGAGAAATAGTGGTGCTGTAAGCACGGGCATTTCACATAATGGCCAGGGTAAAGCGATAAATAGTCAGCGCTGACATTGCCATGAAGAGAGGTGAACCTGTTCATGCAGGGCAGGTATGAGATGATTCAAGCCTGCCTATCCTTCCTAAGGGGGAATCAGTGGATGTGGTTTCATCTCCACAGGACACATATAATGTATTGAAACATACTGTACAGGGTAGGCAAAGACACAGCCAGCAGAATTTTGAAAAGCAGATTTTAGTATGAATATCAAAGGAGAATTCAAGGAAAAAGTCATTGACCAAGGCCATAGTTAGGAAGGTATTGAATGGACATTTCTCGGTTGCCCTTCTGGAACGTATTCCCCCCAGTATTATCCTGACTCCCTCCCCTTCTTGAGGAATTTATGTTTTCCATCATTAGCCATGCATCTTAAGGTGACAGTGACTCAGTTTCAGCCTTGGGATGAGCCCCAAAAGAAAACAGATGCTCCACAAAAGTAGAAGGAGGGGGAGAAACCAGATCTCAGTAGCTTGCTGAGCAAGGGCCCTCCATCCAACCAGTGCACACGGGATCAAGGGCTATGGTGCCTGCTTTTGCAGAAAGAAAGTGTTTTGTTGCCAGGTTGGGCAGCAAGGAGATGGGTGACCAGGCTCCAAACCTGTCTCTATACCCAGGGCTCAGGGTGAAATATAAGGGGTGAGAGGCAGAAGCTGACTGGCTAGCCTTAAATCAACCCTGAATATTCACTGAAAGGACTGATGCTTCGATATTTTGGCCACCTGATGCAAAGAGCCAACTCAAATGGAAAACACCCTGATGCTGGGAAAAATTGAAGGCAAGAGAAGAAGGGGGTGAAAGAGGATGAGATGGTTAGATGGCATCACTGACTCAATGGACAAGAGTTTGAGCAAACTCTGGGAGATAGTGAAGGACAGGGAAGCCTGGCGTGCTGCAGTTCATGGGGTCGCAAAGAGTTGGACACAACTGAGCAAACGAACAACAAGTCAGTCCATATAAGTTACTCTGGGTGCGGGAGGCCAGCTTTTCCGTATTGAATGACCTCTCTTGTAAAGGGCTCTGGCGGCAACATTTCTATTCTTTGAGTTCCCATCCTAGAGGCATGGGATCCTGTCTCTGTTAAATAACTCAAAGTTTGATTAATCCACAACCTGTGTTAAGGGAGCAAATCTGGTTTAAGCTGGCCAATGTTTTATGTGCTGGTTTAGCATCATTGGGGCTGCTAAATCAGGCCCCACTTCTTGGATTTGTTAGGAACAAGAACCAGTACATTCCATTCATTGTTTAAACAAGTGCAATTGGGTTTTCTATCACTTACAATGTGAAGAGATTTTACTAACTCTAAGAGTATAGTATACAAGATAAACTTGTCATAATCTTTATTGACTAAAAAAACCTAATTATTGAACTGTATAAAGAAAACTCAAGAAATGCAGGAGAGATAAAATTGCAGCGAAGATTTTGAAAGTCCTCTTTAGGGGTGAACTAGGAAACAAAGATGAGCATGTTTAAGTCTGAACACTATAATTAATAAGGCGGTCTAATAGATGTATTGACTTCACCCAGGATACCTGTGCAGCTGCCAATGGTACCTTTACAGAGTTTTCACAAACTGCAACAAAATTTGATGTGTTCCCCAAAGAAGAAAAAGTACCATGTCTTTGCTAAATATTTTGGGAGCTCATAACAAAAGTGGACAAAAAACAAACCTCCCAGGCCTCTAAACCAAATGAGCGTCCTCCTTTCTCACCCATTTTTTAAGTCAAAAAGGAAATAAAATGAATAACTATAGGATATCTGGGAAATGACTACAATAAAAATGTGACTTTAAAACCTTTGAGATATAGCTGAAGTTGGACTCTAATGGCATTTTCCATTAAGCACTTTGTTAAAAAAAATACATAACTCAATATCCAAGTAATAAAAAGAATCTGTGTTTTCTGCTCAGTTTTTCTGTGAATTTGAAAGTGCTCTAAAAAAAATAAAATCTGTTAAAAGATTTCATAAATCTTAGGAAAATGGAAGTAAAAAATTGAGATAAAATTAAATACTGATAAATTATGAGATAGTATCACTAATAAATAAACCCAAGAGGTAGTTCTTGAGAGGCGATGATCAACGCATTGTATTAATCTACTAAATAGCTTAGTCAAGAACTAAAAGAGAAAGCCTAAATATACAAAACAAGGAATCACCCAGGGAAATGAAGCATGGAGACTGGTAAAATTTGAAGATTTTAAGATAGTACTTTGCTTAATTTATGCTGATTCACTTAAATATAAGAATGCAATAAATGATTTCCAAGGAAAATACCCAAGTCAACAATCAATGGAAAGGTAACTAGAAAATCTAAATGGACTGATAAGCAAGGAGAGAGGAAGTAGTTTTAAGAAGTCTTGGCCTACAAAGATTCCAGAGGGTTTCATGGGTGATTTATTGAGGGTTTCATGGGTGATTTATTTAGACTTTCAAAGCACAGATAATTCCTATGCTTTGTGAGCTCTTTCAGGTCATAGAAAAGCAAGAAAAACCTATAAAATCTGATTAGAAAGCCAGAATTTGTAAATGAAAGCATGCACCAAACCAAAAGGCCTACTGACAGATGAACAGCAGGACAACTTCCCTCAATACCCAGGTGAAAATCAGAATCCTCTATTGAAATACAGTCTGTACTTCTGCTCAGTCATGTCCAACTCTTTGGGACTCCATGGACTGTAGCCCACCAGGCTCTTCTGTCCATGGAATTTTCCAGGCGAGAATACTGGAGTGGGCTTCCATTTATTCTATAGGGATCTTCCTGGCCTAGGGATCGAACCTGAGTCTCTTGCATCTCCTGCATTGGCGGATGGATTTTTTACCACTAGTTCTATGGAATATTAAAGGGATTATGACCAAGAGGAGTTCTTCATAGAAAAGTAAAGATGGTTTAATATTATGAAATCTAATAATATATTCCACCATATATTAGCGATACCAAAAATTCTTTTGATACATTTTGATAGCTATCCCTTACTTTTAAAAGCCCATAATAAAATAGAGATAAATGATTACTTCCTAGATATAACTTTATGTGTGTGTGGTGTGTGCATTTCATAATGCAAAACAGTAGCCAATATCCTGCTTACTAATAGAATATGAGAAGTAATGCCCATTAAAGTCAATAAAAGATGAGTGCTCATTACTACTACTATTATTTGAGAGTTATCACTAAATTCCCATGCAACAAGCTTTTGACAGTTTATACTAACATCAACTGAACAAGAAAGTGCCTGTTAAGCTACACTGTTGTCTACACTGTGTTATCACCCTTTTAAATCTTTGTCAACTTGATGTAGAAAATAATATTTTATAGTTTTAATGATCATTTCCTTAAGTGTCAGTAAACTGAATTTTTACAAGTTTAAGAGCCATTTTTACTTTTGTGAATAATCTACTCAGTTGTCTTTCTGATAATCTGTTTTATATTATTGCATATGGAAATTAACATTATTAACCCTTTGTCATAGAGCTTATAAATATCTTTCTCTCTCTTTAATCTTGTTGATGTTTTTGACATGAAATTTAAGTGTTTTTATATAATAAAATATTCAATCATTTCTCTAAAGTTTTCTGTCCCTGGTGTTTTTATTGAGAAAAGATCTCTTCCAAGAGCATGAAAATATTCTCCATTGTTTTTTTCTAACAATCTTATAGTTAGAGTTACAATTTTTCATTGAACCCTTTGGACTCAAAAATCACTAAGGATGTTGACTACAGCCATGAAATTAAAAGACACTTGCTCCTTGGAAGAAAAGCTATGACAAACCTAGGCAACATATTAAGAAGCAGAGATATCACTTTGCCAACCAAGATCCATATGGTCAAAGCTATGGTTTTTCCAGTAGTCACGTACAGATGTGAGAGATGGAGCTTAAAGAAGGCTGAGCACTGAAGAATTGATGCTTTCAAATTGTTGAGCTGGAGAAGACTCTTGAGAATTCCTTGGACACCACGGAGATCAAACCAGTCCATCCTAAAGGAAATCAACCCTGGATATTCATTGGAAGGACTGATGCTGAAGCTGAAGCTTCAATACTTTGGCCACTTGATGTGAAGAGCCAACTCATTGGAAAAGACCCTGATGCTGGGAAAGACTGAGGGTGGGAGGAGAGGGAAATGACAGAGGATGAGATGGTTGGATGGTATCACCAACTCAATGGACATGAGTTTGAGCAGACTCCAGGAGATGGTGAAGGACAGGGAAGCCTGGTGCACTGCAGTTCATGGGGTCTCAAAGAGTTGGACACGACTTAGTGACTGAACAGCAACAACAATTTTACATTGAGCTCTTTGAACCACTTGTAATTCATTTGGGCCTCCCTGGTGGATCAGTGGTAAAGAATCCACCTGTCAATGCAGGAGATGCAGGTTCAATCCCTGGGTCTGGAAGATCCCCTAGAGAAGGAAATGGCACCCCACTCCACTATTCTTGCCTGGGAAATCCCCTGGACAGAGGACCCTGCTGGATTACAGTCCCTGTGGTCGCAAAAGAGTCAGACTCACCTTAGCGACTAAAACAACAACAAACAAGGAGAGATAAGGTTACAAATAGCTAGCAAATTTCCCCATCTCCACTTAGTAAGTAATTCATCCTTCACTCATTGATGCTGGGCATTGTCGTTAAACACTGTTTTCTTTTGTAACCTCAGGTTTGCTTGTGCATATTCCCACTTGTCTGTTTATTGCTGTGTCAGTACATATTGTTTTAGAAACCAGCATTATTGACTCTAATCCTTGCCAGAGAAAGTGCTCCATTATTTTTGTATTTCAGATTTTTCTTGTTATTTTCACAAGCTATTCTTTTAGATGAACCCTAAAATGATTTTTTTTCAAGTTCCAAAAAAAGTTCTGTTGGCATTATGACTGAGACTCTATTGAAGTCTAGTTAGGTTTAGAAAAAAGTACTGAGTATTTCTACCTAAGAGTAAAATATGTTTCTCTATCTTAAAAATCATTTTTATGTTCCTCAGTGGAGTTGTATACAGTTATTCATGTACATCCTATGCATTCTTCACTAACTTTATTCTTAGGTGTATTATATTTTTGAGACTAGTGTGGATTTTCCATTATATTTCTTTAAATCATGCTTTGAAAATGGCTATTGATTATATATTAAAAACTATCTGTATAATAATTTTAATTGGTAATTAACATGGTGTTATAAATAATATAATATTATGAAAAATTACTAGATTTTCTAAAAACATTATAGTAAATAGAGAGGCATTGTTTTACATTTTTGCAAATCTCTTTAATGTTTGGCTTAATGCAAGATAACTTATTTGCTCCTGCATTCAATCTATTGTATTATGACACAGATTAGCCTCTGGAAAACTCTGTACTATGTGCTAGTAAAAAAATGAGAGTGAAAGAAAGCAGATAACACCTTTATGTTATTATAATGTTCTCAGGGACCTCCAGAGGCCCCCCAGACACATTTTGAGAACCACTGCTCACGACCACTATTATTAATATTGTTTCACTGTCTACAGAACATCATTTTTAGAGGAATTACACTGTCTGTTGAATGTCTACTCTGTGCTAGATCCTCTCTTGAAGTCTTTAGGACAATCATTCAGGGTAGCATTATTACCTACTCCCCTCAACTTAGAGATGAGCAAACTAAGACAGAGACTCAAACATTTTTCCAGAATCATACATGGGATGATAGTGGTACTAGAATTCAAACCCAAGTCTCTCTGACTTCAATGCTCAAACCCTTTGCATCTTCCCTGTCTCTCAACATTTTTAATTAAAAACACTGGTACGGTGAATCAAATGAGAGCCATTTCTTTGATCTCCTCCCTGAGTGCTCTGTTTAAACGCAACATGGTATTACGGTACTTGGTGTGGCCAGGACCCAAGCTGACCTAAGTCCTTCCCTGGCCACTGTCTACACAGGACAACCAAAGCTCCTCCATGTGCTTTGCTGCCATTATTTCTGATGAATGGCTCAGAACACACGTTTAGCATATTGTATCACACGCTTTGGCGTTAAGGACGATTATTCTGTAATAAATGAAAGGATCACATCCTCTCATGAAGAATAGGCAGCAGTGGTAGATCAATTTCTTAAAAAGATTTTCTCTTTATGACTGTCAAGGGGTTAGATCTAGGATAGTATAGCACAGAGATAATAAAGGTGAAATACAGGATACTTTGGAGATAACTGCTCTCCACTTCCTTTTTTCTGACAGTTATGGAGGGAAAGAAAACCACAGATGTCTGATAAGACCTAGAGACATCCTTTCATTATGTGTCTTAAGAGACAGGGATAAGTGAGAGCAGACGAAAAAGACACAGGGAAAAATTAGGAGGACAGAGAAAAAAAGTGAAACAGTCCTATATTATATCGGTGGCTTCTGATTATTGCACATCTGCAAACAATATTTGAGATTTATTTCTTCTCTCTGGGGATTCGTTGCTGGGCTAAAGTTGATGTCTGGAGCTATGTATAGCTTCTGTGAAAGGATCCCTTGGCAAATTAAATTCTACGGTTTTGTCTTCATTCATAATACATACTTTATACATCTCTGCAAATAACCATTGGAATTTAAACTAGAAAGCGACAAAATAGTCCTGGTGGTGGGTCTAAATGAAATTGGAACATTTGAGTATTCTGAAGTCATCCCTGATCATCTTTTTCTTTTAACTCTAAACTTATCTTTTCCCGTTGAAATGGTTCTTTCTCGCTTTTAGAATGATCAACAGTCAAGAATGAAAACAAAAGATGCTACAGCACAATTTCTCAAAATAAGTCTCTACGCTAACATCATCCATATGAAAATAGGGAGAAAATCACCACAAAAGTTTGAAAGGAAAAAAGAAAAATACAAACTCATCTGCACTTCCTGCCTGTATTGGCCTACCCTCGAGAACACAGTAAAAGTCCTTTACAAATGACCACAAGTCACTGTGGGCGGGTTCAACATTTTCATGGCATTATGTCAAGACCTGAAGTTAAGGTTCTCATAAACACAATTCCCAATCTCAAAGAACTCCAAAGCCCTTCACCCCAGTCCAGCAGGGTAAGCTTGACACTCCTGACAGTCGAGATCACTAAGTCAGAAACACTCCATGCTACAGCATGGAAGGTGGGGTTCCCCACTGGTTATGACTGATGAACCGACCCAGCCCTTCAAGTCAGCTTGAGATCTGGGCATGTTCTAGATACACTTTGAAAGTGAAAGTGAAAGTCACCCAGTCTTGTCTGACTCTTTGCGACCCCAGGGTCTATACAGTCCATGGAATTCTCAGGCCAGAAAACTGGAGTGGGTAGCCTTTCCCTTCTCTAGGGGATCTTCCCAGCCCAGAGATTGAACCCGGGTCTCCCACATTGCAGGTGGATTCTTTACCACCAGAGCCCCCAGGGAAGTCCAGATACACTTTAAGTTTAGGTAAAACTTTGTTCTTTTCCTATATTTATTTGTAAGTGATCAGTTAACCAAAAGAGAAGAGCATAGTTTACAAAGAAATTCTGAAACAGAAAACATGAAAATAAATATATAAACATAAATGTAACAGTAAATAGAGAGAAAAGGGGAAAACAATTGTCCATAATCTCACCATTCTAACACTACTATTTGTAGCACTTCAAATTTTTTCTCTTCTGGTCTTTTTTCCTATGTGCTTATGTATGTATACACACTCTCTTTTTAAAAAATAGTCATAATCATATTATGATATAATTTGTATCTGTTTTTTAAAAAATTTAGCATTTAGTATCATTAGCATTCACAAAGTTCCTACATAATTTTAATAACTCATTTAGTGATGTACCATAATTGATTATTTCCTTATGACTATAAACACATGTTGGGTCTAAATTTTGTGTACATATACAAAATATCTTCAGGCATACTGATTTCCCTTTTTCTCTTTCTCTTTTCTGGTTTTTCATCTTTGTTTTCTTTTATCTCTGATTCCCACTTCCCCATTTCTCACTTTCCTCACTGAGCACCAAGTTGAAGGTCCATCCACGTTGCTATGGTATTTTTCTGGCTGCAGTAAACATTCCTTTCTGCACGATTATCCCCCTCTGTGTGAGCTGTTCACTCTCCAGGTCTGGGACCCTGGGTTACCTTCAATTCACCTCCAATACCTGTAACGTTGTTCCTCACGTGCCCCTTTTGGGAACATACTTGTACATGTCCCTTTTTGGATCCGTTTGAGAATTTCTTGGGGTGGTATAAACAGGGTGAGATTGCTGGATAATAGGGATTGTAATAGTAACACTGACTAAGAATAGCTGAGGTTGTTTTCAGAATGGTTGTAACTTTTCATGTTCTTATCAGTAGTCCATGGAAATTTCATATCTCCGTATCTTTTCCAACACTTGAAGTCATCTCACTTTCTAATTTTTGCCAACCTCATAGATGTAAAGTGATATCTCATTGCTGGTTTAACTATCACTTTCTGAGTTTCAGTAAATTTGAGTTTCTTTAAATTGGCCTGCTAGCCTTTTAGGATTCCTCTTCTGTGAGTTGACTTTCCACGTCTTTCCCCTATTTTTCTTTTGGGGCTGTCCTTTTCTTTAGATTTGCCGGACATCCTTTGCTATACCAGATATCTTTTGTTGGTTTTAGACAATGCAGATAAATTCCATGCTTTCATCTTACTTTAATATTTATCTATAATGTCTTTCATGGACCAGAAATCCTTACTTTTGATGTAATTAAATTCATACATCTTATGCTTTATGATTTGTGCTACTGAAGTTTCATTATGAAAGTCATTCCCTTCTCCTGGATCATAAATACACTGATCATAAAATACTTTATTGAATGGACTTTATGATTTCATATTTACAATTATGTTTCATTTGCCTGTAGTTTGCCTTTGAATATGGTGATAGGTAGGAATTTGATTTTTTTTCTCCTACCATTTACTTTGTGCTTAATTTGTTTTTCTTTTTTCCATATTTTCAAAGGAGAAGCATAGATCATTAAGATTAGACTATCATTCCTTTCTAAAACAAGTATTTAAAGTTATAGATTTCTCTCTAACCACTACTTTAACTTCAACTCCCAAAATTTGACATGTTGCATTTTCATTATCATTCAGTTTAAACATTTTCTAATTTTTCCTGTGATTGTTTCTTTGTCTCATAGGTTATTTAGAAGTGTATTGTTTAATTTCAAAATATTGAAGTATTTTATATTTGCAAACAGTGCAACTGACAAGTGCTTAATTTCCAAAATATACAAATAGTTTATATAACTCAATAAACCAAACAGCCCAATTGAAAAATGGGCAGAAGACCTAACGACATTGCTCCAAAGAAGAAATACAAATGGCCAATAGGCACATGAAAAGATGCTCAACATTGCTAATTATTGGGCTTCCCTGATAGTTCAGTTGGTAAAGAATCTGCCTGCAATGCAGGAGACCCTGGTTCAATTTCTGGGTCAGGAGAATCTGATGGAGAAGGGATAGGCTACCCACTCCAGTATTCTTGGCCTTCCCTTGTGAAAGGGGCTTAATTTCCAAAATGTACAAGGCTTAATTTCCAAAATATACAAATAGCTCATATAACTCAAAAAACCAAACAACCCATTTGAAAAATGGGCAGAAGACCTAAACTGACATTTCTCCAAAGAAATACAAATGGCCAATAGGCACATGAAAGGATGCTCAACATTGTTAATTATTAGAGAAATGAGGTAACCACCTCACACTAGTCAGAATAGCCATTATTAAAAATTCTACAAATAAATGCTGGAGAGGATATAACCCTCCTACACTATTGGTGGGAATGTAAGTTGGGAAACCCACTATGAAAAACGTATAGAAGTTCCTCAGAAAACTGAAAATAGAATCACCACATGTTCCAGCAATCCCACTCCTGAGTATATATCCAGACAAAATCCTAATTCAAAAAGATACTTGCACCCCTGTGTTCATAGCAGCAACTATTCACAAAAGCCAAGACATGGAAACAACCTGGATGTCCATTAACAGATGAATGGATAAAGAAGACGTGGTAAATAAACATGTGTAAATAAATACAATGGAGTACTGGGTCTTCCCATGTGGTGCTAGTGATAAAGAACCTGCTTGCCACTGCAGGAGACGTAAGAGACTTGGGTTCAGTCCCTGGGTTGGGAAGATCCCTTGGAGGATGGCATGGCAACACACCCCAGTGTTCTTGCCCGGAGAATCCCATGGACAGAGGAGCCTGGTGGGCTACAGCCCATGGGGTCACAGAGTCGGACATGACCTAGTGACTAAACAACAACAAGCTTATAGATAATGCAATTCTCTTAGTGTCTGACTTTTTGTCTACTGGTCCGTCAATTACTAAGAATGGAGTGTTAAAATCACCAGCTGCTACTTCTCCCTACAGTTATTTTTTAATGTGTTCTCATGCTCCGGGATTGGGTGGGTACACATTTAACATTGTTAACTCTTCCCAATTAGTGAACCTTTTTTCATTAAAACCTCCTTCTTGATCTCTTGTAGTACTCTTCGTCTTTAATTTTATATTAATAGAGCAACATTAGTTTCTCCATAATTTATAATATATAGTTAAGATTTCAATCTTTTTCTATCCTTTTGTTTTTAACCTAATAATTCCTTTATAGCCTTTATATTTAAGGTGAAACTCTTGTAAACATCAAATAGTTCTTCCTTTTTTTTTAATCCAGTGGATTTAAGCTAAATAAAGTGTCCTGAGCATACAGAATACATTTTACCGAGATGTTATGGACATCAATTTGAGCAAATCTGGGAGACAGCGGAAGACAGAGGAGCCTGGCGTGCTGCATTCCATGGGGCTGCCAAGAGTTGAACATGGTTTAGCGACTGAATAGCAACTACACCGAGACGGGCCCAGGGAACTAGGAGAAAAGCAGGAATTGTTTTAGTGACCAGGAAGGTGCCTGGTTAACACGGAAGGAAGAACATTTTAAATCCAGTTATCTGGGTGGCCTGAATTTACTAAGCTATTTCCTAACCTCTAGTTTTATGCTTTGTTGACAGTCCTGATCCTAGAATGTATTACAAGAGGGAGGAAGGCACTTAATTTCAACCTCTTAGGGGAAAAAACAGCAAGCCAAAAAATCAAGTAAGAAATTTTTGATTGTTTCTCTTTAGAACTCTGCCTGTTACTGGAGATGTGCTTGCTGGATAATTAAGTACTCTAGCGATAATCAGGGGAGTTAAAACGCTGGAGCAGAAAGACGAGATTTCATTATTTTTCAATAACCTGGAGTCTTTAGGCTGTGGTGCCCCTACAATCAATATTTTTATCTCTGTGAGGGCAGTGTACATTCATTTTGGTACACATCTAGCATTTCCAAAGAGGCCATTGTCTCACACAAATAGAGTCAGCCCAGTACTCTGTTATTGTAATGAATTCTCCTCCAAGAGGCGTAAAGTGCTCGGAAAACGGCAAACTCCTGTTTTAACCAGCAAGATTTCCAGCAGTTTTAATGAATGTTTTTTTTAAAGAAGAAAAAAATCACCCTGACAACAAATGGTTGTGTTTATCATCTCTGCCACAAAATAGTAAGGATCTGACTGCTGTCCAGGTAATCAATTTCCATGAATTACTAATAATAGTTATAAGACGGAGTGAGTCTCCCAGGCTCAGCAACTCAACAGTTGTGTGTAAGCTATAATTTGTATTAAAAATAGTCATCTCATGATACAAATCCTGGGACCATACTAACTGCTAACTTCTAAGTAAAAGATATAGTTTGTTGTTTATACAATGTGTGCTTGCTATAAGGCACCTAATCGCACAATTAAGGCTTATTGCAGAATTCTTATATGTCAAACATTTAATTTAACCTCCAAATTTAGTTTTTCAGATCTCCACCTACCACGGAAATCATGTTTTTAAAATTTGCAATTGTAACATAGTACAGACTGACCTTTTTGCTAAATAATTAGAATAGTAATTTTAAATTCAGATTTTAAGAAACACGTTGGATCCTAAACTGAAGTGCTGTTTATAAAGCCCTCCCTGAATTGAAGTTCACTTCATGAAATACGTTCTATGCCTTGCTGCCTTTGAAATCTGAAAGAGGAAGACTTTGTTGTTTTTATTGTCTTCTGACTATATATTTGCGTGCCTCTGACTTTGATTCACTCTGTTCTCTGAATGTGAAAAATGAAAAGGCCGTTATCAATGTGACACTCGCTAGGACGGTGGCCGAGGTCCCTCTTGGCAGCTGAAAATCTAGATTATGAATCTCGATGGAGAAAGATGTCACTCCATAAATATGTAAGATGTCCTTAAGCCGAGAGATCGATCATGCTGGCCTTGTTTGTCAGCTGCTGAGGAGCAAAGCTGTTCTCCTGAGATGCCGGGGTCCCAGCAGAAGCTCCCTTCAGAAAGAAGCTGGCCTGAGGATTGCTTTCTTTCTGATTGTGCTTCTCAGAGAATGTCCACCAATGTGGAGAACAGAGAAGCATTATTCAAACTGCAGACAGGAAACCCCAGTAATCAACATCATCCACAACTCTAATCTCTTATGGGTTACTCTGAGAAATTTGGGTGGA
Source organism: Muntiacus reevesi (assembly GCF_963930625.1). NCBI lineage: Eukaryota > Metazoa > Chordata > Mammalia > Artiodactyla > Cervidae > Muntiacus > Muntiacus reevesi. The sequence continues at coordinate 166,262,282 of NC_089250.1, forward strand.
AGATCAATTTAGGTATGATTTCCATTTAGGTGTGAGCTGTTGCTTTATCTCGACAGTGTGGAATTTCACCTTTTGCTGTTAGATATGAATACACATCATACTATTCCTTGGGTTCTCAAGCAAGAACACTGAAGTGGTTTGCCATTCCCTTCTCCAGTGAACCACGTTCTGTCCGAACTCTCCAATGATAGACAGGGAAGCCTGGCGTGCTGCAGTCCATGGGGTTGCAAAGAGTCGGACATAATTGAGAGACTGACCTGAACTGAACTGAATGAATACGCATCAGAGGTCAGGGTTGAAAATTTGGGCTTGAAATAATTCCCCCGTTAGTCCCACGTAATGCCTGCCTTCCAAACATTTAAGCATCTTAAGATAACGTACAAAATGTGCAGCATAAAATTTTAAAGCTCTCCTTCCATGAAAATGATAACACATAATACCAAATAAATACAATTTATGGTTCTCTGGGAAAACAGGAGGAATCGAATTATTCATGAAGTTGGATTTCACATGGTTATCAATGGGCTATATGAGACCAACTGACAGGTAAAAAATACCTTCACCACCGAGAAGATAATGTGACCTTAAGTTCCTTTCTACTCCATGCACTGCTATATTTGAGCATGTTTTCTGAACTCTAAAGTAGAAAGGCCACAAGAATATACTGTGCCAATAACTCAAGTTATATTTAGGGAAATGTTACTTTTTGCTACTGTATGCATTTGTGGAATGTGTAGGGGACTATTTATCAGGGAGGTGTGGGTGAGGTGAGGGGAGTCTTTTGGAAAATGAAATTGTACAAGTTAAAAAAAAATTAAAAAGACCAACCAGTCATCTGTATTCTAAAGAAAGGTCGTATATATCTTTGCTTTTTACTAATGAATGTTGGATGCAACAGTTGTAACTTAGACGCAGTTACAGCAAATTTTTTTTGTCTGTTTTTATTTCAAAGTCTTAAAATGCTAATGCAGAGTGGGATGACTGAAACTGTGTAGGCCAGTTTCCCTCAAGGCAAGAATTTCTTAGAGAGCAAACATTCTGACAAATAGTTATCGAGAAGCCTCGGGAACCTTCTGTGAGTCCCGCTGTTGAGTTCTGCACTTCTCTCCTGGGGAGCAGTCTGCACAATCACTGCTGGGAGAACGCCCTCATCTGCGTGGAAGGGTCCCTCTCGGTGACACGCGTTCTTTCACGTCACCACATCCTCCTTATGACGGAGAGCAGCTCTTCACCCGAGCGTCCTTCAACCTTGGGAGAGGGGATTCTAGCACCTTCAAACCTCCCCTCCTCCAGGCTGAAGAGTGTTTCACACTCTTTCCTTTAGAAAGCACAGGCAGGGTAGCAAAACCAGCTCTCTGCCGTGTTGGAGTCATTGCTCCCCTGGAAAATCAGGGCAAGCTGGCTCCTTTTCTCTTCCTAAAGCAAACAGATGCAGGTATTTGTCCTTAAACATGGGCGGAGACCTCACAGGTTGTCGGAGTGCAGGTTTAGAACAGATGGGTCTCATGGGGGTTGTTCCAGGCATCAGAGAGAATATCGGAGAGCGGTGGACACAATGGGTGTGGAGGGATAAGAGGGGAGTGACACGCTGAGGGGGTTCTGGGCAGGGGGGGGCATGGGGACGTTCGTTTTTATTTTGATTCTTTTCCAATGAAACCACTGACATCAGGGTATTTTGAAAAACTGACCACAGATGAATTCTGGTGCACTAAGGGTGTGGATTGGAGAAGGCAATGGCAACCCACTCCAGTCCTCTTGCCTGGAAAATTCTATGGGCAGAGGAGCCTGGTGGGCTGCAGTCCATGGGGTCATGAAGAGTCGGACACAACTGAGTGACTTCACTTTCACTTTTCACTTTCATGCATTGGAGAAGGAAATGGCAGCCCACTCCAGTGTTCTTGTCTGGAGAATCCCAGAGACGCGGGAGCCTGGTGGGCTGCCGTCTATGGGGTCACATAGGGTCGGACACGACTGAAGCGACTTAGCAGCAGCAGCAGCAAGGGTGTGGATGAGCTTCCCAGGTAGCTCAGTGGGTAAAGAATTTGCCTGCAGTGCAAGAGACTTGGGTTCAATCCCTGGGCTGGGAAGACCCCCCTGGAGGAAGGCATAGCAACTCACTCCAGTATTCTTGCCTGGAGAGTCCCATGGACAGAGGAGCCTGGCAGGCTGCAGTCCATGGGATCACAGTCAGACGCGACTGAGCACGCTCGCAAGGGTGTGGATATGTCAAGGATCTGATTATGAAGGCAGATACCTGTTACTGTCCTCTTTTCCTGGGGACCACTGGATCTGCCAGCATCACACGGTAACCTCGTGGGAGGCCCCAGTGACTGGGAGCCCCCTCCCTTCCCGTCACCATCCTGTTAGACGGCCGCTGTCATCGGAAGAGCAGTCAGTCTCTCCTCAGTACAGCACCTTTTACTTTAGCATTAACCACAGTGGTGCTGCAGCCTCAGAAAAATGAGTAGGAAACAACTTCATTCTCCTTTTACAGACAGGGAAACCAAGCCCGCAAGAAGACAAACGACTCGCTCAGGGTCACGGGGGTGAATGTGTCCAGGACGCAGCTGGCCAGACTCCCTGAGACCCCACCAAGCTCCCTCATCTACACAAACCCAACTCCCACCTACTAACTTAGTGAGCTGGACAACAGTCTCAATGAAACAGGACAAGGGACTCCCCTGTGTGGTCCAGTGGTTAGGAATCCACCTTGCAGTGCAGCGGACTCAGGCACCCCTGGCTGAGGAGCTCAGATCCCCCGTGCCTTGGGGCCACTGAGCCCACTGCTGCAACTACTGAGCCTGTGTGCCCTGGAGCCTGCATGCGACAGTGAGGATCCTGAGGGCCGCGACTAAGACCCAAGGAGCCAAATAAACAAATAGCTAAAAAAAATAGAATGAAAGTGTCCCATCCTCGCCTTCACAAGCCTCACTTGTCTCAGGCTGTGTCTTCATGCAAGGGGGTTTGAATCCCCAGAAGTGAATCCTGTACTGCGGTCCCAGAGGACTCAGGGGAGACCAGAGGGGAGGAACAGTCTTTGCAAGGTGGGGGAACCCGGGGAAGGAGGCGAGCTGTCCCCTGCAAGAAGGGGATGCGATTAACCTTCAGCTTTAGGAGAAGAAAATCCCTGAGATTTTGTTCAGGGGCCAGACAACATCTGACAGTAAACAAAATCCTTAAGAAATCACATCTTGCCTTGGCCCCATCCAAGAAAATGTTGAGGATGACAACCAGCCCCTGAGAGCTCCACAGAGAAACACACACACACACACACACACACACACACACACACACACACTCACACACACAAGCAGATGCGTTAGGTTGGCGGCCAGCTGTGTGTAGCTAATCTCTGCTTTTGGGTGTCTGATGCCAGTGTCTGTTTGACTCCAGCAAAGCCTGCTCCATATTGATGCTCTTTGCTTTCTTTTCTGACCTTGAAAATACATGGAAATATTTTCCTCTGAACCACCGTTCTGAGCTTCAGAAGTAAAGCCCATTCGTGACAAGGAGGGGAGCGCCGGTTGTTCAGACTTGGTGCTGGTGAGCTCTATAGTAAATCAAGTCCCCCGCGTCCCCCCGATGTGAGGCAGAACACTTATGCCAGAGAGGCTCTTAGGCTGACCAGAGAGCAGAAGTGTGTGCCCCTGTGTGCGTCTGTTCAGGCTCTCCAAACCGCTCGACGACACACCACCAGGAGGCCCAGCAGGCGTGTGTGCCAGTCAAACAGAAACCAAACCATCAGGTTCTGTTGCAGAGATTCTGAAGGGACCCTGTGTTTTGCTTGCTGTGGGCTTGTCCTGCCTCACCCCACACAATGCTGGACACTGTGGATGCTGAGGGGGGCTTCTCCTAGAAAAGCTGATAGCAGTGGGTTGTAGGTGGGCCCCAGTGCAAGACCCCACTCATTGCCAGCGTGTGGCCTCGGGCACGTCTCATGGGAGGGGAGGATTGCCCACCGCCCAGAAGTGCCAGCTCCTGGGCTGCTGTGCACCCTGCTTCCTCGTCCTGAACTTCTGTGGGAGATGCGAGCTGAGCCTTGGAGGACCAGATGGCTGATTTTATGCATCACCTCGACTGGGCCACAGCGTGCCCAGATGAGATATCATTGTCTGAGGGTGTTTCTGGGTGAGATTAGCACTTACACTGGTGGACTCAGGAAAGCAGGTTGCCCTTCCCATGTTTGGGCATCTGCCAATCCATTGAGGGCTTCCTGGCTCACTGACTGAACCAGGATACCCATCTTCTCCTGGCTGTGTACTGGAATTTCCACCATTGGCTTCTCTGGTTCTCAGGGTTTGGGGCTCGGACTGGAACTAAAGAAAGCTGAGTGCAGAAGAACTGATGCTTTTGAACTGTGGTGTTGGAGAAGACTCTTGAGAGTCCCTTGGACTGCAAGGAGATGAAACCAGTCCATCCTAAAGGTGATCAGTCCTGGGTGTTCATTGATAGGACTGATGTTGAAGCTGAAACTCCAATATTTTGGCCACCTGATGCAAAGAGCTGACTCATCTGAAAAGACCCTGATGTTGGAAAAGATCGAAGGCAGGCAGAAAAGGGGACGACAGAGGATGAGATGGTTAGATGGCATCACAAACTCAATGGACATGAGTTTGGGTAAACTCCAGGAGTTGGTGATGGACAGGGAGGCCTGGCGTGCTGCGGTTCATGGGGTCTCAAAGAGTCAGACACGACTGAGCGACTGAAATGAACTGAACTGAAACTACATCACTGGCTTCCTTGGGTCTCCAGCTGCAGACGGCAGATCATGTGATTTTTCTCAGCCTCCACAGTCATATAACTCCTCTTAGTAGATAGAAGATAGATAGATAGATAGATAATCTCCTTCTGGTTCTGTTTTCCTGGAGAGCCTGAGTAACACAGAGGACCAGGGCCACAAGACTATTTCGAGAGTCAGAGCTCAAACCTGAGTCTTCAAAACACAAAGCCAGGACTTCCCCGATGCTACTGTGGATGAGAATCTTCCTGCCAAAGCAGGGAACATGGGCTCAATCCCTGGCCCGGGAAGATTCTATATGCTGAGCAGCAACTAAGCCCATGAGCCACAGCTAACGAGCCTGAGTGCCTCAGCTGTGCTCTGCAACGAGAGAAGGCATCGCAATAAGCCCTCGAATCACAACGAAGAGTAACCCCGCTCCCTGCAACTAGAGAAAGCCCGCGCAGCGACGAAGACCCTGTGCAGTCAAAAATTAGTTAATTAATTAATTAAAAAAACCACAAAGCCAGCACTCTTCTGACTGGCCATACTGGCCCAGAACTGGTAAGATGGCAACATTCAAGACAGGACAGCCTCCCCCGCCTGCTCACAGGGCTCGAGATGACTGGAGAGGTGGCTGAGCCTGGCGTACAAAGCCCCCGAGAGGGTTTTAGGTGGCACCAAGATGGGCAATAACTATCAATGGACTTATGCCCGTTATTCCCTTTGAGTCAATCTAGTTCCAGCCAGGAACAAAATCCCAGTTGGGCATCAGTCTTTAATGCCTTTCCAATGCCCCAGGCTTAGAGCCTTCTGCATACAACAGCTTCAGGCCAGCTGCTAATAATATTGTTGTGTATTCACTGTATTTGCTTTTATAGTCACTTTTTCCCATTTGTGACAAGTGATATTTATTTTTTATTTGCAAAAGTGATATGACATTTAAAACTCAATATATTATTTTACAAAAGGTAATCAGCTTAAGGAAAAATACTAATTAATTGAGAGGAAAAATAGTGCACAAATTTCACCAAGATTTGGAAAACACTGGTACAAGACCTAGGGGACAATCTTGGTTTTGAAGCCCGGCTCTGCTGTTCTCTAATCATGGAAATTTGTGCAATCATCTCATTATTGTTAGTAATGAGACTATGAAAATAGAGTTACCCTTGGAGTATAAAATAATAATCAATTATCATTGTCATTGAATAGTTATATTTAAGAGTATCACACCTCAGTAATGTTTGTAGTTGTCATTTTTTGTTATGACAACTGTGGGTGGACAAAGTGTATGCAGAAGGTGCCCAGATACTGTAAGATCTTGGATGGAGGCCTAAGGGCTGATGCCTGGGGAGGGAGGGAAGAGGTTGTCAGTTCTGCTCAGTAGTAGGAATTGCAGAGCTATTTGTCAGAGAAAGGATTCCTGCTGGTGTCACAAGGGAAACAGGATGCTTGTCACCTGGGCCAGGGACACAAGCTCCTGCTCTTGGGGGGAATGAAAGGGTCTCTCCAATGGGGGAATCCAGAGAGGGGGCTTCAGGGGTACCCAGAGCTGGGTGCCCGTTGATCTGTTCCAGACGGGGGCAAGTCAGCCAACAGCAGAGAAGCCAGTCCTTCACTGAGGGGATCCCAGTGTCCTTCAGAGGTTACACTGAGATGCTTGGATCCACTTCTCCAGGTGCCTCTGGGCAAGGCTCCTGCATGGTTCCTGTTGGCCTTGTTTAGGGAGAAACTTGGAAGAGGAAGGACCATGGGATGTTGCATAGTTCCTCCTGCAGTTTTGGGGCCATGAGTGATACTATTTTTCTCACTCTACTGCTTTGTTTCACTTAAAAAAAACCCTAGCTTTTTGAATTAACATTGACACACAATAAACTGTGCATGTTTAAAGTGCATGATTCGATGGACTGGGGGGTGTGTATACATCCATGAAATCATCCCCAGAGTCAAGACAATGAACAGATCTGTGTCCCCAAAAGTTTCCCTAGATATCCATTCCACCATCCTCTCTGCACCCCCATCCCCAGAGAGATTTTTCTGTCATTATAGATGAATGTGTATCTCATAGAATTTTATATAAATAGACACACATAGTATGCATTCTTTGTCTGTCTTGTTTCAACGTGAAAAATCATCAAAGCTGTTGTAATAGTTCATTCCACTGTATTGCTTGGTCCAACACATATGGACTATAAGTCCACCTGTTGATGGACATTTGTATTTTTTTCCATCTTTTGACTATAAAGCTGCTCTAAAGTTTTGAGTATGGTCTTTGTATGAGCATATGCTTTCACTTCTTTTGGGAAAACACTTAGGAATGGAATGGCGAGTTCGTATGGTAGGTCTATGTTTAGCTTTCTAGGAAACTGTCAAAATGTTTTCAGAAGTAGCTGTACCATTTTATATTCCAATTAGCCATGTGTGAGGATTCATTCCAAATCCTCCCCAACACTTGGTGTGGTCAGTCTTTTCCTGTTAGCCATTCTAATGGATATATAATGATTTCACATAGTGGTTTTAATCTGTATTCCCTAATTGAGTACTGATGCTAAGCACTTTTTCACATGCTTATTTGTCATCTACAGGTCTTTTTTCATAAAGTGTCCATTCACATATTTTCCCACTTTAAAACTGGGTTGTCTTATCATTCAATTATAGAAGTTCTTTATGTATTTAGATACAAGTCTTTTGTCAGATAAATTTTTAGAAATATTTTCTCCCAGTTTATGGCTTGCCTTTTCATGTTAAAAACAAAGACTTCTGAAGGTTTAATTCTTGATAATTTTCTTTCTTTATTTTGGCTGTGCTGGGTCTTCACTGTTGAGAGGGCTTTTCTCCAGTTTTGGGGAGTGGGGGCTACTTTCTAGTTGCGGAGTGCAAGCCCCTCACTGTGGGGGCTTCCGCTTGCTGTGGGGAAGGACAAGCTTCCGTGTTGTAGGACACACGGGCTCCAGAGGGTGCGGCCGTCAGTAGCTGCGGCTCATAGACTCAGTAGCTGCAGCTCCCGGCTCCAGAGCACAAGCTCAGCCGTTGTGACCACAGGCTTAGTGGCTCCCAGGTGTGTGGGATCTTCCCAGATCAGGGACTGAACCCGTGTCTCCTGTGTTGGCAGAAGGATTCTTCACCACTGAGCCACCAGGGAAGCCTTCAAGTTTTAATTGTAATGAAATCAATGTAATAGCTTTTTTATTGTATGGTTTGTGCTTTTTGTTTGTTTTTGTTACATTTTAGAAATCTTTGTCAAACCTGCTTCAATGTTTTCTCTGGGAGTTTTATAATCTTAGCGCTCACATTTAGATATATGGTCTATTTCATCTTCATTCTTGTATATGGTGTGAGGTAAGGGGTTGTCTGTTTGTTTGTTTTTCTTTTTTTGCATGTAAATCCAATTACTCCAGCACGATTATCCTTTTCCTATTAAATTGCTCTGGCCTCTTTGTTGAAAAGCAATTAGTTGTGTATATGTGGATTGATTTCTGGACTCTATTCTGTTCCACTGATCTCTGTCTTTATGGCAATACCACACTGTCTTGATGACTATATCTTTTTAACGAGTCTTGGAATCAAGTAGCATACATTCTCCAACTTTGTTCTTCTTTTTCAAAATTGTTTTGGATAAATTATGCCCTTTCCAATTCCATGTACATTTAAGAGTTTGTTTCCCGGTTTTAACTTGCCTCCCTGCATGATGAGGGGTCTAGGCTCATTCAGTGTAGCTGAGGGCCTAGGAAAGGTGGTGAGTGCAGCCCCTCTGGTGCACGAAACAATAGGCTGGGGGAAATGCCTGTGTGTCTTTCTCTCCCTGCACCCCTTCCCCTAACTTGTATACTTATTTAAGGAATACTTCTGGCAATTAAAATTCCTGTTATATCGTCAGAGTCCATGTCAAGCATGTCTTCATGGTTGAGTCTCTTTCTCTCATCTGGATGCCAGCAATCAGGAATCATAGCAGAGATGAAGACAGAGGAGCACTTATTTTAATAGGCTAGAAGACTTCCTGGCATGTTTGGAGTAAATTGTGCTACAGTCATGCAGAACTGGATTAATGTCTGTTTTATAAATAAGACCCAAATGTTATCACTTTGTCTGCAAAGTGTAACAGCCAGTGTTAACCGGTTATATCTCCGTCTGCTCTGTTAGGAAGCATTCTCGTCCTTACTGTTTTATGTTTCTCTCTGAAGTACTAGGAAAGGCCTTTATGTGACTCAGTCCAAGAGAGCTTTGTACCATAGCCCAGAGCTGAAAAACACAGAATCCGGCCCCGTTGGCCACAGGACACAGGGCTGGGTCCCGGGTAAAGATGTGAGGTGCCTAGAGCATCACAGGTACCAGCCATTGGGAGTACTGAGAGTGAGTGATCCATGAGATCTGTACCTTGGGTGCCTCCTCCTCCCCCTAGTCCTGACCTTGCAGGACAGGTGGCAGGGGAATGCTTTGAAAACCTGCAGTGGATCTTCACCATCAAGGACTCTCATTTTCAGCTGAGTGTCATGCATTTTCTATACTCTTTTAAATTAAAAAAATAATCTTGGCCTCCTTATGCTACTACCATCTTCCAAATCAAACCAAACCAAACCAAACCAAAAAAGACACAAAACATTCCTTGAATTGAGTTTACATAGTAGGTTTTAACCAATTTGATTTTTTTCATAAACCGTACTTTTCTTTTGAGAACTTTCTTCTTTGTGCCATGGGGAGAGGAATAAATCTGTACACCTAAAGGCAAAAAGGAGCTGGGAGAGGCTGCAAGAGAGGGGTGGGGGCCCTCTGTGGCTGCTCAGGGCAAGGAGGAAGCACTTCTGCCTCCAGGGAGAGACTTGGGGTAGAGAGGCGTTTGACCCGGGCCTGAAGGTTGACACCTGTCAGTTTTCATCACCTTGTCAAAGGCAAACAATGACAACACCACCGCATAACAGGTAAGGAACACTTATAGGAGCCGGGTATCCACTAAGTGCTTTTGACATTTTCCCCTTTAATCTCCCCCCAGATCTGATATGCACACTCATATATACACCTATAGATACATACATTATATTATATATAATGCATTGTGCATGTATATTGCCCCTATTTCACAGATAAGAACACTAAGGCTTGGAGAGGGGCTAAGTCACTTAATTTATGTTTATCATTCTTAGCAGCTAATAAGCATAAAAGTTAAGACTTGAACTCAAGCAGTCTCATATCTTAGCCCAAACATTAGCAGAGAAAAATCTTTCTTTACATTAAATGGACTTGACTTGACGTTAAATGGAGTCTTGAGTGGAACTATTTTGGCCTTTTTTATTTGCACTGTTTCAGTATTGAAGTGTGTTGAAAAGAATAGCTCGAAGAATACTTTCCATCCTAAAGCCCTGTGCGCTGACGGTCGTGAGGCTTCTGCTCACAAGCAGGGGTGCGGGGACAACCGTCCACACCACCCCTGTGCCCTTACACGCTTTCATGGAGCTAAATAAGACTTTACCAGCCACAGTAACACCCATCAGTCATCTGTGCTGTAGTGTAAACAATGAAGTTCTTATTATGTACTCAGAATCCACAAAGCCATTTCCATGGAAACTCTGTTTTCATGTCATATCTTTAATGAATAGGTAATGAAAGAAATGCTGCATTTACAACTTCATTACTAGTTTAAAAAAACCCAGAAAGCACACACACACACAAACCCAGCCATAAATATGAATTATGGTCGCTGTCATGTTTTAGAACATGGTGAACATCACAGAGGAATTTTCAAGGCTGTCATTTTGGATTGAAAGGATGGAGGGAAGACAAAAAGAAAAAATATGTCGCCAAAACCCTACCCACCACGCCAGTAACTTACAGCATTAATCTCACTCTATCTCATTATGATTTTAATAATTTTGGTGCAGAGTGCGTCCCAAGCATGCTTGGGAGTGGAGAAGGGAAATATCAAATGAAGCCCTTGTTTCCTTCAGATATTCCCAGATGACCCGCCTGTTATTTGAGAAGTTATGTTAAAAATGGTTGTCTTCTTCAAGACTCTCCCATCACGAGAAGGTTGATGAGATGGGAAACTGATTTGCTATTAAAGGACTGCTTTAATGGAACATAAAAGATCATTTAATCACCGAGGGGAATCAGTTCTGTGACATCAGGGCAAGTATCTTAAAAAAAAAAAAGTCTGTCATAAGTATTCTTAACAAAGAATGTGTAGCCTCCTTTCTGATGGTCTGATCAGGACACATGAGCAGGTCTGAAGGGACAGAGGTAGAACTGCAGAAAAACAGGCAAGAGGAAGAGGCCAGGACATTGTCTCCATGTGCACACCTGCCCACCAGCTTCTGGACAAGCAGGCGGGGGCTTCTCCGCCACTGCCCAACCCCTCTCCACCCTGTGCCATGGCTGGAATGTGCAGATGGGATAAAACATCTCAGGGACAATTCAACTGGCACAGAAAATTATATGAAACCTATTCCCACTCCATCAAATCATCCTGTCTTCCCATCCTTGCCCAGGTTAAGTGTCTGATGGCTTAGGAAATGTCTTTTATTTCCCTGCAGGGTTATGTACCATCAGGAGACCAAGCAGTGATGCCCAATAGTTCACAGAGCAGCAGGTCCTCATTCACTGCATCCCACCATTTGAAGTCTCTGATAATCTCAATGATAACTGGCTAAAGCCCATCTTTGTCCATTACTAAGGGAGCGTGCTAAGAAAATCCACAGGGAAAGAAAGATTCAGAGAAGATTTGTAGACTTCTTTCAAATGCCCTTGGGGGGGTGCCCATTTGTCTAGAAAACATAATCTATTCATTAAAGTTGCTTCCCTGAGAGCTTTGGACAGGTGATTTTTTTTAGTGCAACTCTAAGTACTTGAGAATCATAAAGCTGCATTTCTTTAATAATACTCTACGGATGAGAGGCATCAAGCTGTAATAAAGAAAAATATTGTTTGGGCTCCCTTCTAACTTGCTGTGTGGCCTTGGAAATTCGCTTCTCCAGATGGTTTCCTTATCTATACATTAAATGGGGAGGACAAGGTGATCTCTGAACTTCTTTCAGCTTTAATGTTTTATGAATTCATGTGCTTTTTACCAAACCCCAGGCTGACCCACCTTTTCTAGGCTGAAGCACAAGAGTTGCCTGTGTGAGAAGCATCTGCAACGACACAAACGCTGCCACTGGAAGGACCCTCAGGGCTCCCGGTCTGATGGAGGTTCCCGCTCATTATCTCTGCGCGTGGTCACCGCAACCTGAGTCCACGCAAGCCCCTGGGTAAATGACAGCTTCGGCCTCCCTGGGGGATGTTGTCCTGTGTCTTTGTCTTTGAGCGGCCCTTGATGTGAACTCGTGAGGGCTCCAATGCCAGGATCGTACCTGAGTCTGCCTCTAACACGCCTTCCAAACCTGGGATAATCCATCCAGCCATTTCGGCCTGATGGACTGGAGCACTGACTCTGCACTGGGAGGGAGGAGGTCACGGCCCTGGGCTCACTGTCAGACCTTTTGGGCTTGGGGTCCACCTCTGTGATCCTGGGCAAATTAGTCCAAGTTTCCCTCTGCAAGGGAGAACACCTGCCCCCGAATCTCCCTCCAGGTGGATCTGAGGACCACCCGAGAAAATGACAGAACTGATTGATAAACTATTAACATGCAATACAAGGATTACAGAGAAAACTGAGCAGAATCGCTCGCTTCCTTCTAAGGGAGACTCAACAGGCTCCCAGCTTCTGTCGGTCCCGCGGCTGGGCCCCTGCTGGCACCCACTGTATTCACATTAGCTCAGGTCAAGGTCAAGGCTATGTTCTGCCATGTTCCTTTTTTTTTAAAAGAGATTAGGCATTTTCTTTCCTTATTTCTACTTATAGTACCTTTCACAGTGTTGGACTTCCCTCAAAACTCAGTTGGTAAAGAATCTGCCTACAATGCAGGAGACCCAGGTTCGATTCCTGGGTCGGGAAGATCCCCTGGAGAAGGAAATGGCCACCCCCTCCAGTACTCTTGCCTGGAGAATCCCATGGACAGAGGAGCCTGGCGAGCTACATTTCATGGGGTTGCAAGAGTCCGGACATGACTTAGCAACTAAACCAAAACAGTATTGGGCAGAAAGTACTCCATGATCATAATACTTCATATATGCTTGGGTCATCTACACAAAACACAAAGTGACTTTTTCCCTGTAGATGTCATCTTCTAAAGGACAAAAGATCCTTTTGATGAACATTTCCATTTCTGAAATTCTACCCTAAGGATATAATCTGAAAAACATAAAAAGTTTCATATGTAAAGATGTTCACTGAAGACTTGTTTATAATAGGGAAAAACTTCAATTTATACACATGTCCAAAAGAAGAAAAGGAGTCGATGCATCTGAGTGTCTCAGCTACGGAGACTACAGTGCGGCCACTGGAAATAGTACCTGAAAGAGTGGAGGTCTACAAACACATCCAGGCAGGGAAAAAACAACAGTGCAGAATTATAGCCTCGCCACTAATCCGTTTACTCAGCAAATACCTCTTGAGCAGGTGCCATGTACTGTCACAGGCCTGGAAGCAGAGCCATGCCCAAGACATGCGAGCTCCGGGCTCTAGTGGAATGAACACACCAGTGGTAACAGGGAAGGGGTGGACAACTATGATAAGCCAGCAAATAAGCAAACAAGAAATCCTGTATGAGACAGAAAGGACTGGGGCCCTCAGGGAAAGCCTGTCTGTGGATGAGGTGTTTGAGCCAAGGTCTGAATTCTAAGATAGAAACAACCTGTGAGAAGGTCAATGGGATGCGCGCTCCAGCAGTGGAGGTGTCAGTGCAAAGGTCCTGAGGCAGGAACGAGGGTGGCTCGTGTGTAGAGCAGACAGGGCACAGTGTGTCAGGGGGACAGCAGGAGAGAAGTTTGGAAGGGATGCAGGACCAGGTTCTCAGGCCTGATAAAGAGGGGAGTCAGCCAGGAGGCTGAGATGAAGACAGAAGGAATCCCAGGAGAGGGCGGTATGTGAGACTCCAAGAGAGGGGTGGAATACTCAGCTGAGGGCCATGCAGCAAGGCATCAGAAAGGTGGGATCAGAGAAGAGCAGATTTCCAAAACACGGAGATTGATGGGGACACCACCAAGAGACAGGTGTCTCCCTGACCCCAACCAGAAGCCTGGTTGGAGCAGGTCAAGGAAGTGGTGACAGAGACTGTAGTCAGTTCTTCCAAGGAGTTTTGATGAGATGGGAGTAGAAAACGGGGTGAGAGCTAGAGGTGCTGGGGGCCCAGGGAGGCCTTTTCCCCCAAAAGTTACAGTCTGTGACTTGGTTTATTGTAATGTGCCAGTGACAGTGTCTTAATTTTGACAAATACAGCATGTTTATGTAAGATGTTGTCAATTTCTGGAATCTGGGTGAACGGTATCTAGAAACTCTCTGACTATCTCTGCAACTTGTCTTTAAACCTCAAAGCACTGGTGAAGCCCGTTAATGCTGTAGGGAGTGAGGAGGGAGATGCTAATGATTCAGGAGAGGAGAAGTAAGTCTCTGAGGAGGTGCTTAGGTAGGAGCAGGACCAGCCCGGACCCACATGGTGGGGGCGGGGCAGGGACCTCGGGACTGGAGGTGCTGGTCATGGGAAGAGGGGCACGTGCCTTTTGCTGCTCCTACTTCCCCAACTAAGAACAGTTGCCAGGTGAGACAGGAACACCGCGAGTGTGGGTGGTGTGAGTGCGTGTGTGTCTGTGCATGTGTGTAATTTCAGAAGTTCTGAAGCAGGAACGTGTTGGGTGCATGAGGGTTCGTGGCTGTGAGTTTTACATATTGGTCAGAATGGGCATTGTCAAAAAGTCTATACACAATAAATTCTGGAGAGTATGTGGAAAAAAGGGAAACCTCCCACACTGTTGGTGGTCTTCCCAGATGGTGCTAGTGGTAAAGAACCCACCTGCTAAAGCAGGAGACTTAAGCGACGTGGGTTTGATCCCTGGGTTGGGAAGATCCCCTGGAGGAGGGTGTGGCAACCCACTCCAGCGTTCTTGCCTGGAGAATCCCATGGACAGAGGAGCCTGGCAGGCCACAGTCCGTAGGGTCGCAGAGTCAGACACAACTGAAGTGATTTAGCACAGTACACAGCACTATGAAAATCAGTATGGAGGTTCCTTAAAAAACTAAAAATAATTGGCATGTGATCCAGCCATTCCATTTATGGGCATATACCTGGAGAAAACCACATTTCAAAAAGATCCATGCATCCCAGTATTCATTGCATCACTATTCACAATAGTCAAGACATGTAACCAGAACTTAAATGTCCATCAAGAGATGACCGGATAAAGAAAATGTGGTACATATAGATAATGGAATATTCAGTTCAGTTCAGTTCAGTCGCTCAGTTGTGTCCGACTCGTTGCGACCCCATGAATTGCAGCACACCAGGCCTCCCTGTCCATCACAAACTCCTGGAGTTTACTCAAACTCATGCCCATCGAGTCCCTGATGCCATCCAGCCATCTCATCATCTGTCGTCCCCTTCTCCTCCTGCCCCCAATCCCTCCCAGCATCAGGGTCTTTTCCAATGAGCCAACTCTTCGTATGAGGTGGCCAAAGTATTGGAGTTTCAGCTTCAGCATCAGTCCTTCCAATGAACACCCAGGACTGATCTCCTTTAGGATGGACTGGTTGGATTTCCTTGCAGTCCAAGGGACTCTCAAGAGTCTTCTCCAACATCACAGTTCAAAAGCATCAATTTTTCGGCGCTCAGCTTTCTTCACAGTCTAATTCTCACATCCATACATGACCACTGGAAAAACCATAGCCTTGACCAGATGGACCTTTGTTGGCAAAGTAATGTCTCTGCTTTTTAATATGCTGTCTAGGTTGGTCATAACTTTCCTTCCAAGGAGTGAGCGTCTTTTAATTTCATGACTGCAGTCACCATCCGCAGTGATTTTTGAGCCCCCCAAAAATAAAGTCTGACACTGTTTCCACTGTCTCCCCATCTATTTCCCATGAGATGATGGGACCAGATGCCATGATCTTAGTTTTCTGAATGTTGAGCTCTAAGTCAACTTTTTCACTCTCTTTCACTTTCATCAAGAGGTTTTTTAGTTCCTCTTCACTTTCTGCCATGGAATATTACTCAGCCATATAAAGAATGAAATAGTACTATTTGCAGTGACATGGCTGGTTGGACCTAGATTCTGTCATACTGTGTGAAGTAAGTCACACAGAGAAAGACAAATATCATATGATATCGCTTATATGTGGAATCTAAAAAAAAATGATACAAATGAACTTATTTATAAACAGAAACAGATTCACAGACTTAGAAAACAAGCTTATGGCTACCAAAGGGGAAAGACTGGGGGGAGGGATAAATTAGGAGATTGGGATTAACATATAAATGCCACTATAAATAAAACAGATAATCAATAAGGGCCTATCACATAACACAAGGAACTCTACTCGATACTGTGTAATAACCTATATGGGAAAAGAAGCTGAAAACGAATAGCTGGATATATACATATAACTAAATCACTCTGCTATACACCTGAAACCAACACAACATTGTAAATCAAATATACTCCAATATAAAAGAAAGATTCATGGCTGTGAGTTTTAAAGTCTCCTCCACCCATGATTGAGTTTCTCTCAAGAACATACACCTGCCCAGGTGGGTGGAGGGTGACCAGGGGGTTTGCAAGCACCTAAAGCTCAAACCAAAAAGATGAGGAAGGACAGAACAAAACATTCATGGGGGAGTGCTTTTCAGTGACAAGATCATGGTGAGATTTCTTTCCTTCTTTCAATTTTATGTATCTTCCAAATTTTCTGTATGGAGTTTTAATAATGGAGACATCGTTTTTAAAAGAAAAAAAATATGGATACAGAGATGAAGGTCACAACTTTGTCAGATTTTTTTTTTATCTGCTAGGGTTGCTCAGTGACAGTCAATGTAATATTCAAATCAGCTTGAGAGTATCTCCAATATATTGGGTTTAAAACTCAACTTTTAACTTTGTATAATTTGAGATTTAAAGACAAGTTGCAGAGATAGAGAGTTTCTATATACCACTCACCCAGATTCCATAAATTGACAACATCTTACATAAACATGCTGCATTTGTCAAAATTAAGAAACTGTCACTGGTGCATTACTATAAACCAAGTCACTGACTGTAATTGAATTTTGCCGGTTTTCCCACTAACATCCTTTTTCTCTTCCAGGATCTAATCTGGGAAACCACATTGCATTTAGCCAATTAGCTCTAAAAGATTCCTTGGCCAATGTGCAAAAATTGTTAATTTTATCTACTCCATAGTGTCATGGTGAGAATTAGCTGAAAAAACCTGTAGCTTTGTAAAATGAAAAGTGCGGCACTGTACTGAATATTGATGATGATACATGCTTCACATGGGGGCTAAACCCGTGGGCTGAAACCGAAGGCGGAGATGAGAATAGAAACTTGGGTTTGGGGACTTCCCTGGTGGTCTAGTGGTTAAAATCCGCCTCACAATGCAGGAGGTGCGGGTTTGATCCTTGGTGGGGGAACTAAGATTCCACATGCCGCAGGGCAACTGAGCCCGTGCACCCCAACTACCAAGTCTAAGCACTGCGATGAAGATCCCGAGGGCTGCAACCAAGACTCAGTGCAGCCAAATAAATAAATAAACCAAAGTTAAAAAAAAAGAAACTTGCATTTGTAAACCATCTTTCACTTCTTTAAGTGCCTGGAATTCTCATCTGCTAATGACAAGCTACCATATATTGTTTACGGCATTTGTCAAACATTGCTGTATATTTATTAGCTTCCAAAGGGTGCAGTAATGAAGTGTCACCCAAAGGATGGCATAAGACAGTGTGAGTTTGTTGTCTCACAGTTCTGGAGGCCGAAGTCCAAAACAAAGGTGTTAGTATGGTTTAATGAAGGGTCACCCAATGGATGGCATAAGACAGTGTAAGTTTGGTGTCTCACAGTTCTGGAGGCTGAGGTCCAAAACAAAGGTGTTAGTATGGTTTAATGAAGGGTCACCCAATAGATGGCATAAGACAGTGTGAGTTTGTTGTCTCACAGTTCTGGAGGCTGAAGTCCAAAACAAAGGTGTTAGTATGGTTTAATGAAGGGTCACCCAATGGACGGCATAAGACAGTGTAAGTTTGGTGTCTCACATTCTGGAGGCTGAGGTCCAAAACAAAGGTGTTAGTATGGTTTAATGAAGGGTCACCCAATGGATGGCGTTAAGACAGTGTGAGTTTGCTGTCTCACGGTTCTGGAGGCCGAAGTCCAAAACGAAGGTGTTAGTATGGTTGTATCCTTTTTGACGTCTCTGAGGGGAGAATCTGTACCATGCCTCTCTTCTAGCTTCCTGAAGTTGCCAGCAATCCCCGGCACTTTTTGTGTTGTAGAAACATCACTGCAATCTTTGCCTCTGTCATCCCAGGTGTCTCCCCACCTCCACCCTGACTCTACCTCTGTATCCAAATTGCCCACTTCTTATAAAGGGCACCAGGCACTGAATAGGCCCACCCTTATACAGTGTGACTTCATCTCAAATCAATTACATCTGCAAAGACCTTACTTCCAAACAATGTTCAACGGTTCTGAATGGGCCTGAATTTTAGGGGGACACTTGTCAACCCAGTAGAGAGCCCTAATTCATTAGCTCATCTCACATGACTCATCAACTTTGCGAGGCAGATACTCTTATTGCTCCCAATTTTCAGACAGAAAAACTGAGACTTAGAAAGGTTAAAAAGACTTGCCCAAAGCCCACCAGCTTTAAACGGCCATTTGCAAACCTGGTCTCTCAAGCCCCATTTCTGTCACCACCATCCTAGGGTTTCTCAGCCTGCAGTTCAAGGTCATATTCTAGGGATTCTTCTAAGTGCCAATGATAACTAGAAATTTTTGTTCTTTTATTCTGACAATACTGTCCTAAAATCCATGTCAGCATAGTATGGAACCTCGCCATGGAACCAGGTGTCGTGCCCAGCCTGGTAACTGTGGGGAGGATGGAGTTGGAGTCAGGTCAACCGTGAGCAGAGGACAGCGCATGTTAAGAATGCCCCTCACCAGGTGAAGCCCGGATGAAGTCATGCCAGGCAGGTGCAGGGTCCCCAGGAGGTGAACTGGGAAAAGTTCCTGCCACAGAGGGAGGTAGGGGGCATCAGAGGCAGACACTGGGGAGTTGAGACCCTGGAACACCCAACCCTGCCCACCCAGCAGCACCCCAAGGAGAGGGTGAGAGGCGGTTTAATTCTAGTGCAGAAACATCATCTGTCACATTAAACTCATGCTTTTAATTGGACTTTTACAACTTTTTGCTTTGGTTTGTATGTAATCTTTAAATTTGTTTCGGTTTTTACAGATGTAGAAGAGCTATAACCATAAGGAAATTCTGCCTAATTTATGTTTGCACATATTTGAGTAGTATTATAATAAAAAAGAATTAAGGTCAACCCAAGATACTCACAAAGTTTTGTTCTAGTTGGAAAAATATCAGCCTCTGTGCTCTCATCTCCTGGCTCAACTCTCACTGGCACCTACTAAGGATGAGGTCCTACTCTAGGGGGAGAGAACCTGGTCCCCATGAAGGCAGGTAAGTTCCCAATGAGAGGTCCATGTCAGGCATGCATGCATGCTTAGTCACTCAGTTGAGTCCGACTCTTTGTGACCCTATACACTGTAGCCCGTCAGGCTCCTCTGTCCATGGAATTCTCCAGGCAGAAACACTGGAGTGGATTGCCATTCCCTTTTCCAGGGGATCTTCCCAACCCAGGGATCAAACCTGTATCTCCTGCATTGCAGGCAGATTCTTTACGGTCTGAGCCACCAAACAAATCAAACTTAAACTGAAAAGCTTTTCAACCTAGATGCCCATCAGCAGACGATTGGATAAGGAAGCTGTGGTACATATACACCATGGAATATTACTCAGCCATTAAAAAGAATTCATTTGAATCAGTTCTAATGAGATGGATGAAACTGGAGCCCATTATACAGAGTGAGTAAGCCATAAAAATAAAGACAAATACAGTATACTAACGCATATATATGGAATTTAAAAAGATGGTAATGATAACCCTATATGCAAAACAGAAAAAGAGACACAGATGTACAGAACAGACTTTTGGACTCTGTGGGAGAAGGAGAGGGTGGGATGTTCTGAGAGAACAGCATTGAAACAAATATACTATCAAGGGTGAAACAGACCACCAGCCCAGGTTGGATGCATGAGAAAAGTGCTCGGGCCTGGTGCACTGGGAAGACCCAGAGGGATGGGATGGGGAGGGAGGTGGGAGGGGGGATCGGGATGGGGAACACATGTAAATCCATGGTTGATTCATGTCAATGTATGGCAAAAACCACTACAATATTGTAAAGTAATTAGCTTTCAACTAATAAAAATAAATGGAAAAAAACCCAACCCAACACACACACACACACACAAATAAACTGAAAAGCTTTTGCACGGCAAAGGAAGGCACTAACATAATGAAAAGACAGCCTACCAAATGGGAGAAAACACTTGAAAATGATATGACCAATAAGGGGTTAATAGCCAAAGTATATAAACAGCTCATAAAACTCAACATTAAAAAAACCAAACAACCCAGATAAAAACTAGGCAGAAGATCTGCATAGACATTTTTCCAAAGAAGACATACAGATGGCCAACAGGTACATGAAAATATGTTCAACATCGCATATCATCAGAGAAATGCAAATCAAAACCACAATGAGGTCTCACCTCACACCAGTCAGAACGGCCATCATCACAGAGTCAACAAATAACAAATGATGCAGAGGATGTGAGGAAAGCAAACCCTCCTAGGCTGTTGATGGGATTGTGAATTTGTGCGGCCGCTTTGAAAACTGTATGGAGGTTCCTCAAACACTGAGTACAAAACCACCAGCAATTCCACTCCTGGGTACGTAGCTGAAGAAGATGAAAACACTGATTTGAAAAAATACATGAGAGATGGATGCAAAAAATACTTGAGGTCTTTGGGATGAGATCCCTTGAACCCTAGAGACTGCCAGAGGCAAGGGTGTGGCTCAGGGACCCCCAGGCTTCACCCTTCTCCCTCCCACTGACACTGTGTTCTTGCTGCTAACGACTCTGGTTCAAGAGCCAGGAGGACCCCGGGTGTAAAGCTGTCCCTTAGAGGGAAGAGCAGGAAAGAACGTGTGAGGCTCTCAGCATGTGGCGGAAATCTGAGCGTAAACAGGCAGTAGAGTAGCCAGAATTCCTGTTCTCGCTGAAACTCTGGGGGGACTCAGCTGTGTGGGGGGGGCAGTGAGGGCAAGGGGAAAGGCCAAAACCAAACCAAAACAAGCAGCAAAATCCTCGCCAGTGCACACTCCTCCTGCTTCTGCTCTATGGATCTGTCTGGTCCTCCCACCAAGTTCTGAATCCTGGGGACTTTTACCAGGGGGTGTCTGTGTGTCTGTGTGTGTGTGTGAGTGTGTGTGTGTGTGAGTGTGTGAGTGTGTGTGTGTGTGTGTGAGTGTGTGTGTGTGTGTCTGTAACTTTTACCAGGGGTGTGTGTGTGTGTGTGTGTGTGTGTGTGTAACTTTTACCATGGGGGTGTGTGTGTGTTTGAGTGTGTGTGTCTGTGTGTGTGTGTGTGTCTGTAACTTTTACCAGGGGTGTGTGTGTGTGTGTGAGTGTGTGTGTGTGTGTGAGTGTGTGTGTGTCTGTAACTTTTACCAGGGGTGTGTGTGTGTGTGTGTGTGTGAGTGTGTGTGTCTGTGTGTGTGTGTCTGTAACTTTTACCAGGTGTGTGTGTGTGTGTGTGTCTGTGTGTGTGTGTGTGAGTGTCTGTGTGTGTGTGTGTGTGTGTCTGTAACCTTTACCAGGGGTGTGTCTGTGTCTGTGTGTGTGTGTCTCTGTGTGTCTGTGTGTGTCTGTGTGTGTGTGTGAGTGTGTGTGTGTGTGTCTGTAACTCCCTTGGCTGCCCAGGCAGTGTGTTTCCCGGCCTGGTATGATAACAGCCCCTCCAGTGGGTGTTAGGCTGCGTGGGGTGATGGGCCGATGGGCAGTGCTCCTTAGGACGGGGACAGAGAATACCATTCAACCTCATTCATCTGCAGAGTGGATGTTCTGTTTCAAACAGTTCCAGGTGATCAGAAATTCACCAAGGTGATTTAGATGCCCTAAACATTCTGTTAAAAGTTTTGGTTTTTATAGATAGGGTTCTAATTCAAGACCACGTTGAAAATTTAATTAAAAACCGTGAAAAGGAAATGCAGGGAATAAATCAGTGAGGGAGCCGTTCAGGCGAGAACATTTTTTTTTTTTAAACGGCAGGTTTCTTTCTGATAGGCAATCTGAGGATCTGCAGCATGAAGGGTGGAGAATCGTTTTTAAAGATGAAACTGCAAAAAAAAGAATGGTGTAGTGATGCCTTCTCAGAACTGTCTGATTCATAACCAGGGTAAAAGTGGAATGGTATAAGAACTGATGTACATCAAAATTTATGTAAAGAGTCGGACACGACTTGGCGACTAAAAAACAACAAAAAATATGCACATATCAGATATATAATGTGATATAAATATTATATATATGTCACAGTTATAATCAGAAGGCAATTTTGAAGATATTCAGTTCAGCTTAGTTCAGTCGCTCAGTTGTGTCTGACTCTTTGCAATTCCATGAACTGCAGCACGACAGGCCTCCCTGTCTAACTCCTGGAGCTTACTCAAACTCATGTCCATTGAATCGGTGATGCCATCCAACCATCTGTTGTCCCCTTCTCCTCCTGCCCTCAATCTTTCCCAGTATCAGGGTCTTTTCAAATGAGTCAGCTCTTCACATGAGGTGGCCAAAGTATTGGAGTTTCAGCTTCAGCATCAGTCCTTCCAATGAACACCCAGGACTGATCTCCTTTAGGATGGACTAGTTGGATCTCCTTGAAGTCCAAGGGACTCTCAAGAGTCTTCTCCAACACCACAGTTCAAAAGCATCAGTTCTTCTGCACTCAGCTTTCTTTATAATCCAAGTCTCACATCCATATATGACTACTAGAAAAACCATAGCCTTGACCAGACGGACCTTTGTTGGCAAAGTAATGTCTCTGCTTTTTAATATGCTGTCTAGGTTGGTCATAACTTTCCTTCCAAGGAGTAAACCTCTTTAAATTTCACGGCTGCAGTCACCATCTATAGTGATTTTGCAGCCCCCCTAAATTAAGTCAGCCACTGTTTCCACTATTTCCCCATTTATTTGCCATGAAGTGATGGGACCGGATGCCATGATCTTAGTTTTCTGAATGTTGAGCTTTAAGCCAACTTTTTTACTCTCCTTCACTTTCATCAAGAGGCTCTTCAGTTCTTCACTTTCTGCCATAAGGGTGATGTCATCTGCATATCTGAGGTTATTGATATTTCTCCCAGCAATCTTGATTCCAGTTTGTGCTTCTTCCAGCCCAGCGTTTCTCGTGATGTACTCCGCATATAAGTTAAATAAGCAGGGTGACAATATACAGCCTTGACGTATTCCTTTTCCTATTTGGAACCAGTCTGTTGTCCATGTCCAGTTCTCACTGTTGCTTCCTGACCTGCATACAGGTTTTTCAAGAGGCAGGTCAGGTGGTCTGGTATGCCCATCTCTTTCAGAATTTTCCACAGTTTATTGTGATCCACACAGCCAAAGGCTTTGGCATAGTCAATAAAGCAGAAATAGATGTTTTTCTGGAACTCTCTTACTTTTTCGGTGAAGATATTCAGAATAATAGGAAACAGATATTGGGGCTACAAGTGTACATTGCCAGTAGATTGGGAGCTTGAACAGTTGTCTCACTGAACTGTGAGTCGCTCAGTCACATCCAACTCTTTGCGGCCCCATGGACTACAACCCCCCAGGTTCCTCTATCCATGGGATTCTCCAGGCAAGAACACCGGAGTTTGTTCCATGCCTTTCTCCAGGGGATCTTCCCAACCCAGGGATCAAACTTGTGTCTCCTGCATCTCCTGCATTGCAGGTGGATTCTTTAGCTAAATGAAGTCTTTCTGATTCTAAGAAAAAAATCTTCCCTTTGCCCCACCTCTCTGCTGATGGCTGCAGACTTCTGTCTTCCTTCTCTTTTCACAGCCTTGTTGAGCTTCCCTCGTGTGCCCTCTCTCTGACCTCTGATCCTCTGTCCTGATGATGACCTGACTTCTACTCCTCAGCTCCTGGACAGTTTTCTCCTTTAGAACCCTGGCAACCTCCTGATGTTTGAACCCCCACTGATTTAGCTTGGGCTGCCATAACAGAACACCACGGCCTGGGGCCTTCCACAGCAGATGCTGGTTCCCACGCAGTGCTGGAGGCTGGATGTTCAAGATCAAGGTGGTGGCAGGTTTGGTTTCCGGTGAGACCTCTCTCCCTGGTTTGTAGATGGTCACCATCTATCTCCCTGTGTCCTCACATGGCCTTTCCTTTGTACATGCACATTCTTTGTGTATCTTTCTCTTGTTTTTAAAAATATTGATTTACTTATTTGGCTGCACCAGGTACTGGTTTTGGTGCCTGGAGTCTTTAGTTGAGGCATGTGGGATCTAGTTCCCCGCTCAGGGATCGCGCAGGGGCCCCCTGCATGGGGAACCTGGAGTCTTAGCCACTGGACCACCAGGGAAGTCCTTCTTTCTCTTCTTAGAAGGGCACCAGTCCTACTGGCTTAGGGGCCCACCCTTACCACTGCACTTAACTTTATCTCCTTAAGTTAGGGCTTCAGCATCATCCAGCCCATGACACCATCCTGACAACACTGACAGTTCTGTGTCCCCCACCTTCAACTTAGCTTTCAGGGACTACACTCTTCTGCTTCTGTTTGACTCTCTGGTATTTCTTCTCTGGCTTATTCTGCTTAAACTGTTACACCTTTTGAATTTGCTTCTCCAATGTTCACGCACCTGAGGCGCTCCTTGGCCTCCGTGCTGTCTTATCCTGAGTGCTCTCATCAAGCTCCAGAGATGGTGTGTGGATGGAGCCCAGACTGCCACTTCTGACTCTCAGCTTCTCTCCCCACGTCCTGCCCCATCATTTATATCACCTACACCACTAATTCTTTTTTTTTTTTTTAATTCAGATCTTCTTTAAACTCTGTTGGAAGATCTTGTCCATGAATTCAGTTTTTTAAAAATGTTTTATTTGGCATTGGAGTATAGCCTATGAACAATGTTGTGAAAGTTTCAGGTGATCAGTGATGGGACTCAGCCTACATATACATGTATCCATTCTCCCCCAAACTCCCCTCCCATCCAGGCTGGCACACGACACGTGCTATGCAGTAGATTCTCGTGGGTTATCCATTTTGAATATAGCAGTGTGCACAAGACCTTCCTGGGGCTTCCCTGGTGGCTCAGTGCAGAATCCACCTGCAATGCAGGAGCTACAGGAGACCTGGGTTTGATCCCTGGGTTGGGAAGATCCCCTAGAGAAGGGCATGGCAACCCAACCCAGTATTCTTGTCTGAAGAATCCCATGGACAGGGGAGCCATGGAGTCCATGGGGTCGCAAAGAGTCAGACAGGACTGAGGTGACTTAGCACACAAGCACATGCATGACCTTCCCAAACTCCCTCACCATCTCTTCACTCCCAGCAACCGTAAGTTTGTTTCCTGAGTCTGTGAGTCTCTTTCTGTTTTGTAAGTAAATTCAATTGTATCATTTCTTTTTAGATTCCACACATAAGGGATGTCATATGATATTTCTCCTTCTCTGTCTGACTTACTTCACTCAGGATGACACTTTCTAGGTCCATCCATGTTGCTGCCGATGGCACTATTTCATCCTTTTTAATGGCTGAGTAATATTCCACTGTATATACGTACCACATCTTCCTTTCCGTTCCTCTGTCGATGGATATTTAGGTTGCTTCCATGTTGGCTACTGTATACAGTGCTGCAATGAACATTGGGGTGCGTGTATCCTTACGGATCATGTTGTTCTTTGGATATATGCCTAGGACTGGGATTGCAGGGTCATATGGTAGGTCTATTTTTAGCTTTTTAGGGAAGCTCCATACTGTTCTCCATAGTGGCTGTACCAAGTCACACCTCCGCCGGCCGTGTAGGAGGGTTCCCTTCTCTCCACACCCTCTCCAGCATTTACCGTTTTATACTAGTCATTCTTGAGAGAGAACGGCCTGCCTCCCAGGGAACACTTGGCTGTGTCTGGAGATGCTTTGGGTCATCTCAGTGGGTTGGCGGTGCTACTGGCAGCTACTGGTTGCTGCTAAGCCTCCTAACGATGCACAGGACAGAACGATGCACAGGACAGAACGATCCAGCCCCAGGGCCAACGGGACTGAGGCTGAGAAACCCCGGTTACATCTTGGTGACGCTGTCCCCAGCTCCTCTGCCTTCCGAGTTGTGCCCCTCACACCCATGTGGTCCAGATGAACCTCCGGCTCCACACCCTCCTCTCCTCAGCTGGGGCATCCTTTAATCTCCTTGATACAGCAGGCGCTTTAGGCTCAAGACTCCCTCCTCTCTTCCTATTGTTTTTCTTCTTCTGGAAGATTTTTTTCTTTAATTTGAACACCCTGAGAAAAAAAAATCATCACCACCTCACACTTGATCTGTGAAGTAGAAAGCCCTTGCTAGTCCCTCTAGTTATCTCCCTGAGAGATAACTGCTGATGATAGTTTGGCGTGCACCCTCCTAGCTATTTTTTTCTGAAAGGATATGAATACAGACATATACACTTTAAAAAAAAAAAAAAAAGTAAAATGGGATCATGCTATATGTATTGTTCTGCAAATCGCTTTTGTCTTTTAAAATTCTATCAATCCCCAGGTCATTATATATAGCTTTTCCTCTTTCTTTTTAGTGATATCTGGTGGTACTGGTCTGCCCTTGTAATACTACAAACTTTTGCAATATAAAACAACATGCTCATGGTTAGGGCTAATAAATTATTTTGTAGGAATTATATCCCCAGTAAAGAGCTATGGGCCTAAACTATTGGCTAAGTCAGAAAAGGTATGAAAATAATGCCATTTGCAGCACATGGATGAACCTAGAGAGGGGTCATACTGTCTGAAGTTAAGTGAGACAGAGAAGGGGAAATAGCATATGACATACTTTACATGTGGAATCTAAAAAGAAATGATACAAATGAACTTACTTACAAAATAGAAAGAGACTCACAGACTTAGAAAATGAACTTATAGTTGTTGGGGGGAAGAGATAATTAGGGAGCTTAGGAAGGTCGTGTACACACTGATATATTTTAAATGGATAACCAATAAGCACTCATTGTATAGCAAACACGTGGAACTCTGCTCAATGTCATGTGGCAGGCTGGACAGGAGAGGGGGCTTGGGGGGAGAGGGGATCCATGTACATGTATGGCTGAGCCCCTCGGTTGTTTACCTGAACCTACCACAACATTGCTAATTGGCTGTACCCCAATACTAAATAAAAAGTTTTTTAAAAAGAAAAGGTGTCAAAATGCATTATCACTTGCAAAAAATTGACTTGAATTGAATATTAAACCTTCCCCCCAATCACCTGTCGGCCCTGAGCTTTTTTAAAGCTCATGTGCTACCTGTTGGAGCCTACTGTGATATTTTTACACTTATCAACAAAGTTTACAAAACTTGGAATCAAAAATTCTCTCCCTGAGAGAGCCTGCTAAGGAGGAGGCAAGCCTCAGTCCCCTCAGTCCGATCCACTCTTTCCCAACCCAAGAAACGAGCGTAATTCTGCCTTCAGCGCACTACCAAATAAAGGTCATTTCAACTCATTTGAGAAGACTGGGTGGGTGGCCTTCTGAATTGTTTTGGAATTTTTGAGTTACGAGTCCCTGACATACACAAACACTACAAATAAATTATCAAACAAGCCCGAAGCACTCAGAATCATTTGCCTCCAGGTATGTTTGTTTATAAACAGTGATCTTCAGCAGAACCACAGAAAGCTATTTTCATTCTGTTCTACTGAACGCAACAATGAAGTCTGGTGAAATAAAGAAGCCCTTACTCCTTATAAAAAAATAACAAAAGCCCAGTGTACCGCAGTGATGCTTTTCTTAATACGGTTCCTGGGATTTGTATTGTTAGTGATGGGAACACACTACTCAGTTTATTTATAAAGTCAGCTAGCCAGTGGCCATGAGAAAAACAGTAGCCTAAAGAATTTCAAGACTGAATTTCTTTCAGAGTATATGTGGGGGTTATTGAATCTCAGAGACCCAAATTAGCAGATTAACAGACCAACGCTACCTAGCATGTACAGTTGAAGCGACAAAATATCCTAGGAATTTGGATTATGCACTTGAACCTAAAGGATCTTTCAGGCTAATCTCCTCCTTTCGCCTCAGTGGTCTTAATCCATGAGGGTAACTGAAGCAATCTGCATTTTGACTATGAGTGGTCTGAGAAATGAAGTGACTGCAAGTGAGAAATAAGACCATGCAGGATCAGGTGGTCTTTAATACATCAGGTGATGAAATGAGATCTTTGTTGATCTTGAAGGCATGTCATTCAGTTGCTAAGTTGTGTCTGACTCGTTTCCACCCCATGGACTGCAGCACTCCAGGCTGCTCTGTCCTTCACTATCTCCCCGAGTTTGCTCAAGTTCATGTCCATTCGATTGGTGATGCTTGAGGGCATACATGTTTATTTAGAGTTTACTCAGACCTGGAAGGGCTCTGGGGGGGTCACCTGGTTCTACTCCCAACGCCTGACTTTACAAATGTGGAACCTGAAGCCCGAGTGTCGGCAAGTCACCCGGCTGCTCAAAGGTAGAAATGAGCTTGCTGTGAGTCTGCTGAGGCAGGATTAGTACTCACAGAAGGGCAGAGCATGAACTTGGCAGAGAAACTGGAAGTGTAGTGGCTGTGAGGGGGAAGGGTCTGAGCACAAACTGTGTCTAAATCCTTGGCTGAAGTTGCTGAACTTTAGATAGTGAAGGACAGAGGAGCCGGGCGTGCTGCAGTCCGTGGCGTCGAAACGAGTCGGCCATGACTTAGCAACTGAACCACATGCCCTCAAGATCAAGAAAGATCTCATTTCATCACCTGATGTATTAATGTATGGCAAGAGTGTTCTCTGAACATTTGGAAGGTGAGTACAGGGGCCCTAGGCACGGTTGCAGCTCATACACACTCATACACACTCATACACGCAGGTGAGCTGGCTGATTGAGCTGCCCACCCTGCTGAAGGGGTGGGGGTAGCTAGGTCTGCAGCTGTATCTCTCCTGCCAGGTCCCCTCAGCCTCTCTGCTCCAAGCCCATGCTGAGATGCAGAGGCAGCAAATGGACAGAAACCATCTAATGCTCTCCCATAACGACTCAAAGTCAAATCCCTTAGGAAAATTGCATATTCTCCATCATTCTTAGTGGTTCTTATTGTTGTTTTAAAATCACATGCTGGCTGATATAGCAGAATAAGAAAGCTGTGGTGACTCTATTAATGTTAGATAAAATAAGTTTTAAGTCAAAGAGAATTATTGGAGACCAAGATGGATAATTCATAATGACAACAAGGTTGGTACAGCAGGAAGATACAACAATGACACTTGTAATTACACACTAAATTTGGGTCCTTGTAGTAGCAGTTAGAAAATACATGAAGCAAAATGGACAGAACTTAAAAAATGAAATAGATAATCCACAATGATAGCGGGAGATTTCAATGCTCCCATTTTAGTGTTGGTTTTAAAAAAAGTAGTAATGATGGAGGAGACTTGTTAACAATATCAATCAGTCGGACCTGTTGACATTTATTCTGTTCAGTAAGAGCAGAACACACATTTTTTTCCCCAAGGACAGCTGGAACATTTACTGAGATAAACTGTAGAACAAGTCTCAATAAATTTAAAAAGTGTTAAAGCAGTACCCTAATCGCAATAGAATTATGCTAGCAACCAAAAATGGGACTTCTCAGGGGGCATAGTGGTGAAGAATCCACCTGCCAATGGAGAAGACGCTGGAGCCTGGGGTTCAATCTCTGGGTTGGGAAGATCTCCTGGAATAGGAAATGGAAACTCATTCCAGTATTCTTGCCTAGAAAATTCCATGGGCAGAGGAGACTTGTGGGCTACAGTCCATGAGATCGC
Organism: Muntiacus reevesi; assembly: GCF_963930625.1. Lineage (NCBI taxonomy): Eukaryota > Metazoa > Chordata > Mammalia > Artiodactyla > Cervidae > Muntiacus > Muntiacus reevesi. The sequence goes on from NC_089250.1 coordinate 166,291,994, forward strand.
AAAGAACTGGACACAACGGAGCACACACATACACAGCAATCAAAAGCAGAATGATTTCGGGAACACCCCCAAGTATTTGGAAATTGTTGTTGTTGCTGTTCAGTCACTCAGTCGTGTTTGACTATTTGTCACCCCACGGACGCAGCACTCCAGGCTTCCCTGGCCTTCACCATCTTCTGGAGCTTGCCCAAACTCACGTCCATTGAGTCGGTGAACCCATCCAACCATCTCATCCTCTGTTGCCCCCTTCTCCTCCCACCTTCAATCTTTCCCAGCATCAAGGTCTTTTCTAAAGAGTCAGTTCTTCGTGTCAAGTGGCCAAAGTATTGGAGCTTCACCTTCAGCATTACTCCTTCTAATGAATATTCAGGTTTGATTTCCTTTAGGATTGACTGGTTTGATCTTCTTGTGGTCCAAGGGACTCTCAAGAGTCTCCTCCAACAACACAGTTCAAAAGTACCAATTCTTCAGCATTCCCCCTTCATTGTGATGCAACTCTCATATCCGTGCATGACTACTGGAAAAACCACAGCTTTGACTATACAGACCTTTGTCGGCAAAGCAATGCTTCTGGTTTTTTGGAAATTAAACACTTCTAGATAACCCGTGGATCATGAAAAAAATTTCAATATTTTAAGTTAAATGAAAATGAAAACACGATTTATCAAAATTAGTGAGGTAGAGTAAAATCAGTGCAGAAAGTAAAATGAATATCCTTTATCTTCTTAAAAGACTTCTTCGAATGTGGACCATTTTAAAGCCTATATTGAATGTTAAAACATTGCTTCTGTTTTATGTTTTGGGTTTTTGGCCACAAGGCACATGGGATCTTCACTCCTCAAGCAGTGATGGAACCCACATCCCCTGCATTGGAAGGTGAGGTTTTAACCACTGACCACCAGTGAAGTCCCCAAATGAATGTCTTTAAATTCTTATGTTAAGTGAAATATATTTCACTTATGTGAAACATATGTGAAATATGTTAAGCAGTGAAAGTCACTCAGTCGTGTCCGACTCTTTGTGACCCCATGGACTATACAGTCCATGGAATTCTCTAGGCCAGAATACTGGAGTGGGCAGCCTTTCCCTTCTCCAGGGGTCGAACCCAGGTCTCCCACATTGCAGGCGGATTCTTTACCAGCTGAGCCACATGGGAAGCCCAAGAATACTGGAGTGGGTAGCCTAGCCCTTTTCCAGCAGATCTTCCCAACCCAGGAATCAAACTGGGGCCTCCTGCATTACAGGAGGATTCTTTACCAACTGAGCTATCAGGAAAACCTAGGAAAGCAAAATGTTTTCAAGTCAGTAATTGAAACTCCCATTTTAAAAGGCTAGAACGAGATAAGCAAATTAAATCCAAAGTAAGGAGAAAGCATGAAATAATGAAGAGTGGAAATCAATAAAACAGAAAATAAAATACACAGAAAAAATAATTAAAACCAAAAGTTTGCTTTTTGAAAAATATCAATAAATTTAATAGACATTTACCTAGACTGATTAAGAAAGAAAGAAGACAAAATGTACCAATATCATGATGCATGAGAAAAGGAATTCTACAGGCATTTTTTAAAAGGAATTATTATGAAGAACTTTATGCCAATGAATGCAGTAACTTAGATGAAATGACAAATCCCTTGAAAGATATGGATTATCAAAATGAACTCAAGAATAAATAAAACATTGAATAAAGAAATTGAGTTATCTATTAAAATCAATCTAGACATTCATGACTTTACTGGTGAATTCTATAAATATTTAAGGTAGAAATAGTACCAATCCTATAGAAAGTTCTTTCAGAAAGCACAGAAAAAACATGTCCAACTTATTTTATGAAGTCAGAATTACCCTGATACCAACATCAGAAAAAGACATCAGAAGAAAAAATTTTAGAAAATCAAATCTAAAGCAACAACAACAACAACAAAACAAATACCAGGAATGCAAGGTTGGTTTATCATTAAAAAGTTAACCACCATAAACCTTTATATTAACAGAATAGCAAGAAGAGCATACAATTACTTTAACAGAATCAGGAAAAGTATTTGGTTAAATACAACATCTGTTGCTGAAAACTCTCTGCAAACCAGCAATAGGATTAAACTTCCTCAAACTGATAAACAGAATTTACATTTTAAAAAACCTATAGAAAAGACCATACTTAAAGATGAAATAGTGAACACTTTTCCCCCTGAGATTGGGAATGGTCAAAGGATGACCACTCTCACCACATCTGTGCAGCCTTACATGGGACATCCTAGCAAGTGCAATAGAGTACACACACACAGACACACAGACACACAGACACACACACACTCATTTATACAGATTGAAAGGGAAAAAGTAAAACTATTTTTTATTCTCAGGACACATGCTTGTGTACATAGAAAATGATTCCCAAGGAATTTCCAAAAAGGCACTAGAACTAATCAGTGATTTTAGTAAGATCCTCAATATAAAGTTAGTTTAAATCTCAGTGATACCTTTATGTATCAGCAATGAACAACTGGAAAGTAAAATTTTAAAAATGTCATTCACAGTAGTATAAAATATGAATTATTTAGGGGTGAATTTAATAAAATATGTGCAAGAGCTGTGCACTTCAAAATATTGGTGGATAAATTGAAAAACATAAAGAAAAGGTGAGATGTAATATGTGCATGAATTGGAGGACTGAATATTGTGAAGAGTTCCCCAAACTGGTCAACAGATTCAACAGAATCCTTATCAAATTCTTTTTTTTTTTTTTTAAGTGACCACACTGGCTGCTTTTATTTTCTCTCGTGACAGGTGCTCGGTTGGTCTGTCATCTCACAGCGAGGTATGAATCGTCCTCTCGAGACTTATCCTCAGGCAGAGCGAGACGGAGGGTTGATGTCCCAGGCTTCTCACGAACTAGCGCCCTTAGGATTTGTGTATGAGGTCCGCAAGAGCTGGGGCTCTGGGGCCAGGCTGCCACCCTTCCCAAGCTTGTTACCTGGGCTGTGACCTTGAAATGGCGACCCACTCCAGTATTATTGCCTGAAGAATCCCAGGGACAGGAGCCTGGTGCGCTGCCGTCTATGGGGTCGCAAAGAGTCGGACATGACTGACGTGACTTAGCAGCAGCAGGTCTTAGTTTCCTAACAGTTTCAGGGAAGTGGTCCGGAGGCAGTTTTGAGGATGAGGTGCCTGGCACACAGTAGGTCAGCAGCAGAGCTGTCATGCACATACCTTGTGGCCTCAGGCATCTCTTTTGTGCTCCTTGTCAGCTTAGATATACCTTTGACAGCCGCCTCTACCTATCTCAGAAAAGGCCCCTAGTTTGGGGTCTTTGAATCCCATGGGTTTGTTACTTGTTCTCTTATCATGGTTCTCCAGGGAGGAGAGACATTTACACAGGCGGCAAGGACCCTGATGGGTGAGGCATTCTTTCTTTGTAAATCTCCAGGGGTCTCCACGCCTGACAGTGCTTCTGGACGATAGTAGTTAGAACACGTTGAGGGCTTGGGTTACTCTAGCTCTTCAGACTCGGAGTTCACTGGGTTCTGGTGCTTTCTACTTGTCCTGCTGTTTATTAAATTGTATCTATGGTTTCAACTCCGCTTTGCTGCACTGTGCAGAATTCAAGGGCAGCCTCTGGGAGCTTGTGAGGCGGCTGAGAGAGGGTGCTGTGATGCACCTTCCAGCCCCTGGGATTATCTCATCCTTCTAGTGCTTGGCCAGGGTGGGGGTGGTGGGTGGGGGTTGGCTTTTTTCTATGCCTAAGAAGGGGAGGGTCTCTTGATAAGTGGAAGGCCTGAAAAACAGATGGGTGCCCTGCAGAGAGCAGCCATCAAAAGCATGCCTACACAGGCGGGTCGTCTCTGGTGCCATTGCTGTTCATACGCTGCTTCGTGGCTTTGTCTCCCTAGAGAGGCCCCCGTGCTGCTCAGGGGCCGGGACAGGGGTGGCCTTTTTCTCCTTTCTCCGTTTTTCAACCTGTTGCGAAGTATCTGGCACTTGCTTGTCAGAGCCATGGTTCTCTGCTCTGTGCCAAGCAGCAGGTTGAGCTTTCCCACCACCAGCATGGATCGGGTAGGACTGCAGTCTGTCCTCCCCACTGAAGGGCACCTCCCTGCAGGTGGCCTCCTGCCTGGCCCAGCGCCATGCACACCCTCGTGTTCCTGAGCACACGGCAGGTGCTCCAGTGCCAGCCGGCTGCCTGCCAGGCCCTGCCCCTGCTGCCGCGAGAGCTCTTCCCCTTGCTGTTCAAAGTGGCCTTCATGGAGAAGACGACGGTAGTGCTGCATGAGCTGGTGCACACTTGGCCTTTCCCGCTGCTCAGCTTCCAGCAGCTGCTGCAGGAATGCGCCCACTGCAGCCGGGCCCTGCTGCAGGAGCGGCCCAGCGCAGAGAGCATGCAAGCTGTGATCCTGGGCCTGACTGCCCAGCTCCATACCCCGGAGACTGAGGCTGGCACGCAGCCCCTCTGCAGGTATGGGCTCACTGGAGGGACCTTCACGCCTGGTGGGGGGATGCAGAGTAGGTCCCCCAAGAGGTTCCAGGTGGTGCAAGAGCTCAGTGCAGAAATAGGCATGTTGCTTCTGTCCCAAGGTGGCTGGGAGTGGGTGTGGGCTCTGTCCCCTTGTCTCCTGCCTCAGCTCACCCATGCTCCCAGGAAGCATGCACTGCGGGTGCTGGATATGACAGGCCTCCTGGATGACGGCGTGGAGCAGGACCCTGGCACCATGAGCATGTGGGATTGCACGGCAGCTGTGGCCCGCACGTGCATCACACAGCAGCAGGGCGGGATTGCAGAGCCTGGCCTGGCCCCTGTTCCTTTGGAGGTGCGTGCGGACCTGCAGGTGACCCAGGCTTCCTATGCATTCTTGCGGGAGGGACTCCGCAACAGCGTAGGCAGCCCGCTGCGGCTCTACTGTCGGGACCTGTGGGCTGAGGACCTGCCTATGCGCGATACCGTGACCCTGCTGCAGCTTCTGGATGCAAGCTGCTTGTGCCGCATGGACCTGTCCTTCAACAACTTGGGCCTGCGTGACCTGTCCGTCATCATCGCACACGTGGCCCGCTTCCAGCACCTGGCCAGCCTGCGGCTGCACTATATACATAGGGACTCTGGGCAGCTCTCCGTGGATGATGAGGATAACTTCCGCTACTTTCTGGCCCAGATGGGCCACTTCACCTGTCTGCGGGAGCTCAGCATGGGCTCCTCTCTCCTCTCAGGGCGGCTGGACCAGCTGCTCAGGTGAGTGGACCCTGCTATGGCCCTGCCTTTCCCTTCCTCTCCAGCAGACCCTCCCCTGACTCTGCCTATCTGTGACCCGTTATGTTCTCACCCCAGCACCCTGCAGAGCCCCCTGGAGAGCCTGGAGCTAGCCTTCTGTGCCTTGCTGCCTGAGGACCTGCGTTTTCTGGCACGGACCTCCCATGCTGTCCACCTTAAGAAGTTGGACCTGAGTGGCAATGACCTGTCTGGGAGCCAGCTGGAGCCCTTCCAGGGTCTACTGCAGGCAGCAGCAGCCACACTGTTGCACCTCGAGCTGACCGAGTGCCAGCTTGCTGATACCCAGCTGCTGGCCACACTCCCTGTGCTGACTCGTTGTGCCAGCCTCCGCTACCTCGGCCTCTACGGCAACCCGCTGTCCGTGGCAGGGCTCAGGGAGCTACTGCGAGACTCAGTGGCGCAGGCTGAGCTGCGCACAGTGGTGCACCCTTTCCCCGTGGACTGCTATGAGGGCCTGCCCTGGCCCCCGCCTGCGTCTGTCCTCCTGGAAGCCTCCATCAATGAGGAGAAGTTTGCCCGTGTGGAGGCCGAGTTGCACCAGTTGCTATTGGCCTCAGGCCGTGCACACGTGCTCTGGACCACAGACATCATCGGGCGCCTGGCTGCAGACTACTTCAGCCTGTGACCCCCAAGCTGTGGGTGAGAGCCTGTCCTGGGGTCCAGGGCTGCCAGAGGCCCCTGGCCCCTTGCCCCTTGGGTATGCAGAGCCTATCCTGGAACCCTGCTGCAGGCCTGACACATGGCAGTGGCCTGATTTCTTTGCTTCAGGGCTCGCCTTGAGCCTCCCCATGCTTTCTGCAGCACCGTGTGCAGTTTGTCGTGCGCCTGCTCCCCTGGCTGGCTGACCATCTGTGGGCCCAAGGGCTGGATTCCAGGCCTACATGGCCCTGCTTGGTTTGGCTGCACTTAGCTGCCCTTCAGTGTCCTGGGGTCTTCAAGCTGAGAGATGATATTTTCCTCTAGGCCCTCCCCAAGAGCAGATTTCTCTGGGTTGGAAGTTGTGACAGGGGCCTACTTCACAGAGCATTGGGAACCCAGGCACTCTGGGGCCTCTTACCTCTTCTGGGTTTTGGTGCCAGAGGGTGTCTTAAAAGGTATAAATGTGCAGTGTGCTTAGAACTTAAATCTGTGACTTTTTTCTGTCCTAATTGGTTAGAGTGACTCGTCTCCTGTTCTGTCATCCCCAGCCTGGTCACTGGGGACCATGTCTTTGGGTTGCTGCCCCTCCGTTTTTCTGGGCATCTCCACAATCTGTCCCGCCTCTCCCACATCTCAGAGATCCAGGCCTACAAAAGAATGTGGGACCAGAGGCAGACCCTCAGAGCTGGGGGTCGGGTTAATTTGGGAAGTGGGGGGATCATTTCTGGAGGGTCTCAGTGGAGTGTTGGGGAGCCTATCCCGGGCACCCTCCGTTCGCATCCCAGGATTTTCATTTGCAGGGGTCCGCAGGTGCTCCCGCCCCGCCCCGCCCCCTAAACCCGCATGCCCCGCCCCGCCCCGCCCCCTAACCCGCATACACAGCTCACTACAGCTTCCACCCTTTACTGACCACGCTGGGCCATGTGCTGGGTGAGTCGGGCCGGCCAATCCGCGGGATGGCGTGGGTCATCAGCCCGCGCCCCACCCCTCAGCAATGGATCTCGTAGGCGGAGGGGGGTTGCAGTGGGAGACCCTGCGCGACTCCAGGCGCTTCGGCCGCTTCCGCCGGACCCTCGGCGAAGAGCGGCTTGGAGCGGTCAATGACGAACATCTCGTGGCCCCGCTCGTCGCGGAGCTCCTCGAGCTGCGCGAAGGTGCAGGGCCCGTCGGAGTAGTCATTGACGAAGAGCGCTCCCTCCCCGGGAGGCCCCGACGCCTTCTTATGCCTGCGCCGCCGGCGGCAGATCATGGTCGCCAGTAACAGAGCCGTGAGTGCCAGGAGCACGATGGCAGCCGCGATGGCCGTCTGTGTGACCAGGCCCAGGGCACGGAAGGCCATGCTGCCCGCCTCGTGCAGGGGCTCGTGACTGACTGGGCCGCCGGCACGAGATGGCGCAGGCGCCAGCTGCTGCTGCCGGGACACGTTGACCAAGAGCTGGAAGGGTACGCGGGCAGCGCCGCCGGCGTTGGAGGCCTCACACTCGTACTTTCCGGCGTGGGCTAGGGTGATGTTGGTGAGGAAGAGCATGCCGCTGCCGGTGTCGGAGGCCCCGAGACCTCCAGGACCCCGCCACCCAACTTCTGGCGCGCCCTCGCGAGGCTGCGCCACCTTTGTCCAGGTCACCTGGGGCTGCGGGTAGCCTGAAGCCTGGCAGGCCACCCGCAGGTCTTCACCCAGGTTGGCTGTCACCGCCAGCGGCTCCACGTGCACAGAGGGTGGGATGCAGATGAGGCTACTTCCAGTTACTTCCAGGAGACTCTGAAGTGCCAGGCGCGGGGGCTCTGCACACAGGATCTTCTTGTCCCTGGGGCTGAGCAGCCGCTGGCCTCCTTCCTTGATCCAGGCTCCCAGCCAGTGCAGGGCACAGTCACAGCGCCATGGGTTCTCTGCAAGTGTAGGAAGGTGAAATCCAGCAGCTGTACCAGCTGGTGGCCAGCTAGGCAGAGCGCGCGCAGTTGGGCCAGGCCTGCGAAAGCGCCGACGCTCAAGCCGCGCAGCCGGTTGCCAGTGAGCGCCAGTTCCAGCAGGCGCGACTGCGCGGAAGGCGCCCGACTCTAGGGCGTGTAGGCTGTTGTGCAGGTAGAGATGGCGCAGGGAAGCGAGGGGCGCCAGGATGCCCGGCTCCAGGCGCGCGATGCTATTCTCCTGCAGGAACAGAGTCTTGGAAGCACGTGGTGAAGTTCTTCATTCTGGAGTCGTCCAGGAAAAGCTGGCCCTGATGATCCACATAGTAAAAGTACTCGCGCATCCGAGGCTCTGGGCTCTGGCCCTGCGTGTAGGAGACGTCCCCGCCCCCAGCGTAGGTCCGGGCCCCGGGGGACCGGGCCAAGGTTAGAGCCCAAGGCCGCAGCACCCCCGCTCATCGCCCACATCCTCCTCCTGCGCCGGAAACAGCCGGAGGTCATGCGGGGCAGGTGCTGTGGGAACACCGCTCCCCCGGCGGTCATGGCCTCGTGCTTTGGGTTCCGTCGGCGGCCACGGAGCTCGGCCCACGCCCACCCCCACCCTCTCTCCTTCCCCTAATCAAATTCTTAGAAGTTCTTTCCGTAGAAACTGATAATCTAAACTAAAATTTACATGGAAATTCAAAGGACCTAGAACAGCCAAAATAATTATTTAAGAAGAGCAAGTTTGGAGGATTCACACTACCTTATCTCAAGGTTTACTATAAAATCACAGTAATGAAGGCAGTACAGTATTGGCATAAGAATAGATATATAGGCTAAGACTCTGATTTATGTGATCAATTGTTTTGCACAAGGTAATTCCATGTGAACTGGTCTTTTCAAAAGAACAATTGGATAGCCATAGGAAAACTGAACCCCAATCCTTATTTCTCACCATATTAAAAAATTAATGTAAAATAGATCATAGACATAACTGCAGGACTTTAAAACTATGAAGTCTCTGTAAGTCAATATCAGGAAAAACCTTTGTGACCATTGGTTTAAAAGATTTCTTAAAAATCTAAGCAAAAACAAAATCAAACAAACAAAAAATCCTTTTGCTTTTCATCAAAGTTAAGAAAGAAAAGGTAAGCTACAGCCCAGGAGAACATGTTTGTAAAACAAATATGACAAGGGGCTGGTGTTAAGAATATAGAGAGTACTCTTACAACTCAATTAATAATTTAAAAAAGATGAACGGTCCATTTAAAAAAAAAGAGCAAAAGATTTTAACAGAAATTTCACAAAAGGAGATCTACAAATGGTCAATAGGCAAATGAAAAGATGCTCACAGAAACAAGTTTTAAGATACTGCTGATGACAATTAAAAAAACAGTGCAGCCACTCTGAAAACAACTTGACAGGTTTATCAAAGTTAAACAAGCTTGTCAAACAACTCTATCAACACTGCTTATAGGTGTCTATACAAAATGAAATATGTCTGCACAAAGACTGGTACATGAACGTTTGTAGCAGCATTATTCATGACAGCCCCAAACTAAAAACAACCCAGATGTCTTCAAATAGTTAATGGGTAAACATATTGTTGTTTATCCAGTCAATGAAATATTACTCAGCAGTGTAAAAGAACAAGTCAGTGATACAATACAGATTTATCTCAAAAATATCATGTGAAATGAAAGAAGCCAGACATAGAAGACTACAGGCTGACAATTCAATTTATATAAATTCTAGAAAAGATGACACTATAGTAACACCAAATAGGTTGTCAGGGTTGGGGGAAGGGACTGACTGCAGCAGAGAACTCTGGAGTGATGAAACCATTCTATGTCATGATTGTGGTGGCGGTTATGTGCTAGTGACATTTGCCCGAACTCATCCAACTGTGCACGTAACATGGGTGAATGTTACTGTATGTAAGTTATGCTCCCCAAATGTGTCCCTGCAGAAGAGCAAGAATAATTTCTGGACACATACAGACTGTAACAGGAAATTTGCACACACAAAAAATTTACATGGTTTCCTCCCTTGTACATGTGTAGTCTATATCTAAGGAAGCAGTAAGCTGATACTTGCTCAAGATTAAAAAACGCCAGGAGAGTTTATGAATCTCATCATTACGGGGGACATCAGAGGGCTTTCGCCGTGGATACTCCCCTGTGCAGTAAGCGTGGCTGTCTTTTCCCTTTTTCTTCCACTCGCTTCAAATCTCAGAGACCTTGGCTCATAGTGAGTTGTACACCTGCAATGTTTTCCCTCTTGTCTAGCACACTTTCAGGCAGGACCAACCCAATGAGACTATTTTATTTTCACAATTTACCAATGGGGGTTGGAACTTCCCTGGGACCTGGTTTCACTGCCAATTCCTCCTTCTCTACTCCAAATCCTTAATGCCTCCATTGTCTCTCATTCTCTTCCTTTTCTTCCCTGAGAATTGATGAATCAAAGCTTATGACCATCTTCTGTAAAACAACCGTGCACAAGCTTGAGGTGTGATCATCCACTCCCACACCGTCCTTGCACACTGAGCTCTTCGTGTTTGTTCTTTTCATATTTGCCCATTATTTCTGCCTAGAGAAAGGCACCCTGGGCCTCTGATTGAAAGTGCACTGTGGGAAAAGTCATTGTTTTCCAGGAGCTCAGGATCTTGTGTTCCAGGAAGTAGGGGAATGGGTTCTGATACTTATTCACTCTACAACCTCGGGGCAGGTAGTCTCTGTGAAGCTCAATCTCTTCATCTGATTATTGAGCATCATATTTATGAAGGGTGCTGCTAATGAGCAGATGTTCACTAACTTTCCTCCCCCACTCTTGCTCCCCAATACAGAAATCTGCTGGATCCCCTCATACCTTGAAAAGCATCCCTTGGCAAGTACTATGACTGAACTCCACTTATCTGGGTGATTAAGATATTGCTTAGACACTATATTTTTGAAAATTAATGAAGCAAGATAATAATACCTAGTATTGATATAGTCTTTGGTCTGTTATCTTAATTATGCTTTATGACGCTACTATAAAAATGTTAAGTAAGACTACTGCAAGTTAATTAATATTTATTATACTCCTGGAAGCAAGGTAGAACCTTTATAAATCAGGTACAGTGAACTAAATAAATTTCTCCCTGAATTTGCAGGATTCAGTGCCATGGATGCTGTTGATTTGCAGCTAAATTAACCCTCAATTTTCAGCCAGCACTGCTGAAACCAGCAGGGACTCCCATGTATGAGACCTGGTGTGAGCTGAGAACCAAGAAGAAAGAACTAAGAAGTCGTTGAGGACCTGTAGCCCATTTGAAAGTACAGGGCTTGAGATAATGCCTGTAAAATGATAATAAGAGTCCTTTTTCCCTTTTATCTCCTACTTTTCTTATAGTCTTGTCACCAACTTCCCACTTTGTTGTCTTTCCATTAGGGTATACCTATTCTTTCAGGGGAAAGGAAAGGAGGGGGTGGCAGGAGTAGCGAGGGAATAAAAGATGCGAAAGCACTGAACTAAAAGTAGCTATTGACTTGTCAGTCAAACTTGGATTCTCTGCTGCATCAATGTCTCATTTACCTGTCTGCGCTTTACGCCATGTGGCCTGGTGGTGTTTGTGATTTGATGACCCAGTCAGTAGTCATATTTGGTGTCCATATGTGCTTTTATTTACATGGTCTTATTGATGCCTTTGGTTTTTCCAGTGGTCAGGTATGGATGTGAGAGTTGGACCATAAAGAGAGCTGAGTGCCAAAGAATTGATGCTTTTGAACTATGGTGTTGGAGAAGGCTCTTGAGAGTTCCTTGGACAGCAAGGAGATCCAACCAGTCCATCCTAAAGGAAATCAGTCCTGAATATTCATTGGAAGGACTGATGCTGAAGCTGAAACTTTAATACTTTGGCCACCTGATATGAAAAACTGACTCCTTAGAAGACCCTGATGTTGGGAAAGATTGAAGGCAGGAGGAGAAGAGGACGACAGAGGATGAGATGGCTGGATGGCATTACCAACTCAATGGACATGAGTTTGAGCAAACTCCAGGAGTTGGTGATGGACAGGGAGGCCTGGTGTGCTGCAGTCCATGGGGTCACAAAGAGTCAGACATGACTGAGTGACTGAACTGAACTGATAGATGCCTTTGATAAAGCTAAGCATGCTTTACAAATTAGCTTTTCTCATCCTTATCATCACAAATTTGGTATTCAAGTTTGTTTCAGAATTGGTTTACATTTAAGTATTTAATGGAATAGTGACCAACTTGAGGACAGAGGGGTTGATTACCTTGTATCTAAAAGCCTACCCTGGACTTTCCTGGTGGTCCAGTGGTAAAGAATATGGCTGCTAATGCAGAGGACATGGGCTCGATCCCTGGTCTGGAAAGGTTCCACATGCCCCAGGGCAACTAAGTCTGTGTGCTGCAACTGCTGAGCCCATTCTCCACAACAAGAGAAGCCACCACATTGAGAAGCCTGCATGCCATAACTAGAGAGTAACCCCTGCTTGCAGCAACTAGAGAAAGCTGGTACGCACAAATGAAGACCTAGGGTAGCCAAAATAAATAAATAAATAAATTAATTAATTAATTTAAAAAGACCCTACCCTACACCCAGAATAGAAAGCTGTGTGTATGTATACTAACATACATAGGTAAGTCATTTATAAATATTTACATAGCACCATATGTACAAACCATATTTCAAGCATTTGTTTAGATGCTGAGGTTTACCTCCAGTGTGATATCGGGGAAGGAATGTGACATCGAGTAGAGCAGTCCTGAGAGCAAGTCCTGCCTCTAACCCTCACTAACAGTGTGACGTTGGAAAGTCATTGCGTTCTCTTGCTGTCTAGTTTCCTCTTCTTTAAAATGAGGACCAGAACAATACAACAGTAATAATCCCATCCATCCCTCTGGTCTGATACCTTATTGTATTTTCCAGGCACAAAACCCATGCGTTTGACAGCTGCAAAATTCTGCCCAAGCCTAGTTATTGCATTCAGATTTTATGAAAACAAGGATATCCAGACTCTCAGGCTAGAACTGAATTTCATTTGACCTGAACAAAGCAAAATTTCTCTAATGATTTTAAAAGACATAAATTCCATGCTTTTCTAAAATAAGTTTCTATTTCACATCTACTGCTGCTAGTCGCTAAATCCTGTCTGAGTTTCTGACTCTAGGAACCATAGCCCGCCAGGCTCCTCTGTCTATGGGATTCTCGAGGCAAGAATAGTGGAGTGGGTTACCATTTCCTTCTCCAGGGGATCTTCCTGACTCAGGGATTGAACCTGCCTCTCCTGCATTACAGGTAGATTCTTTACCGCCAAGCCACCGAGATGTGAGGGAAGCCCTCACATCTAACAGAGTGACTATTATAACAAAAATGTTTAAGCCCAGAAACAACAAATTTTGGCAAGAAATTTGAGAAATTAGAACTCTTGTGCATTGCTGATGGGAATATAAAATGATGCAGCTGCTGTGGAAAAGAGTGTGGTGGTTCTTTAAATGTAAAATTTAATGCAAAATTACCATATGATCCAGCAATTCCAATTCTTCATATATATCTGAAAGAATTGAAAGTAAGGACTTGAACAGATTCTTGTAAACCAATGATCGCGAGAGCATTGTTCATACTAGCCAAAAGATGGAAATGAATACACAAAATGTGTTCTCTCCATATGATGAAATGTCATTCAGCCTGAAGTTCTGACACCAGGTACAACATGGATGAGACTGGGGGACATTATTCAGAATGAAAATAGACAGACATAAAAGGACAAATATTCTGATTCCACTTTTGGAGTTACTGGAATAGTCAAATTCCAAGAGACAGAAAGTAACATAGAGGCTACCGGGGACTAGGGGAAGAGGAGACTTTTCTGATGGGTACAGAGTCTCAGTTTGGGAGAATAAGAAGTTCTGGAGACGGATAATGGTGACGCTTGCAGAACACTGTGCAGATTTAATTCCACCTAACATTTTAAAATGCTCAAAACATAAATTTTGTGTTATGTATACTTTAGCACACACACAAAAAATTTCCCATGCTTTCCCCGCCCATCCCTCCCCCCACAACCGACCCCTACCCCAACCCACCTACTCTGATTTAACCATCAGTCCTTTAAACACTAAATTTCAAAGTTACCCAGCTTGGAAGGCCCAGTAGAAACCGGTTAACACCAAGAATGACTAGGGTGTGATCTTGGTTATGTAGCCTGATCCCTACCCCCAAGTTGTGAAACACTTTCTCTCAACTGTTGTATCTCTTATTTTAAAGTATAGCCTTGGATTCAAGTTTTCCATAGTACTATCTGTATCCTATTTCATACTTTTTTTTTAAGAGCGTTCCTTTAATTTTTTAAAATAAATTGACATATTTATTTACGACTGTGCTGGGTCTTCGCTGCTGCTCGGGCTTTTCTCTAGTTGTTCCAAGTGGGGACTGCTCATTGCTGCAGTGTGTGGCCTCACCCTGATAGCTCCTCTTGTCGTGGAGCATGGGGCCTGGAACACGAGGGCTCCGGTAGTTGCTCTAGAGCTCAGGCTCAGTAGTTACGGCACACCAGCCGAGTCACTCTGCGGCGTGTGGGACTGTCCCACGGCTCCTGCATTGGCAGGCGGGTTCGTCACACTAAGCCCCAGGGGAGTCCTCATTTAATTATGTTGTTGGGTTCGGTCCTATTGGGTGGTGGCGGCTTTTGTTTTGTTTCCTCGCTCATTTTGCTTTCCTTCACGGCAGGATGCATTGCACTATACGGTCACACCTTCATTTCCATCACTGTCCTTTCTCACCCTCAGGCATGTCCGACTGTTTGTGACCCCCATGGACTGTAGCCTACCAGGCTCCTCTGTCCATGGGCTTCTCCAGGCAAGAAGACTGGCGTAGGTTGTCATTCCCTTCTCCAGGGGATCTTTTCGACCCAGGGATCAAACCCAGGTATCCCACATTGCAGGCAGAGTCTTTATTGTCTGAGCCAACAGGGAAGCCCTTCTCACCCTCAGCTGGGCTAATTTATCATGCACCACTTACAAGGAAATGGCAACCCACTCCAGTACTCTTGCCTGAAGAATACCATGGACAGAGGAGCCTGGAGGGCTACAGTCCATGGGGTCGCAAAGAGTCAGACACGACTGAGCGACTTCACTTCACTTCACTTACAACGGACAACCTTCCTCTGAATCATACTTTCAGACAATCCCACATCTGCCCAGTTTTCTTCCAAGGAACCTGTAACTCACCAGCCACCCCACACCTGTGCTGTGTTAGCTCTCCTCCTACTGGAAGGCGCTGTCTCCCCCCAGCCCAGAGATGTTGCACGATAGGTCCCCGTTCACCTCTGGGAATGAAGCACTTACTCATTCCTTGGTACATTTTCTTGTTTCTGCCTCTGCCCTGAAGAGCGCTTTCCCGACGTTGCTCACTCAGGTTGAATGCATCGCAACCTGCGTGTGTTTCGGGCGCCTTTTCTCTCCTCCTGCCAAGAAGTTCTTGCATCCTGCCTCTTCTCAAGTTCATTTTCACTTCCCTTTGCTGGTGCTAACTCTTTACATAATGTTTCTAAATAGAAATTGGAAACTTAAGAATGTTTTCTGTGTTCTTTTTTCCCCTCACATGATATCGTAGCATGAGAAATACCTGATTCCCAAGAAAACCTCCGAGTTTCATGATGGCTCTTCTCCACTGTTGGTCTAATTTCAGCGTCTTTTCATCACCCTGCCATTTAGTCACGTCAGCCTTATTGTTCCAGGAGATTATTTCAATCTCTGCCCTGCCTTTCAGTTGGCTCTGGTCTCCAGCAGGCTTCATGGGACGGTGGACTTGAACGTGGTGGTCTGCTGTGCCCCAGGCAAGGAGGCAGCTCAGCATGGCAGTTCTAAACGTGGCTCTGAGCCGGACATGCAGGTCTAGGCCCTCCGTCCCCTGTTGCTGCACCGTGGTCAGCTGTGTGACCTTGGTGGGTAACTCCGCCTCTGTAAGCCTCTGCTTCCTCATCTGGTACATGGAGGGGTGTCAGAGCATCTTCCTCGCTGTGGGAATGGATGAGCTGATACACACAAGGTCCAGGCCATGTGGTGACAATCACCCAGCATCTAGCCTGCGTGCTCCCCAGACAGGACCTCACTTTCCCCATCTTGTCCCTGCGCCCCGCACCCGGCCTGGCTAGCACAGCGTCACGTGTGAATGGGAGCGGGCGGGGGACCGAGAGAGGCAATGCTGTCATGGTGCCATGCCTGCCCGACTTCCAGGCCCCACTGGCGGGAGCCTCCTTCACGAGCCCACACTAGAAACACACACACCCTTATCCTGCAGCCTCTTCCCTTTGGTTTTGGCATGTTCTTCACATCAGGCTTCACGTTTCTTCTCAATTTGGACAGCCTCATGCTTTTCTATTGTCTCATCCCGACAAAGCTTGACCCATCCTGCCTGATTCCCACCCCAGTCCCCAATCCTGGCTCACCCAGTGCTCACCTCTTCTCTCAAGTCAGTTCAGTCACTCAGTCGTGTCCAACTCTTTGCAGCCCCATGGACCGCAGCATGCCAGGCCTCCCTGTCCATCACCAACTCCCGGAGCTTACTCAAACTCATGTCCATTGAGTCAGTGATGCCATCCAACCATCTCATCCTCTGTCGTCCCCTTCTCCTCCTGCCCTCAATCTTTCCCAGCATCAGGGTCAGTTCTTTGCATCAGGTAACCAAAGTATTGGAGTTTCAGCTTCAGCATCAGTCCTTCCAATGAATATTCAGGACTGATTTCCTTTAGGATGGACTGGTTGGATGTCCTTGCAGTCCAAGGGACCCTCAAGAGTCTTCTCCAATGCCACAGTTCAGAAGCATCATTTCCATGGCGCTCAGCTTTCTTTATGGTCCAACTCTCACATCCATACACAAACACCTCTTCTCTCACCTCTTTCATAAACCCAGGTCTCTCTCAGAAGGAGATCTATGCTCAGCGTGACTCAAATTGTTTGCAGACCATGTCAGCCTTTATAATGAAAGGTCTCTGCACTATTATAATCTGTTTTTAAGAACATGAGGGTTTCCAGTCTTGGAGGGAAGACTTTTCCCATTTTAAAATGTGCCTCAGCCACTGCCCTTCCTGTGAAGGTCCCACCAGATGCAGGCTCTGGCGCTGGAAGCCTGAGTTTGAATCCAGCTCTCTACTCTTTAGCTGTGTAACCCTGTGCAAGTGGCTGAGCCTCTCTGTGTTTCATCTGTATGAGGATGACAGCTTTTATATCTCACAGGGTTGTCGTGGGGATTAAATGAGATAACACCTATAGGAGGCTTAGTGTTTGGAAGGTAGTAAGGGTCCCAGGCAAATAGATGGGGAGACAGTGGAAACAGTGTCAGACTTCATTTTTGGGGGCTCCAAAATCACTGCGGATGGTGACTACAGCCATGAAATTAAAAGATGCTTACTCCTTGGAAGGAAAGTTATGACCAAGCTAGACAGCATATTAAAAAGCGGAGACATTAAAAAAAAAAAAAAAAAGCAGAGACATTACTTTGCCAACAAAAGTCCGTCTGGTCAAGGCTATGGTTTTTCCAGTGGTCATGTATGGATGTGAGAGTTGGACTGTGAAGAAAGCTGAGCACCGAAAAATTAATGTTTTTGAACTGTGGTGTTGGAGAAGACTCTTGAGAGTCCCTTGGACTGCAAGGAGATCCAACCAGTCCATCCTAAAGGAGATCAGTCCTGAATATTCATTGGAAGGACTGATGCTGAAGCTGAAACTCCAATACTTTGGCCACCTCATGCGAAGAGCTGACTCAATGGAAAAGACCCTGATGCCTGGAGGGATTGGGGGCAAGAGGAGAAGGGGACGACAGAGAATGAGATGGCTGGATGGCATCACTGACTCGAAGGGCATGAGTTTGAGTAAACTCCGGGAATTGCTGATGGACAGGGAGGCCTGGTGTGCTGTGATTCATGGGGTCGCAAAGAGTCGGACATGACTGAGCCACTGAACTGAACTGATCTGAACTGAAGGTTCCCAGGGACTATTTCTATGAGACGCCTACCACCAGGAGCAAGTCTCCCCATGCTTTTTAATTTCTGGTTTTTGCTCGGCTGAGCCCCCTGGAATTGCAAGGAGACACTCACCTCCAGTTCCTGCCCTGGTCTGCACTCACATCCCTCCTCCCGCCCTGCTGTGCCCACCGAGGTGTTCCCACGGAGCAGGCAGCACTTTGTCAGGAGTCAGAGATGCTTCCTCCTGGCATCCAGGGCAGGTGATCAGCTCAGCTGAAGTCTGTCCTCCTATCTCTGTCTCCAGCAACAGACACTCTTGGTTTCTCGACTGTCACTCGGAGCCGGCCCAGGGCCAGTGGCACAGAGGGACTCTGAAGCAGTAACGTGTGGTGATGACAGATACATACATGAAACCTCCAAACTCGACACGTAAGCTCAGCCAGAGAGAGGGGTGGGTCCTGGGGAAGGCTGGGACCCGCCCGGGGGAGGAGGTGGGGAGTGGAGCCACAGAGGGCCCCCTGGGAGGAAGTGATGCCGAGGTGGGCCTTGAGGCTGAGGAGGGTGGGCCGGGGGCTCGGTGGGCCGGGGGACGGGTGGGCGGTGAGTTCCAGGCAGCGGGAAGGATCCAAGGGAAGCCCAGACCGAGGTGCCGCTGAGGGCTGCTGGGGTGTGAGGAACAGAACGCTGTGACTACAGCAAAACCCCAGCTTAATGCTTGAGAAAAGCCTCCTGGAGAACAAAGCTCGATCCTTGGGCCCAGGCGGGCTCCCTAATAAGGAGGACCCCCCCCCCAATAAACTTACCTCCCCAAGTTGCTGGCTTCCTGCCCAGGGCAGGACCTGCCAGTGTCACACCTCATGGGACAAGACGGGTCCAGACGGGCCCTGTCCTGAGAGGGGCTCCCCTCCCCGCCATCCTGTGGGCACGAGGAGGAGGGGAGAGGTGGCCCCAGCACCGACCTGACCCACCATCGCCCGCTTTGCTCCACGCTGCCCTCCCTTGCTGCCTGCGGAGCCCAGGGTGCCCCCTCTGCGGAAGCTTTGTCTACACGGGGAATTCTTGCCTGTCCTGCCAACCCTGGGCGCCAGAATCCTGCCTGCGGGGCCCGCCGCTGTGTGTCAGCAGCAGACACACGTGTGTGTAACGCTACTTGCACTAATTTCACTAATTTCAGAACTTTATACAAAGAAAACCAAAGGAGGCGTTGAAATATCAAGCAGACATCTCGAAGCCACAGTCTTTCTCTGTAACCAGGTCCTCTTTCAGGGCCGCCTGTTTCCATAAACTGTTGCAGCAGCCAAGCCCGTCAGAGCTGTCCTTACCACGGCCTCTCCCGTCCACTACCAAGTCCTGCCCACCCTACCTCCCCGGTGTCCTCCCAATCCACGCACATCTCTTTCTCTCCCTCCAAACCCTCAGTCCGAGCTACCACCACCACCTTCCTGGACTCCGAAAGAAGCCTTCCGACTGGGCCACCCTCACGCCCTCTGGAGCGTCCCCAAACTATTCTCCAGCCAAATCCAGGGCGACTGCTTTCAAGCTAGAAATCTGGTCGTGTCTTCACTGTCCACTCCCTTCTCCGCCTCCCTCTGCTCCCAGGATGGAGATCCTTGCTTCCTTCTTCCACTTGTTCCCACACGGGCTTCCCCTCTCCCTCCTCCTCCCCCATCTCCTGGGATGCTGCTCACCTTTGATCTGGGAGCTTCCTCAGGCTGGCTTCCACTCCCATGCACCCTCCGGCATTCAGTCCACAAGGAACTCCCTCCGGGACACCTCACTGACCTCGGTGCCTGGTCGCCTGTCCTGGAAGCCCCGCCCCGTCCAGCCCTCACCAGGGTCTCGTCTCTACAATCAGCAGATCATCGTTTCTGTGTCTCCCACCGGCTTGCAGGCTCTCCGAGGAGGGTTTTTGTTCCCTTCAGTCTCCCCAGGGCCTAGGACAGGAGTAGAAATGCAATATAAATTAATGAAGTCCTCATTACTAATTTAGAGGCCATCAAGCAGAGTCCTACCAGTGGGCTTCTTAAGTGTGGAATTTAATGCCAAATCCCCATGTAATTTTAAACATTTCTTTCACTAAAATTTGGGGAGAAATGTCATAATGAGAGCCACATTGGGAGGGCACCTCTTGCATATATTTGCAGAAGTGGAGATGTGTGTAAAATGACTTTCTCAGGAAAAATTTTCAAACTGTTAATATTAACCCAAGGTTAAAATGAAAAGTTATTTCCCTGGTGGATTACACTGAGCAGGAGAGAAACACGTGAGGAGAGAGCATCACCACACAGACCTCTGAGCTCTTGATGACTTTGGAGGAAGGAAAAGAAACTTCTCAGAGCAGGCAGGAGTGAGACAGGAGATGTGTCTGCAGTGACTGCTCTAACAGATTCGTTTGTGGTTATAAGGTGGTGCAACGCAGACATGGAATTCGCCGTATCTATCATTAGGGAGCTAATGAGAAAACATCATACACAGATCACCTGAAAGCTGCAACTGAAAGAATCGCTGTATCACTGGAAGGAGCTAGAAATGGAGTAATCAACATCAACAAAATCTATTGTTCCCAGGTTGCAAAACTGAGGGATTATTTCTACCGAAAGTCAGAATGAAACCTGTTTACATTTGTCAGCAAAATGATCACATTTTACACCATTAACATTTGGCAAGACGGAGCACCCTCCATTAGCTAATCTGCAGATGGCCCAGCCATGGATTCGGGAGAACAAAGGGCCTGGCAGTGCTGGTCCCCACCGAGCCGAAAGGATGAGTGAGGGCTGCCTCCGGGTCATGGCTCAGGTGAGGCAGCAGCCGGGTGGGTAAAATGGAACGGTTCATTGGAACAATTCGGGATCTTGTGGCTGCTGGGGAAAATGTCACCAGGATGCACTAAATGTCAGATGGTACCCAGGCGGCGACCACTGGCACATTAAGATATGCGTGGGGTGTCCATAAAAGGCTTGGGACATAGCAGTAAATAAAATAAACACCCCTCATTAACTTATGTCCCAAGGATGGAGGGTGGGCTCCATGTACCTGCCTCTAAACATGGCTGCTGAGGGCTTCCTGGGCAGCTCAGCAATGCAGAAGATGCAGGAGACACCATGGGTTTGATCCCTGGGAAGATCTCCTGGAGGAGGGCATGGCAGCCCACTCCAGTATTCTTGCCTTGGAGAATCCCATGGATAGAGGAACCTGGCGGGCTCAGGTCCCTAGCGTTGCATAGAGTTGGACATGACTGGAGCGACTGAGCACACGCATAGCTGCTTCAGCCGCCAGCGCCCAAGGCTTAGCTGGGACCCCTCCCCATCCTCCACCCTGGCTTCTTTCTGGGGATGTGGCCACTTGACACTGTCCTCTGGTTTCGGGTCTTCCTGGTGGAATCTAGCTCATGACTTTTCCTAGCTTCCCCTGCTGTCCACGCCCAGCTGTCCTTTTTGACTCAAAACGCATTGGCCACCTAGGAAAGAAGGTTCACAGGGGCTACCCACCCGATGTCCAGCGGACATTCTCCCCGGGGAGAGAAGCCCCTCACAAGATGCTCCAAGCCAAACCTGCCTGGTGTGGGGACAGGTGCGGCTGAACGGTTGAGCAGTGCACCCAACACGGAAGATGTGCCTAGGGATTTGTTGGAAATTCTCCAACAGATTCATCAACAGTGCTGAGACTGAAACCAACAGTTGGTCCCCAAATTTTCCTTGATAAATGGATTTGTGGAGTTGTATACAAGTGAATCTAAGAAAATATTTTGAAATAGAAACACTGCAAGATTTTATGAAGAAAGAATCATAGCTCGGAATTTGTGCTGATACACAGGTATTTATGGAACAAATGAATGAATGAATGAGTGAACCCTCATTCCAAGGACAGATGTGTTACCATGGAGTAAGGTAAAGCATTCCTGCTTATTTCTCAGACTGTTCTTCTTAGCAGAAATATGATAACCAATCCACACAAAGCAAATAAATATAAGGCTCTGGGAGCAGGTCTGCACAGGTATTTTTATGCAAAAAGATGAGCAACAGTGGAAATGAAGAGCCATCAAAGCAAGCAATCTTTATTCAGCAAACAGGGACATTTAATATGCACTAGTGGAGCAGCTTACAATTGTCATGGTTGCGCTAGAAGCCGAACTGGAATCTTCTAGCCCAGCAGACTCCACTAACGGATTTTCCAGTGTGACCACTGCTACCATGATAATACACCAGATTGGTCTGAGCTTCAGACAGTGGTATCACTATTTTGCATTTGCATGGTACTTTGAAAAAGTACTTCTATCCGTTATTTCACGTATACACACAGTATCTCTGGAGGAGAGTGAGGCGGATATTTTTCTCTGTGAAGATGGAAACCCGACACTCTGGGAAGCTCCTCTTACCCTTGGTGGCCCAGGGGTCAAGGGTGAGCCGGACAGAAGCCCCACCCCACCCCACCCCTCCCCTCAGTTCAGACTGTGTGACAGCATGTGGGTAGCTAGATATGAATAGAGAAAGGAGAACCTGGGCCAAATGGCAGGAAACCACTCATCTTATAAACATCAAGTGTCCGTGGGCAGACAAAGGAAAGCGGGGACCTCCAGACTGACAGGAAACCATATATTTTGGGGTGATGAGTGTCCTGGAGGCAGACAAAGAAAGGTAGGAAAAGGCATTCATCTCTAGCGTCTGAAAGTAGCCTGTTGCTCATTATGCTTTCATTACAATAAAGTTAGCTTCGCAGATAAGAAGTACCTATCATACACCGAGGCCGTGACACTTCCAATCAAAGCTGAATAAGGACCAAAAGCTCCCTACCCTAGAACCTCATGCATGAGTGCTCAGTCAAGTCTGACTCTTTGAGACCCCATGGACTGTAGCCCACCAGGTTCTTCTGTCCACGGGATTTGCCAAGCAAGAAGACTGGAGTGAGTTGCCATTTCCTACTCTAGGGGAGCTCCCCGACCCAGGCATCAGACCTGCATCTCCGGCTTTGGCAGCGAGTTCCTTACCACTAGCGCCACCTGGGAAGCCTTCCCTAGAACTTCTCAGCTCTGAGGTCGGGGAGGCGGGGAGCACTCAGTATGGCAGGTGGAGCCAGGGATGACCTCGGGTGGTCCCTGCAGGGTGTGTTGACTAGCACGTAGCTTTTTTGCACTGCTCTTGCTTCTGCCTCACAAAGCCCTGGAGGGCCACGAGGAAGGCAAGGGTGCTAACGGGGAACAAGATGTGGAGGGATGCGGCTTCCCACTGTCGGGGAATCGCCACTGACGAGGAAGTCCGCTGTGGCAGAGCGGTCATTCGGGTTACTTTGCTGTGCCCAGGATGGAGGGTGCTCTGGAACACGAAGACGCTGTCCTCCATTCTGCAGCATAATTGCTTCAATCTCCTTCACTCACATGGATGTTTAATTTTATAACATTGTTACTGGGCCCCGGGAAAAAAATCCCCTCAGAGCCCATTATTAACATCCTGAAAATGGAAAGCATCATCTCAGAACAAATAGCTAAAATAATATTTTGCCAGGGTTTTATTTTTGCATTGTGAGGGGGTACGCTGAGCAGTCGTTTGGAGTCTGGTGTGTTAGGACCATGTGCTTCAGAAACAGAGGAAACTGAACAGAATGGGGTGGGGGAGATGGGGGGACTTCACTCCTCCCCACAACCTTGGAGGACAGTCATCACACGCCTGCAGAGAGAGGGGCAGAGCGGACTGGGGCCGAGGTGAGACCTGCCCCCTGAGGAGACCCCAGCCTCCTGCACTGTGCCTGGTGCTCCCGTGTGATGGTTTGGACCCACCCCCTCTGCCTCTTGCATCTGCAAGCTCAGAATTTGGCATCTCTCAGTTACAGACACAGGAGATGTGGGTTCATTCCCTGGGTCGAAAAGATTCCCCGGAGGGAATGACAACTTGCTTCAGTACTCTTGCCTGGGAAATCCCATGGACAGAGGAATCAGGTGGGCTACAGATGGAAGCGTCATCTGTTTTTATAGCTGCTCCCCATTGATTGTGTCTTCTTTATTGACAGGCTGATTCTTTACCACTAGCACCACCTGGAAGCCCCTGGGTTTCCCGCTCCTTGGGTTGGGAAGATCCCCTGGAGAAGGAAATCACAACCCCCTCCAGTATTCTTGCCTGGAAAGTTCCATGGACAGAGGTGGAGCCTGGTGGGCCACAGTCCATGGGGTCACCAAGAGTCAGACATGACTGAGCGACTAAGCATACCCCATCACTTGCATTACTGCCTAAGCATCTCCTTTGTCAGATCAGTGGTGGCATTAGATTCTCATAGGAGCTCGGACCCCACTGAGAACTGCGTGTGAGGGACCCAGGTATCGTGCTCCTTATGAGAATCCAGTGCCTGATGATCTCAGGTGGAGCTGACGTGGTGATGCTGGGGAGTGGCTGCAAATGCAAATTATCATTAGTAAAGAGGTCTGACTGCACAGAGACTATAATACAGCAACTGCTTGCAGACTCACATCAAAACTCGATCAGTGACTGGCAAGTGACAATTGTATAATTATTTCATTATATATGACACTGTAATAATAGTAGAAATAAGAAAGAAAGAAAGTCACTCAGTCGTGTCCAACTCTTCGACTCCAGGGACTGTTGCCTACCAGGCTCCTCCGTCCGTGGGACTTTTCCAGGCAAGAGTACTGGAGTGTGTCGCCATTTACTTCCCCAGGGGATCTTCCCGACCCAGGGATTGAAGCCGGGTCTCCTGCAATATAGGCAGACGCTTCACTGTCTAAGCCACCAGGGAAGTGACACAACAGAAATGAAGTGCACAATAAACGCAGTGCACTCGGACCATCCCGAAACCATCCCTTCCTCCCCTGTCTTCCCCAAAACGGGTCCCTGGTGCCCCAAGGCTGGGACTGCTGGGGTGACGCATGGCACTCTCAGCTGCAGCCGGGCTGAGCATCTACCCACCCTGGGCCTACCAGCTGGCTAACGGTTTGGGATTCTTTTCCGATACCCAGACTGAGAGTTGGGATCAGGCTTACCCCAGGGCCGGTGACAACTCGGTTCACAAACCATCCTGAAAACAGAGGCAGTGACAGTGGCTTTCTTCCTGCCCTAGTTCCCTTACTTCTACGCACTCATGGCTTCACTCATCACCTGTCACCAGTCACCGAGGATTTGTCAAGGGGCTTCCGGGCCTACCTTTGCCACAGCACCTGGGAGTGCTGGGTGTCCGGTCCTACAGCCTGAGCCCCCCGGGGCAGCACACTTGACTAACCTGGCATCATTTTGAGGAAAGGCATTTATTAATTTACTGGTACAGGAAGCACTCACTCTGAGACTTATTCAAAAACATGTTTTAAGACTATAATCCAGAAATGTAATGTAAACTTGAAATATACACTAAACAGTACAATTTGAAGAAAGCTGCAATGTATTGAATTTAGGACTCAGTGCTGACATTGATCTTAGAATTCTAGTCCCCTCCATGGCTCAGATGATAAAGAATCTGCCTGCAACGCAAGAGACCTGGGTTTGATCCGTGGGTTGGGAAGATCTCCTGGAGAAGGGAAGGGCTACCCACTCCGGTATTCTTGTCTGGAGAATCCCATGGACAGAGGAGCCTGGCGGGCTACAGTCCATGGGGTTCAAAAGAGTTGGACTTGACAGAGAGACTAACACAGTCACCCCCAAACTGCCTGAGCTGTGGGTCAGATGAACTGGAGGCTGTGCTGGACCTCCTATGGATGCAGAAAGCTGGGTCCAGAAGACTTCTCTTGCAAGCAGAGGCCGAGAGAAAAGGACTGGGCGGGCCTGCAGCAGGAACATGCGTGCTAATGCAGATGCTGATTTTAATTATACCTTCTGTGTTAGGTACTAATACGTTAGATCCCGAGCTAAACAGTCCCCTCCGGAGAAACTCCCCTCCCTCCTCGCCAGCCTCCTCCCCACCTCCCACTCTCCCATCCCCAAAGCCTCTTCCACACATGCTTCAAGCTTTATTTCATCCACTTAATGCACTCTGCTCTGTGCTCAGGTACTTAAAATCTCCCATTACTATCACTCTGGCTCTTTTACGGCTTTTTTTATTTGCTCTATCATTTCACAGTCCAGTTGCTCTTTTCGGTCAGGTGGACTATAAAATACTCCGATAACAAGTTCACACCAGGAGCCCGTGGCGGGCTCAATCCATAATGACCGCAGACTCTTCTATTACTGGCGTGTCCCAGATCAACACTTTGCGAAGGCTGCACATTCTCGTCCTACCGGAGAGCTGACGTCCTCACTCCTCTGTCGGCTGTTTGAGGGTATCTCCTTTCATACGAACAATTTTTCTTTTAAATAATCCAGCCTTGCTCCTTAATTAGCTCTCTCCTCTAAAGGTCTTTTTTATCTATTGCTATACATTTAATATTATTTCTCACTACACTGGCACTGATAACTATGAAATAGAATCGATGATGTAGCTCAGCTCTGTGGAATGTCTTCACTGGCATGCTAGCTCTGCCTGTACAGTCAGAACACACCTTGGCGGGCTCAGTACCCACCTGGGGAGGGACAAGGCTGACAGAACACACCCCCACCCTGCAGGGGTCAAATCTTACACTGCTTGTTCTGTGTCCCTGAGCCTCTCTGAGGCTTATCTGTGAGACAGAAATAGTAATAGTTCTTTAGGGGTTGTCCTGAGGACAGAAGGAGGTGTCCCTCTGTCCTTCAGGAGTTAAACACCTGGTGTACACAGGTCTTATTACCAGGCGTTAGATGGAGTTTACAGAAAGTCGGAATGTAGTTCACGGAGAAGGGAATGGCAAACCACTTTAGTATTCTTGCCTTGAGAACCCATGAACAGTATAAGAAGGCAAAAAGATAGGACACTGAAAGAGGAACTCCCCAGGTCGGTAGGTGCCCAATATGCTACTGGATATCAGTGGAGAAATAACTCCAGAAAGAATGAAGAGATGGAGCCAAAGCAAAAACAATACCCAGTTGTGGATGTGATTGGTGATAGAAGCAAGGTCCGACGCTGTAAAGAGCAATATTGCATAGGAACTTGGAATGTTAGGTCCATGAATCAAGGCAAATTGGAAGTGGTCAAACAGGAGACGGCAAGGGTGAACGTCAACATTCTAGGAATCAGAGGACTAAGATGGACAGGAATGCATGAATTTAACTCAGATGACCAATGTATCTACTACTGTGGGCAGGAATCTCTTAGAAGAAATGGAGTAGCCATCATGGTCAACAAAAGAGTCTGAAATGCAGTACTTGGATGCAATCTCAAGAACAACAGAATGATCTCTATTCATTTCCAAGGCAAACTATTCAATATCACAGTAATCCAAGCCTATGCCCCAACCAGTAACGCTGAAGAAGCTGAAGTTGAATGGTTCTATGAAGACCTACAAGACCTTTTAGAACTAACACCCGACAAAGATGTCCTTTTCATTACAGGGGACTGGAATGAAAAAGTAGGAAGTCAAGAAACACCTGGAGTAACAGGCAAGCTTGGCCTTAGAGTACAGAATGAAGCAGGGCAAAGGCTAATGGAGTTTTGCCAAGGGAACACACTGGTCATAGCAAACACCCTCTTCCAACAACACAAGAGAAGACTCTACACATGGACATCACCAGATGGTCAACACTAAAATCAGATTAATTATATTCTTTGCAGCCAAAGATGAAGAGGCTCTATAAAGTCAGCAAAGACAAGACCAGGGGCTGACTATGGCTCAGATCATGAACTCCTTATTGCCAAATTCAGACTTAAATTGAAGAAACTGGGGAAAACCACTAGACCGTTCAGGTATGACCTAAATCAAATCCCTTATGATTATACAGTGGAAGTGAGAAATAGATTTAAGGAACTAGATCTGATAGACAGAGTGCCTGATGAACTATAGACGGAGGTTCGTGACGCTGTATAGGAGACAGGGATTAAGACCATCCCCATGGAAAAGAAATGCAAAAAAGCAAAATGACTGTCTGAGGAGGCCTTACAAATAGCTGTGAAAGAAGAGAAGCGAAAAGGAGAAAAGGAAAGATATTCCCATTTGAATGCAGAGTTCCAAAGAATAGCAGAGAGATAAAAAAGCCTTCCTCAGCAATCAATGCAAAGAAAGAGAGGAAAACAATAGAATGGGAAAGACTAGAAATCTCTTCAATAAAATTAGAGATAGCAAGGGAACATTTCAGGCAAAGATGGGCTCAATAAAGGACAGAAATGGTATGGAACTAACAGAAGCAGAAGATATTAAGAAGAGGTGCCAAGAATATACAGAAGAAATGTACAAAAAAGATTTCATGACCCAGATAATCATGATGGTGTAATCACTCACCTAGAGCCAGACATCCTGGAATGTGAATTCAAGTGGGCCTTAGAAAGCATCACTACAAACAAAGCTAGTGGAAGTGATGGAATTCCAGTTGAGCTATTTCAAATCCTGAAAGATGATGCTGTGAAGTGCTACACTCAATATGCCAGCAAATTTGGAAAACTCAGCAGTGGCCACAGGACTGGAAAAGGTCAGTTTTCATTTCAATCCCAAAGAAAGGCAATGCCAAAGAATGCTCGAACTACCGCACAATTGCACACATCTCACACGCTAGTGAAGTAATTCTCAAAATTCTCCAAGCCAGGCTTCAGCAATACGTGAGCCGTGAACTTCCAGATGTTCAAGCTGGTTTTAGAAAAGGCAGAGGAACCAGAGATCAAATTGCCAACATCCGCTGGATCATCAAAAAAGCAAGAGAGTTCCAGAAAAACATCTATTTTACTTTATTGACTACGCCAAAGCCTTTGACTGTGTGGATCACAATAAACTGTGGAAAATTCTGAAAGAGATGGGCATACCAGACCATCTGAGCTGTCTCTTGAGAAACCTGTATGCAGGTCAGGAAGCAACAGTTAGAACTGGACATGGAACAACAGACTGGTTCCAAATAGGAAAAGGAGTACGTCAAGGTAGTATATTGTCACCCTGTTTATTTAACTTATATGCGGAGTACATCACGAGAAACGCTGGGCTGGAAGAAGCACAAGCTGGAATTAAGATTGCTGGGAGAAATGTCAATAACCTCAGATATGCAGACGCACAGTCTCAAATTTGCTTTACAGTGTATTTTCTAAAGACATCTCCAGGGACTTCCCTGGCAGTCCAGTGGCTAAGACTCTGTGCTCCCAATGCAAGGGTCCTGGGTTCAGCCCCTGGTTAGAGAACTAGATCCCACAAGCTGCAACTCAGAGTTCGCATGCCTCAACTAAAGATGCCATGTGCTGCAACAAAGATCAAAGGTCCCGAGTATCTCAACTAAGACCCAGGACAGCCAAACAAATATCTTTAAAAAAAAAAAAAAAAAAAAGACATCTCCATAGCTTCTAATATGAGTAGAAATCTGCTATCAACCAAGGCAAATTCAGGAGTATTATTATTACCATCTTTCTTCAAAAGAATGCTTTTGTTACATATTAACTGTATACCAGAGTAAGGATGAGGAGCTCAGCAAGGATCTTAACTCCACCTTTGAGGTGGGTGTTACTGTCACCCATTTTACAGATGGGGAAACTGGAGGCTGAGAGAGGATTTAGCCTCTTCAGTCTTTCTTAGCAAGGTCACGCCCCTGGAAAGCGAGTGGCAGACGGGACACAAGCTTAAGCTTGCCTGGTCCCTGCTCTTGGACACTCCCTCCCAAGCCCACCCTCTAGGAGAATACATCTCTTGGGACCCACTCTTGGGTACCGTATAGGCTGGCCTCCTCATTGCCCCGAGCCACCTGGAGTCCTGATCTCATGGGTCAGAAAGTGCCAGTGGATCCAAGTGTTGGCAGGCCCCAATATCAGCTCTGGGTACGAAGGATGGAGTATTTATTACCCGCAATCACTATTCACATCTAACCCCTGCCACACTGATTGCTGGCTAGAACGTAACATGGCTTCATCCAATGATAGCAGTACATTCATAGCACATCCATCTCATTGTGCATAAAATCTGTGTACTTTTTCCTATCAGTTCATCCAACTAAAATAATAATCTACAACTGAGATTCTTCTGTCTTCCATCTTATTTTTCTCTCAGGCATTTTATCTTTTTCTGAATAGAAAGCACCTTGAAAATAAGATGAATGGATCAATTCATCAGAAGGACATGAAATCTACTTATTATCCCAGATAACTCTATTTACAATGTACCCCCATTCATTTCTAAATATTATTTGAGCTGACTTATGGTAAATATACAGATGCCAAGGTCATTAAGACAAATCTAGGAAATTAAACAGTGTAGAGATGGAGAAGAATATATGCTATTTGGCCAAGTGAGAGTCTCATGAAACTGCTACGTCCAGTGGAGACTAATTATAACAGTATCAGTCATTACATCTGTCATTTGTTAGCATTTCCTCTTTTATACTTGCTTTATATACACTATTTCATTAGAGCCACCCAACCAGTCTCTTGTCAGGAATTATTGTCCCTGGTTTCAAGACAGAGTGGCAGTGGTTACAGTAATTTGCCTAATGCTCCAACTTCCACAGGCCCTAGGAATGCTCTGATTGTCTTCCTGGCCTGGTCTGGTCAAAGAAGTTGGCATTGCCTCCTCTGGCCACAGGGCTGCTCAGGCCACCCCTCCACACCACATCTCTGCAGCATTCCCTCCCAGCACTCAAACCAAGCCCCCAGTGCCCTGAGCAGGCCTCAGTTTAGTCCTTAGTCCACTTCCCAGCCACAGCCTGATATTACAGCTGAGTGTGTCCCCCACCCCAGATTCATATGTTGAAATACAAGCCTCTAGGGGAATTCTTGGGCAGTCCAATGGTCAGGACTCCATGCTTTTATTGTCCATGAGTTCAATGTGGCGCTAGTGGTAAATAACCTGTCTGCAATGAAAGAGATATAAGAGATTTGGGTTTGATCCCTGTGTCGGGAAGATCCCCTGGAGAAGGGCTTGACAACCCACTCCAGTATTCTTGCCTGGAGAATTGCAGGGAAGCCTGGCAGACTTCATGGGATCACAGAGTTGGACATGACTGAAGTGACTTAGCATTCATGCATGCAGGGGAACTAAGATCCTAAGTTGCGGAGTGTGGCCAAAATAAAATAAAATAAAATAAAATAAAAAGAAATACAAGTCTCTCATGTGAGGAGAGGGTTTTGGGGATGATTTAGTTCATAAGGATGGAGCCAATAGGAATGGGATTAGTGTCCTTATAAAAGAGACTCCAGAGAGCTCCCTTGTCCCTTCCTCCGTGTAAGGAAAGGTGAAAATGGCTATCTGCATCCCAGAAGAGGACCTTAGCCTGACTATGCCGGCACCCTGAGCAGGTATTACAGTATCAAGAACTGAAAGAAGTAAGTTTCTGTTGTGTATCGGTTACCCAGTCTGCATCATCTTGCAACAGCAGCCCAAACTGACTAAACACTTGCCAACTCATTCTCCTTTCCATTGGGCCACCAGCTCTCCACAGTTGCCCCAGGTGACTGGTGTATTGGGAGGATCTAGTGAACATGTATGTATTGGATAACTGAATGAATCACTTCAGTTCAGTCCCTCAGTCGTGTCCAACGCTTTGCCACCCCATGGACTGCAGCATGCCAGGCCTCCCTGTCCATCACCAACTCCCGGAGTTTACTCAAACTCATGCCCATTGCATCAGTGATGCCATCCAGCCATCTCATCAGCTGTCGCCTCCTTCTCCTCCCGCCTTCAATCTTTCCCAGCATCGGGGTCTTTTCCAATGAGTCGGCTCTTCGCATCAGGTGGCCAAAGTATTGGAGTTTCAGCTTTAGCATCAGTGCTTCCAATGAACACCCAGGACTGATTTCCTTTAGGATGGACTGGTTGGATTTCCTTGCAGTCCAAGGGATTCTCAAGAGTCTTCTCCAACACCACAGTTCAAAAGCATCGATTCTTTGGCGCCCAGCTTTCTTTATGGTTCAGCTCTCACATCCAGACATGACCACTGGACAGAATCACTAAGTGAGGGAAAGATGAGTGGACGACTGGTAGAAGCCATAGGGTTTCTACCCTGGATCCAGACCCAAGTACACCAGAGTCTTTAAGGTTCAGGCTTTCCCCTCTGTACCCTGGCCTCCTTGGCATGCCTGACCTCTTGAGCTTTACACAGATCTGCCAGAGCTCTGAGTGCATTGCACAGCCTCAGGCCACTGATCTGCTCAGATTCCCTGGGACATGTCTCCTAGAGCTATGCAATACCCCAGCCCTACTTGCCCTTGTCCACCACCTCTACATTGTGCAGAGGTTCCCCAGTGACAGAGAAGTCTAGACTCTGCAATTCCAGAAGGCTAGATGTGCCCTGCTGCCCTGATACCTACAGCAAAGTCATGGATCTTGCTAAGGCACTGCCAAAGGGAAAACCATGGGGCTTAGAGCGGGACCAAACTTGACTCTCTCGCAGGTTTCAGCTGCTGTCTTTGCCTTGGGAAGTAACAATGGAATATTCCATGAGAGTCACACTTGGTTTCCTTATAATGCCCATTCAATACATTATTTTGATGGAAACATCACAAATCCATTTTGTGAAAAGCCAATGATATTTGCACCCAAGATTCAATAAAAGAGGACATGAAACTCTGGGAAAGAAATAATCAAATTGTCCACCCAGAGTGGAGTTAAAATTATCGTAAACATTGATCCTTCATTGCAGGGAACAGAAATAATAAACAGTTGCTGAAATTGCATAGCTGCAGAGACTTCATTCTCTAATTGTCAAAAGGCATTAAACATCAACTATTTATTCTGCAGCCGAAGAAGCGAAAACAGACTTCAGTGCCTCCCCTCACCAGAGGTTGTCCCTGATTGTCATGCATAGATTGCAACAGAGGTTACTGAGAAAAATTGTTTGCATTTATTAATCAAAAGGAGTCAAAGGAATATAAGATATCATCAAGGCTCCCTTGTGCTGGGGGTATGCTGACAACTAACATTCCTGATGAAGTGTTTGCAGAGTGTTTGCAATCTGTTCAGAGCCTTTTTTCTTTGCAGGTGCAAATCTTTCTATCTGAGACATCAAAGAAACAATTGAAAATTAAACATAGTAAACATCACGATACACGTTTCAATCTTCCATTTTTTTAAGACAATGGAAGAGGTATCACTAATTTCAAAGAAATGTTTGTGTTCTTTCAAAATTTATTTGTGTGTGTTAGCATTTCATTAGTTGGATGTTAAGCACTGTGGCTCCACTTCCCCTGTCTTTTGCCCCTTTTGTTTTTAAAAATTAGAAAGTTGAACTGCTCCCGAGATGTCTTTTACACCGAAGCATCCATGCATAGATAATCATCTTGCTCAGCCTGTTTGATCAGTAGAATAAGTCACAACTGCTTGGGTAAAGTCAGGCAGTAGACGACAGATTAAGGGAGAAAGCATTCTTTCTGGTAAGAACTTCAGAAGCAAATACAGCCTCGCTAACTTGCTGCTGAATAATGTATTTACTGCACTCATGGTAGGTGCCTTTTAATATGTTGATTTTCTTAAATTGCTTCTCCCCACTCTCACTCCATTTGGTTTTAAACTCATCCCCATGCAAAATAAACCAAATGAAAATACAATCAGCATGTATTATCCTGTTTGACATCTAAATATTAGAAGTGATTTTTAAAATATTTTGTATTTAACCAATATCTGGCTTTGGGACATTACATTTAACTTGTGATATTTCTTGCACCATATGAGTTAGATACTAATAAGCTTCTTCCTCAGGGATTTTCCAGGCAGCTCAGTAGGGATAGAATTTACCTGCAATGCAGAAGACACAGGTTCAATCCCTGGGTCGGGAAGATCCCCTGGAGAAGGAAATGGCAGCCCATTCCAGTATTCGTTCCTGGAGAAACCCACAGACAGAGGAGCCTGGAGGACTGCAGTCCATGGGGTTGCACAGAGGGAGACAAGACCGGGTGACTCAGCAGGCACACACCTACACACAACCTTCTTCCTTAAGGTCTGTTAAATGTATACATTCTGGACAGGAAACTGACTTCCTTAAACAAATGCAAGGTCACTCACGTTAATAAAAATACAACCCTTTACTCTGCTCCATAAAATGGTACACGTTAACATGAATTCTATGGTTACTTTTTTAGTAAATAAGAATAATGCTTAAGGTTTCGGTTGAACATATTTATGGAGATAATGTATTAATCAGTTACTGTCCATTATTCAAGTATAAAATATAATTACTTTATTTGCATTTAAAATCTTTAATTTGTATAGCTCCAGTGGGTGGGGAGTAGAATATTTGCTAACCTTTGTGGGCTGCCTCACACCCACCTCCTGGGTGAGCTGTATGTGATGCTTGTTCTATCCACGACAGGTGCAACAGGACAGGTTGCGACCCATGGTCTATCTACTCAGTGCCAACTGCACAAGCATTTAGTGAAGAGCTACTCTGTGTCCAGCATCAGCCTTGTAATAAGCTAGGATACCATGGGATTCCAAAGCATGGAAATGTGCTCATGAATATCATGCCCACCTGCTGTAGCACTCCTTTCCAAAACTAAGACTGGACAAATAGAAATTTGTTTCTAAGTTGCTCTTGACCATCACAGAGTGTTTTAGAAGTGCTGTAACCAGAAATTCATAAATATTTTATTTGGGTGACTTCAAAGTAGTGATATAAGATGACATGTCCCCCTATCCAGCACTGAAAATGACTGGGGGAACTGATATTGCAAAATACAGAGTGTTATCAAACTAAGAGCGATCAAACTCGCCCACTGATTGCCTGGACAAACGGTCACAGCCTTGGAGACACAGTTGCATGCATGCAGTTCCTTGACTTCATCTCTCAGATTTGGGGATGTGCTATTATCTCACCACTTGTGCCTTTGAGAAACCTGTATTCAGGTCAGGAAGCAACAGTTAGAACTGGACATGGAACAACAGACTGGTTCCAAATAAGAAAAGGAGTACATCAAGGTTGTATATTGTCACCCTGCTTATTTAACTTATATGCAGAGTACATCATGAGGAATGCTGGACTGGAAGAAGCACAAGCTGGAATCAAAATTGCTGGGAGAAATATCAATAACCTCAGATATGCAGACGACACCATCCTTGTGGCAGAAAGTGAGGAGGAACTAAAAAGCCTCTTGATGAAAGTGAAGGAGGAGAGTGAAAAAGTTGGCTTAAAGCTCAATATTCAGAAAACTAAGATCATGACATCTGGTCCCATCACTTCATGGGAAATAGATGGGCAAACAGTGGAAACAGGGTCAGACTTTATTTTTTTGGGCTCCAAAATCACTGCAGATGGTGACTGTAGCCATGAAATTAAAAGATGCTTACTCCTTGGAAGGAAAGTTATGACCAACCTGGATAGTATATTTAAAAGCAGAGACATTACTTTGCCAACAAAGGTCCATCTAGTCAAGGCTATGGTTTTTCCAGTGGTCATGTATGGATGTGAGAGTTGGACAGTGAAGAAAGCTGAGTGCCAAAAATTGATGCTTTTGAACTGTGGTGTTGGAGAAGAATCTTGAGAGTCCGTTGGACTGCAAGAAGATCCAACCAGTCCATCCTAAAGGAGATCAGTCCTGGGTGTTCTTTGGAAGGACTGATGCTGAAGTTGAAACTCCAATACTTTGGCCACCTCATGTGAAGAGTTGACTCATTGGAAAAGACCCTAATGCTGGGAAGGATTGGGGGTAGGAGGAGGAGGGGACGACAGAGGATGAGATGGCTGGATGGCATCATCAACTCGATGGACATGGGTGATGGACAGGGAGGCCTGGCGTTCTGGGATTCATGGGGTCACAAAGAGTCGGATACAACTGAGCGACTGAACCGAACTCACTGGGTCGAGATCCAGAGACCCTAGCAACCATCATTAGTTAGATGGTTAATTAGTTAGCCACTGGCACATTTGTAGTTAACCTCATACCCTAAGGAAGAGAGAAGCAAGGCTCAATTAGTGACTAGTTCACCTTGTCTTTGAGTCTGGCCAGTTTCTTTGGGCTGAGAATGCTAACTAAATCTGAATGGGAATAAGCCAAGGCGGTCTGATCATTAAACCAGGATGAGAAGTTTCTGACTTCTTCACGCTTAAGCAGTTTTGAAGAGTTTTCTTTTTAAAAACTGGAAGTAAGGTTTGAGTCTTCCCAAGAGGGCATGAAATGCCCACTCTTCTTCTGGAGCCTCTACTCTCCTGCTGAGATCTTAAACATTAAGCCCCTGATGTTCAAGTAGCAGGAGGAGAAAGTAAAAGAAATCGAGATGGAAGAGAGAGGATCACGTCTTTTGAAAACTCATCTTAACACTTTAGGAAAACTTCTGACTAGGAGCAATATTAACTCCTCAGATGAGGAAGAGCCAGGGTTCTGCAGAATCTCAGAAAAACCCGAAAGAAACATGTTCCACAGAGCGACTTTCCGTGCTGGTGGGGCTCCCTTCAGGTGTGTGCATCAGCCCATGTCCTCAGCGGGGCGGCCTGGGTGCTCCTCATGCTTGCTCTGCGGACTCCTCGGACTCGAGGCTGCTTACATCTTCATGGAAACATCTGATGAGGTCACTTGGAAATGCACCCGTTTAAAACTGTCAGCCTCTCTCGAGCAAGTAGTTGTTAAAGAACATACTCAGGCTCCCCAGTAATTTACTTGTTCAAGACATCTCGGAGTCTGCGTTTTGATGCTGGAGACAGTGGGCAGAGATTAACAGCTGAAGGCCTGCTCTCTGGAGGGCTCACAGCTGGAAGGGCATTAACATCTTGTGAGCCTTCCCAGACAATAGGGAATGCAGGCTTTATGCACCCAGTAATGAAGGTTAAGTCTAGGGTAGCTCTGTTTATTTGCTAGGTCAGTAATTTCAATGACTTCTTTTCAAAGACTTCCTTCAGAGAGGAGAGGAGTGGTTCCGCTCAGCTGTAGAGTTAAAGTGTCTTCAGTGAGAGATGCCGTGTTTTTCTTTTGAGAGCCTAAGGCCCCATACTGATCAAGAAATACAAATTCCATTGTACATGGAGCCCGGTGATTTGAACTGTGATGAAAACTCAAAGCAGCGAGCTTCCAAAAGTTTCGTATGCCTGCTGAGACTTGAAAACGATGAAATTTTGGAGAGATTAAAAATTTCTATTCAAGTCAAGTAAAAGAACACAGGATTATTTCACTCCCTTTACATGGTTCTAAAATGATTTATTGCGTGATCAAAGGGGAAAATGTGCACTCACTCATTTTATAGGAAATAGAGAGCACCTACTATGTGACCCCTTCTGGGCCAGTTTCTGGACATAGAGATGAAAATACATGGAATGCTTCTTCAGGGGCAGGTATCTGAGTGGGGAGGTGAGCGTGCAGTCAAGAAGACATTTGTCTACATCAGGGATCAACTGAGTGTCAGTCAGTGTCCCCACCATGCCAGGCATCATGGGGCTGGGGGGGGAAATGACAGACCATCTCTGTCTTCACAGGGCATGTGAAGGTGTCCTGCATGAGACAGACATGAAACAAATGACTCCGCGCTCTGAACTGCTGAGTGTGGCTGGTGCTCTGAGCCCGTGGGATGGGGAGACAGCCCCCTTGCAAGGATCCAGGGGGGTCACAAAGGGTCGGACATGACTTAGCAACAGAACAAAAATTTGGGTATTAGCAAGCTCATCCTGGGGACAATAAGGAGGAGAATGGGAGGTAGATAGAGCTGGACTGCTCTGTTAGTTCTGTTGAGAGAACATTTCAGTTCATAACCAGGGTAATGGCCATGGAGCTGACTTTTTAATTTCACCATCACAAACATTTCTGATGGGTGGAAGGGGTGCAGCAGATGTTAACAATTAGGACCACAGCCTGGTTACAAAGTGGGGACAAATCACCTTCAGTAATGTGTCCCCCTTCCCTGGCCCTCTCTTGCTAACCTTTTGAGAGGAGGAGAATATCTCATATTCCCTGCTACATTCCCAATACCTACTATGGGGTCAGCCATATAGTTTTTATTTAAGAAAGTGAAGCTCAGCCCTGTGATGGGAAGACTGTGATGTTTCCAATGAAATACAAGCAGTGTTTCCAACTGGTCATGACAACGCTGCATAATAAGGTTTCTATCCACGGCTGTGTTTCAGCCCCCAAGACTTCTGCCTGGTGATTCTGGGGGATTGCTGCTCTCTCGCTTCTGACAGTCCCCACCCCACTTTAGTCCTTCCCGCTGAACAGAGATGGTGGGGTACTAGCTGCTGACTGCCCCATATCTTGACAGTGACCACCCGAACCTGGCTCCCCTTCTGTGATCTATCTTTACAATCCCCCCAGCGTAAGCTCATCTTTCCCTGTTGAGAGGGTCCCCGAACTTCGGAGGCATGAACATCCTCCCTCATTACATCAGGATAAGTAGCCCCAGACCTGACTGTGTTGACGACAGACGTGTCCCTGGTCATCCAGGGCTCCTGGGCCCTAGGCACTCAGGGGTGGGTGCTGAAGAAGCAGGCAGCACAGAGTTTGGGACTCTACCAGACTGGGTCCACTTCGGTCACTCACTAGCTGGGGAGGTTTGAGCGAGTTACTTGGCTTCTCTAAATTTCACCCTGTGTGTGTGTGTGTGCGCGCGCGCGCAGGAGCATGCTTCATTGCTCAGTCACGTCTGATTCTTTGAGACCCCATAGCCATTCCCTTCTCCAGGGGATCTCCCCGACCCAGGGACCGAACCTGGGTCTCCTGCATTGCAGGCAGATTCTCTACCATTTGAGCCACCAGGGAAGCCCACATTTCAGCCTCCTCTTCCTTAAATCAGGACGATACCTTCCACTCAGTGTGGTTAATGAGGGCAACATGCTATAACTCGTAAGAAGAATCCAGCACGTGGCTCACAGCAAGGAAGCTCTGCTCAATAAGCAGCGGTTATGTGGACGGGATGCTGGAAGGTCCTTCAGACCTCCTGTGACTCTGAAATAAGGGCACACACAGTAAATAATGTTGGTAACCTTCCCAAGTGATAGTTTGAAGTCAGCATGGATGGAAGTTTCTGGAAGTCTAGACATCTTTCACCCAAAGCGTCTTATTCTTTCAGACTGATACACAAAAGAGAAGCACATCACAGACAGGATGAAGAGTGTTCTTGCCAAGCATGAGAGACAAGAGCTAAACATTAAAGCCACGTCTTTTTTTAAATAGTTGAATTCCAGAGTGATCAGTTACTACTGCCTGGAAAAACCCTTCCAGATGTATTCTGTGCCTTCAAATAAGTGGCTGTAATGATAAAAAGTTACATCCACTGAAATGGATGTGGCGTCGAGCAACTGAGAGCTCGGTACACGCTGACACAGGTTCCGATTGTTCCCCAACACCACAAGTGAAAAGAGGGTTGGACCACCTGGGGATCTGAGGGTGCCAGGAGTCTCCAGGGTAGATTGTGTTAGGCTCCCTGAGTTGGTAAGTTTCCTTAGCCTGTAAAAAGCTGAGAGGTTGGACTTCCCTGGTGGTCCAGTGGTTAAGAATCCGCCTGCCAATGCAGGGGACATGGGTTTGATCCCTGGTCCGGGAAGATTCCACATGCTGCGGGGCAGCTAGGCCCTTGTGCCACAACTATCGAGCCTGCTCGTCTAGAGCCCGTGCTCTGCAACAAAAGAAGCCACCGCAATAAGGAGCCTGCACACTTCAGTAAACAGTAGTCCTACTCGCCGCAACTAGAGAAAACCTGCACATAGCAACAAAGACCCAGTGAGACCTAAAATCAATCAATCAAGTTTTTAAAAGAGCTGATAGCTTAAGAAGGATCCCAGTTCCTGCTGTTTCATATGTGACTGGCTTGGTGCTTCTTCAAAGAAAGTCCCCACATGGACTGAATATTTCTGTCAGCCCCCAAATTCATGTGCTGAAACCTAACCCCCAGTGAGATGGTATTAGGAGAAGGGGTCTTCGGTGGGTGATTAGGCTACCTAATCATTAATGGAATCAGTGCCCTGGTAAAAGGAACCCATGAGAGCTCCCTCCATTCCTCTGCCACGTGAAGACACGGCAAGAAGATACCAGCTATGAAGCAGGAAGCAAATTCTTATCACACACCAAAGCTGCCAGTGCCTTGATCTTTGTCTTGAAAATGGTGAGAAATTAATGTCTGTTGTTTATAAGACATCTAGTTTATGGACTGTGTTCTAACAGCCTGAAGAGAGACCCAACAGAATACAGACCAAACAGAAGTAGTTTTAAAAACAGGACAGACACCCTATCCCTGTTTCATCTCATTTTAGGCCATGTTTAAAATATGCAGTGGCGTTATCCACTGAAACTCATGAACATTAGATATCACCTACTTTAATGGCCAACTAAATTCTTCTAGATTTTTCACTAGATGTTCCATATTGGGGTGGACATGTTTGGAGCTACAAAATATTGGAATCTCAAGTGTCAAATACTGTTTCAGCCAAGTTCTAAAGCATATGAAGCAAGACTTTCTGAATTGAAATCCTAGGTACAAAAAGACAAGATATATCCACAAGCAATGGCGGTAGAGAGAGAAAATGCTGGAAAAGTTTGATTTGCCACATTCCATGGACACTTTTGCAAAAGATGTCATTACTTCCAGATTCTCACTGGTTCCTTAAGGATATATTTTTGGAATAAAATTACTGAAGATTTGAAATATACAGTAGAATAGAAAAAAAAAAGGGAAAAACACATATAATCTGTTTTGTGGGATTTTCCCCACTCCATTCCTGGTTTTTACAGTTTTTTACAGTTTTTTCCCCCTCCATAATTTAGATTTTATTGTGTACATAAGTTTGCGTTTTCAATCAACAATACAGGATATACTTTTACTATTGTTATAATACATCTTTTGTAGATATCATTTTATACATTTCCAAAAATTCCCTGCAGGGGGTGTTCTATAGCTTATACGGTCATTCCCCTGTTCCTCTAGGCATGTTGTTGGCTTTTTTTTCCCTATTATAACTTGCATGGCAACTTAACTTATGCATTAAGAGGTTTTAAATATGTGCTTTAAATTATTCACTTGATTCAAGTATGAGATATGGGGTTATTGGGTTTAAAGAAGGTAAGAAGTCAGGACTCTTGAGACCTACAGTGCATTTAGGTGATGCTTATCTCATAAGTCACTAACCATGTGTAGTGGAAGCAGCCTGAGCACTTAATCACATCAACTATCTGATTGGGTCCAGCATTTGCTGGGTCTTTACATGAAGTACCCTGTGCTAAACTTCATGGGAGGAAAAGAATTGATGACACCATTCTCAGCCTCAAACAGCACGTCTTCTATCAGCTGGGGGTTGTCACTAGGATACTTGTGCATCATCCATAATGTTCCTCCTGCCCATTCTCTCTTCCTGGGCTAGTTCTTTCCTTAACCCTCTCTCCAACCTCCTGCTCTGTGATCTGACCTCTGGGGAGCACATATTTGGTTTCCTTACCTTCTGATTCCCAGTTGGGTCAATGGACAGGATGTTTGAGAGACGAGAGAGAGGTAAAGGGCAGGGGAGGCCTCGCCCCATCCCTGCCTCATCACAGTTCTGGTGGCGTCTGTGGTTGCAGCTGCCATGGGACATCCCTCTTCCAAGCTCTTGCCGGGCCTGATGGCATCAATCCTCCGTCTGCCCCAACAGCTCTAGAGGTAGGAGTGGTTTTTGACTGGAGCTGGTCTCACCCCTTGTGGTTTTGACCATCTCATCTCTGCAAATAGTACATTCATTATACTCTCCTCCAGCTGGATTCTCTGAGTTTCATCTGTTTGCTCTGGAGGCAGATACACCTCCCACCCAGCTTAGGCTGCACTTGCTCCCTGCCTCACTTCCGCATCTTCTCACCTGCCTGGACAATCACAAACTCTGGTGATGCTCAGCCATTGGCTCACCCCAGGCCAACACTCAACAGCTGAAACGTGCTCTTGGGTTGAGTTCCACCCTCAAAATCAGCACTCCCTGATGACCCTTCTAAGCTTCCTGGGCATTTCACCTTTCCTCATCTCCAAAGTAACCATCTCATGCTACTCTTTCTTTTCTCAACTCCCTCAGTACTCTTCCCTGTTCGCTATGTCAGCTCTTCACTATCCATTATCTGCTACCCTCCACATCTTTGACCTCATCTACTAATACTCTCCCACTTGCTGACAATATTCTGGCTATACTGGTTTTTCTTCTGTTCCTTAAATGCATTAAACTCCTAAGTGCCTCCTGCTTCCCTGAAAAAAGGCACACCCCCCTGGTCCCCGGCAGTTCCCTACACAGGGACCCACTCTGCCCTCCCCTCTTCCACTGTGAGAGAAGTGCCCTTGCTTCGACAGAAAGTTACTCTCCTCCTCATGTTTTGCCTCCCCACCCCTCTCGCCTCATCACGGAATTCCACTCCCTTACCCCTGCAGGACCACTTTCTCTATCGGATCATCTTCATGAGCACTTAGGCATGTTTGATGAATATCTCCCATGGTAAACACCACTTCTTAGAGCTTTCTGCTACTCCCCAGACTCCTTGCTCTGCTCCGATCACATTCAAGCTTCTTAGACATGTCAATGCATGTGTCTACTTCCTCCCAGCCCATCCTCTCCCTGGTTATCTCCCCAGCTGTGCTTGTGCCCCAGTGGTTCCCTAAGGTTGCTCACGTCAGGGCCGCCAAAGACCTTCCAAACTTCCAACACAATGATCTTTTTTGTCTTCATTTCACCTAACCAGTTGTTATTGTTCAGTCACTAAGTCAACTCATTGCAACCCCATGGACTACAGCACGCCAGGCTTCCCTGTTCTTCACTATTTCCCAGAGTTTGCTCAAACTCATGCCCACTGAGCCAATGATACTATCCAACCATCTCATCCTCTGTTGCCCTCTTCTCCTGCTGTCCCCAATCTTTCCCAGCATCAGGGCTTTTCCAATGAGTTGGCCCTTTGCATCAGGTGGCCAAAGGATTGGACCTGTCAGCAGCATCTAAGAGTTAACCACTCTCTCCTGGAAAGCGTCTTTCCTCTTCCTGAGGCTTCTGGGTCACCTCACTCATTGATGGCTTCTTCCCAGTCTCCTTGGCTGGTTCTCCCTCCTCCACTAGAAACCCCAGTCTCAGCACACTGTCTTCTTTACCTACTTGCTGCTGCTGCTAAGTCACTTCAGTCGTGTCCGACTCTGTGCGACCCCAGAGATGGCAGCCCATCAAGCTCCCCCGTCCCTGGGATTCTCCAGGCAAGAACACTGGAGTGGGTTGCCATTTCCTTCTCCAATTCTTTACCTACTTACCCCTTGCTAATGTCACCTAGTTTTGTGGCTTTCAGTGCTACCTGGGGGCTGATGAGATACTGGGCTTATATGTTTGGCCCTGACCTCTCCCCTTGTGCTCATGCACTGGGCTTGGCGTCTTCAGGCATCTCAGACTTACTATGGCCACACAGAACTCTTGAATCTGCATAATCCTTCCCCAACTCATCCACCCAGCATCATATGAAGGAAGAAATTCGTGTGGTTCTTCTCCTGCTTTAACCACTTGGAGAATCACTCCACCCTCCACCACCTGCTCAAGCTAAACCCAGCTCACTCTTTCTCTCATCTTTCACCTGCCTCTCCTGCACAAACGGATCCACCTCCTAACTACACTCTCAATCCACACATCTCTTTCCATCTTGCTGCTCCCAGCTGGTCCCAGTTGCCTTTATTTCTTCCTCAGATTGGGGAAAGAGCTTCCTAACTAGTCCTTCTATGTCCACAGTTGCCTCTTGCAGTACTTCACAACACACTGGCTAGTGTTGTCTTTTAAAAATCTTTCTACATCACTTTCTTGCTTTAAGCCCTCCAGCAGGTGCCAGTGTACTGGGAATAAAACCCAACCCTTTAGTCTGAGCTACAAGACCCTACATGAACTGCCAGCCTTCCCCGTCTCTACAGTACCAGTGTCTCTGATCTCAGTTACCAACGCTCTCTGCCGGCTGACCATATTCTAGCCAGCATGCTGTTTTTCTTCTCTTCCTGGTGTCCATTGAGCTCTTCGATGTTTCAGGGCTTCTGCACCTGAGGTCCCCTCTG
This sequence comes from Muntiacus reevesi, assembly GCF_963930625.1. NCBI lineage: Eukaryota > Metazoa > Chordata > Mammalia > Artiodactyla > Cervidae > Muntiacus > Muntiacus reevesi. The sequence continues at coordinate 166,335,645 of NC_089250.1, forward strand.
CTGGGAATAAAGCCCTGGGAGCATCTCCAGCCTGGCTCCTCCCTCCTGTTCACAGGACAGCTCAGATATCACCTCTTCCCTGAGGCTTCCAACCAGCTCACCTGCTCCTGCCTCTATCCCACTGTCTTGAGGTATCTTCTTTACAGCCCCGATCTTTAAGTTGTTTTGTTTACTTGTTTGTTGTTGGTCTTGTCTGCCCTCCCCCGCCCCATTGGAGCATACGCTACGGAGAGTGGAGCTCTGCTTTGTTTATTCACGATACGAGGTCCCCCATCCAGAACAGTGCCTGGCACATAGTATGTGCTCAAAAACTATGTGTTTAATAGCAAATGAATTCAGCAGAAACCAAAATAACTGTAACAACTATAACTTAAATAACTGCAACAGGCAGACGGGAAAACACATGCTCTGTGCCCTGAAAAGGAACTCAAATGTATTTCAGCTCTGAGCCAGCTGTATTATATAAGGCTCTCAGTGACTCTGGGGAGTAGAGATTGTTCCCCGCCTTTTAAAAATGAGGAAACTGAGGCACACAGTGATTGAGTGGCTTGTCCAGGGTCACACAGGGCAGCTGAGCTGGTTGGTTATGGCCTGAGACCACTTCTGACTTGGGATGCCAGTGACATCACTGCTATCAGATGTTTGAATATCACCCCACAGTGGTTAATTTTATGTGGCAAGTTGACTGTGCCACAGTGCCCAGATAATTGGTCAAAGATTATTCTGGATATTTCTGTGAATGTGATTTTTGGATGAAATTGACATTTTACTTGGCAGACATTGAATAAAGCAGATTGCCCTCTGTAATGTGGAGAGCCTCATCTAATCAGTTGAAGGCTTGACTAGAACAATGACTAATGTCCCCCAAGCAAGAGGGAATTCTGCCAGTGGTTTGCCTTTGGACTTGACCTGAGACTCTTCCCTGAGTCTCCAGCTTGTTGGTTTACCCTATTTGAAGGGAAATAGGATTTGAATCTGGCTTATGAGATTCAGAATCTGTATTCTTTCCACTAGGCTATGGTGCCTCCCAGAAAATACAAAAGGAACTGGGCACATGAACAAGAGATACAAAGATGTGTGTGCTGTGGGCTGTGCTTAGTTGCTCAGTCGTGTCCAGCTCTATAACCCCATGAACTGCAGACCTCCAGGCTCCTCCGTGGGTGGGATTCTCCAGGCAGGAATACTGGAGTGGGTTGCCATACCTTCCTCCAGGAGATCAAAGACGTGTAGAGGTACAAACAAGGAGTGCCCCTCTCCGGCCACAGTGGCAGTGACTGGGGACCAGGCTCAGCCCTTCTCTGAGCTTGATCTGCTGGTCAGGTTCCTGACAAGAGAATTTCTGAGCCCACGGATGCTGATGATTTCTGGTAAGGGTACAAGAGGGCTAAAAAAATTCTTGCTAAAACCTGAATGTTTTCAAACTCCAAATTATAAGTTGATGAAATCTAACATCACAATGCCGTACAATTTCCCAGCACAACCCATGAAGCCTCTGCCTTAGGACTCTAACTTTCAGATAAGCCTTTATCCCAGACAGGCAAAGGGGGTTTGATGAGGTTCTTGTCACTCAAATTGCTACATTATTTCTGTGAAGATATGGCCAAGAGGCACTTGGTTGAGAAATGCAGAGTACTTAATCCAATTAGTAACTCAAGCTCTTAATGTGCTATTACATCCAAAAATGCTTTTAAATTGCCATGTTTTAAAATAGAAAGATGAAAACAGAGATATTTTATTAAATATTTATCTCATTAATAAACACAAGATAATCATTGCTTTTTATTTTGAATTAACTTTTCCATTTGGGTTCAATGCACATTTCATAGACAGGTTCTTTTCTCCTGATGGGAGGGAACTTAATTACAAAAGCACAATGGGTCTTCTACTCTGTATGAAAATGAAGCAAATGAAATTGCTTCCCCCCCCCCCAAAGGTTGTTGCAATGAAGAAACACAATTGAATATGACAGTTCTCTGCTACCCAGGAATTGTTTTTGGATGAAGTTCGAGGATTATATACAATTATACTACAGTAAATTTTCCATGACCATTCATGTTCAAGGACTCATTTTAAAAATAAAAGGAAAGCCTAAGTACAGAATAAGCAGAGTCATGATAAGAATAAACAGGTCCATGATAAAAAGTGCCTTTATACCTCTGTTATATCGGTATAACAGCGTTAGGCTTGTGTATCAGAAATCAGTATAATGAAAAATGTGCGGCAGAAAGTGAATTGAGTCTGTGGGAAAATCATGTCAGTAAGGCATGGCATCTGCATAGCTCCTTTTCCATGTCCCCAGGATTCGTTCTTCCTTCTTGTTACAAAATTCTTTCTCCCTCACTCCGTGGCCAGATAAGACAAAGTGAAAGATAAGTCAATGTGGTGTCTGGCCGCTTGGCACTGCCTGTCGCCTGTGGATGGATGGAGCGCTGGTTCCTGGCTTGCTTCCCCATTTGCCAGCAATTAGGTCTGCAGATGGCTTCTCCCAGCAGGTACCATGGACCAGGAACACTGCCTAAAGCCTGCAAGTTTGTGTGCTGCACGACGGCAGGGGATGGGCTGGGGAGAGGTGGACACAATCCACACGGACTGCAGTGAGGACGCAGCCTCAGAGTTGTGTGGTGCAGTGGTGCACCCCACGCTCCAAACCAACCCCACTCAGAGGAGAGCCAGCCCCTCTCTGGCTGGCCTCTGAGGGCTGGCCTTTGGGGGTGGTCTCTGGGGGCTGGCCTGTGGGTTCTCATCAACACTAACAGCAGCTGTACAAAGGGGCCTTTGTGGCCTCCAGCCCCAGAGCCCTTTGGCCCTGAGTAGAACTCTGGGTCCACGCAGCTTCTGAGCTGCAGCATCCCTTCCCCCGTCGCTGTGGTTGGCACGAGGCTCTCTGAATAGGCTGCTGACTCAGTTTCCCTACTGGGTGACAGCCGGTTGCCCTGCTCCACAGCCTAGTTCCTCGCTCTAGGGTGGCACTTCGGCACTCTGGCCTCATAGCTCTTGCTGACCTCCCTTCCACGGGGCCTGCATCTTGCCCTAATCCTACCCTGGAGTTCATGGTAAGATCTCCTGGACAAGGACCACTGCCTTCCAGGTTTTGACTGGAACCCATCCTCCTGGCTGGATACCCCAAAATTCCCAAATCTGGGGTGAGCAGGCATGGTTGCCCCCCAGACACACTGGGGTTGCCAGGCTGTTTTCTTTATGTACCCTCCCCCAAAGCTCTTCCCCTCAGTGGTGACTGAGTTCTCCGACCTGCCTTCCGTCTCATTCTGGGAAGTGAGCAAGTCTCCATCCAATCCAGTATGCTGCTCCATCTCTGACAAGTGTCCCTTGAGAAATATTTCAGGAAGAATTTTATCTGATCACTACAGGCAATGATCAAAGAAAACTAATTCCACTGTTTGTTACAACATCAGTGAAAGAAGTCAAGAATATAGTCTCAGAAGGAGCATAAAGTATGCAATAAGGACTAATACACAATTAATGAATATCGTGTCTCTAACATGGCGCTCTTCAAAACCAAGCGCACAGTGTGTAATTATTCCTCACTTCATCATACAGTCGGGAGTGGGCAGATGCTAGTTGCCTCTTATAAATAAGGAAATAGGAGAAAAGTCAAATAATTTTCCAAAGGAAACCACCACTAGAAAGTAGAATGAAACCCAATAACCTTGAAACCCAGTTGTGATGTACTTAAAATGTCAGTGTATATCTCCATTTTGAATTCTCACTAATTTAAGACAATCACTGGGCATATCTGTTTTACGGCGTCTGCTGTTGAGAATCCCAGCACTGCCACAAGGTTGAACCAGTCTACGATTCACACAGGAAAATCACTCTAATTACTTACAAATAATTACAGTCTTATCGTGGCTAAGAGCACAGAGTCTGTGTCGTGTTTCTTCTGTTTTAATCCTAGTTCTGCTGCTCACTAACATAGCTCTTTCATAAAGATTAATTAAATTGGTATTTAGGCAGATAAACTGATGTTTTGATTAATATATATGTTTAATATATAGTGAGCATTATATAATGAGAAGATTTTATGATCACATTATAGTCATGTTTCATTTTGACCCCTAAATGGAATTAATTATCATCTTGATCATGTGTTATTCACCACAGTTGATTAGAAAGATCTCTGGTTTTAAAAAATATCAAAGGGAATTCCCTGGTGGTTCATGGTTAGGACGCTGGGCTTTCACTTCTGGGGCCTGGGTTCCATCCCTGGTCGAGGAACTAAGATTCTGCAAGCAGCGCAGCCAAAAAAAAAAAAATTATCTGGATGAAGAACAAACTGAAATCAAGATTGCAGGGGGAAGTATCAATAACCTCAGATATGCAGATGACACCACCATTATGGCAGAAAGCAAAGAGGAACTAAAGAGCCTCTGGTTGAAAGTGAAAGAGGAGAGTGAAAAAGCTGACTTAAAACTCAACATTCAGGAAACTAAGATCATGGCATTCGGTCACATCACTTCATGGCAAATAGATGGGGAAACAATGGCTAGAGGGACAGACTTTATTTTCTTGGGGCTCCAAAATCACTGCAGATGGTGACTGCAGCCATGAAGTTAAAAGATGCTTGCTCCTTGAAAGAAAAACTATGACCAACCTAGACAGCATATTAAAAAGCAGACAAAGCTCTATCTAGTCAATGCTATGGTTTTTCCAGTAGTCATGTACGGACGTGAGAGTTGGACCATAAAGAAAGCTGACCACCAAAGAATTTTGAACAGTGGTGTTGGAGAAGACTCTTGAGAGTTTCTTGGACTGCAAGGAGATCAAACCAGTCAATCCTAAAGGAAATCAGTCCTGAATATTCATTGAAAGGACTGATGCTGAAGCTGAAGCTCCAATACTTTGGCCACCTGATGCGAAGAACTGACTCACTGGAAAAGACCCTGATGCTGGGAAAGGTTAAAGGCAGGAGGAGAAGGGGATGACAGAGGATGAGATGGTTGGATGGCATCACCGACTTGATGGACAGGAGTTTGAGTAAGCTCTGGAAGTTGGTGATGGACAGGGAGGCCTAGAGTGCTATAGTCCCTACGGTCACAAAGAATCGGACACAACTGAGCGACTGAACTGAACTGACTGAAGATAAGCTGAATATATTCAACAGAATGATTCTACAAGTTCTAAAGGAATGGAGGCAACTTCAGAATATTTTGAAGGGGCCACAGATTCAAATGTCTCCAGGCAGCTTGTATGAAATTGAGAAGTAACTTGGTATAGGACAAGAGGAAAACGTCTCAAAGTAACACTGGCCAAACAAAGCGTGTCTTCAGGGGCTGCTGAGGGAGTGCTGGTTCATGACGGAACTGTTCTAATATATTGATTTGCACCTTTTTGGTGTCTTCTCTCTCACACTCATAAAACAAAGTTTTACATAAATGTACATATTAAATTATATCCCATGTGCAGGCCTTCTTTTATCTTTATATTTTAAAAGAGCCTATAATGGATTCTAGGTTGGAGGTGAATTTACAGAGCCAATCCTTTTTTGTTTGGATTATTCTAATTATTCTAGCAACTCCTCAGACTGTAACTGGTACAATATATTTGTGCCTATTTATGTAAATCTAATTTGTGTTCCTGGGAATTGGGGTTTTTGTTTGTTCTCTTTTCTCCATTAGAGTGGAAATTCCTCAAGTGTAAGAACTATATTTCTACTCAGCCTAATAATCAAACATATCTATTAAGCATCTAATGGTATTCAGCGCTGAGCTCGGCAGAGAGGAAGAGATCTCAGAGCACTAGCTTGCCTCTTGTTCTTGTATTCTCATTGCTTGGTGAAATGCTCTGGAGAACTGTGACTATCTCTCTGAGATATTTACCAGGAGTTTGATTGTGCCTGATCTCTTCTAAGTGCCTCCTACCTATTATTTCATGAAATCCCACAACCCTGTAAGGCCATTGCTATTATTACCCCCATTTTACAGACCAGGAAACTGAGCTGCTTGTTGTTTGAAATACCTTGCTAAGGTGGCCCAGCTGATGAATTCAGACCTAGGCTAAGAACCATAATCTAAACCCCAGTGTGGGGGCTTCCCATAGGTGGCTCAGCGGTAAAGAATTCGCCTGCCAATGCAGGAGACGCAGGTTCAATCCCTGATCCAGGAAGATCCCACATGCTGTTGAGCAACTAAGCCCAAGCACCACAACTATGGAGCCTGTGCTCTGGAGCCCAGAAACCACAGCTACTGAAGCCCTTCTGCCGTAGAGCTCGTGCTCCACAACAAGAGAAGCTACCACGATGAGAAGCTGGTGCATCGCAACTAGGAACCACCTCCCATTTGCGACAACTAGAAAAAAACAACAAAGGCCCAGTATAGCCAAAAATAAAGAAATAAACTATTAAAAGAAAAAAAAAAAACCCGAAACTCAGTCTGCCTTCTGCATACCACATGTGTGCACAGAGGACCTGCAGCGCCTCTTCTGGAATTCTTGGGCAGACCTCCTCACCGCCCCTTCCCAAACACAGGACCTTTCTATAGTATGAGCTTTGGACACATATAATACTAATAGAAGGGAAGTTTCATTGGGTATAGGGATCTATTTTTCATCTTGCCCCCAAGCCCTAGACATAGTAGGTAAAATAATTTAAAAAATACTAACTCTATAACACTGAGGAGAAAAAGCAGTGATAGTGATTTCCTGGATAAAAGGAAGCAGATGAGATAGGATATATGGAAAAATGAGAGTAGACATTTCTCAGAAATTTATAGATCAAGTTGACAAAAGTGAGCCCAAAGGTTATTAGAACTGCACAACTTATAAGTTTGACCTAATAGGTATATAGAATTTACTAAACAAAAGTAGAGAATTGTCACTCTCTTCAAACATTCAAAAAGCATGCATAAAATTAAAGATCAATTATGCTAAAAAATAATATCTCGAATTGCAAAAGGCATAAATCTCAGAGGCCACATTTGCTGCCTGCACTGCATTAAAATCTGAAACTGGCAATGAAAGAAAACATTGGAAATGAGGGTAAAAATACAACTTTTTAATTTCTTATTATTCCTAATTATTATTTAGAAATGAATGGTAAATGCCAAGTAATTAAGTAGTAGCAAAGATATAGTGAGGGCGGTTTTACTAGGGTAGTGGATAAAGGTGGTAAGAACAGGGTGGATGGAGAAGTTCTTTAGAAGCAGAACCTGGGAACACATTTGACTGGTTCCCCTCGACCTCTGCTGACCCGCCTTTTGGGCCCACAGCCTTGCTTTGTCTGAGTAAGACTTTGTCAGCCTGTTCAGCACTGGATCCCAGGGCCTAGTACAGACCCAGACCCGAGCCCAGTGAGTCATATGTTTTTGGTGAAAATCTTTTTCAGGCCTGTCTGCTCAGCATGGAATCCCACCCAGTGAGGTCACTAAGATTTAGTTACAACCTTTTCCCATCTCCAGCAAATACCATGCCTGGCTGAAGCTTTGAGGGAAAAAGACCATCTCACCTTCACAAATACTCTGTGACTGATGAAACTCTTCAGTGTAAATATCTTGTTTTGATCCTTAAAACAAGATTATTCTCACTTTTCAGATTCTGAAACTGAGACCCACCTTATCCAAGTCACAGCTGGCAAGCGGCAGAGCTAATATTTGCTACTCTAAATGAAAACGGAATAATCTATGAAAATAAGTAAATAAGCTAACATTTATTGATTTGTCTTTTCATACTGTTCATGGGGTTCTCAAGGCAAGAATACTGAAGGGGTTTGCCATTCCCTTCTCCAGCTATGGTTTTTCCAGTAGTCATGTATGAATGTGAACGTTGGACTATAAAGAAAGTTGAGCACCAAAGAATTGATGCTTTTGAGCTGTGGTGTTGGAGAAGACTCTTGAGAGTACCTTGGACTGCAAGGAGATCAGTCAGTCCATCCTAAAGGAAATCAATCCTGAATATTCATTGGAAGGACTGATGCTGAAGCTGAAACTCCAATATTTTGGCCACCTAATGCGAAGAACTGACTTCATCAGAGAAAAGACCCTGATGCTGGGAAAGATTGAAGGCAGGAGGAGAAGAGGATGAGTTTGATGGTATCACTGACCCAATGAACATGAGTTTAAGGAAGCTCTGGAAGTTGGTGAAGGACTGGGAAGCCTGGCTTGCTGCAGTCCACGGGGTTGCAAAGAGTTGGACACAACTGAGCAACTGAACTGAACTGTTTGATTTGCTGGGTGCCTACTCTGTATTCTGTACTAGGTTTCCCAGGTGGCTCAGAGATAAAGAATCTGCCTGCCAACGCAAGAGACCTGGGTTTGATTCCTGGGTCGGAAAGATCTCCTGGAGAAGGAAATAGCTGCCCACTCCAGTATTCTTGCCTGGAGAATTCCATGATCAGAGGAGCCTGGCAGTCTACAGTCTATGGGGTCACAAAGAGTCAGACACAACTAAGTACACATTCTTTCAAGACAATCATTCTGGGCTTCCCTCATACCTCAGCTGGTAAAGAATCTGACTGAAATGCAGGAGACCTGGGTTCGATTTTGGGTCAGGAAGATCCCCTGGAGAAGGAAATGGCAACCCACTCCAATATTCTTGCCTTGAGAATCCCATGCACAGAGGAGCCTGGTAGGCTACAGTCTATGGGGTCACAAGAGTCGGACACGACTTAGCAACTAAACCATCACCACTCTATACTAAGCACCATGCTGGTATTTTAAAATAATTTTTATCTTCTTCTTTAAAAGAACTTTGCAAGGCATTTATGATATATATCCTTTTTCTAAACTAACAAGGAAACCAGATGGAGATCTGTCTAAGGTAACAAATAGAGGAGCCACTTTGAACCCAGGTCATGAGTTCAAGGCTCATGCTCTTTCACAAAGGCATACTGCCTCTCATCAGATCCCGTGGATTCAACTCATCAATGTCAGGTCAGTGACGGGTAAAAATGTCAATGTAATTTAATTATGATCTGGATCTTTTCTCAAGGAGGATGCTGTTTTTGTAGTATGGAAGTGATGCTTTATGAAACTAAGCTAAGGGACCGTTTGAGAAATTTAAATCCTATTGATTGCTTAATAGCTGCTACATAAATAAGCTTAGTAGTTTTCTTTAGCTTACTTAGCTTGGGTTTCTCTTGTAGCTCACTCAGTAAAAGAATCTGCCTGCAGTGCAGGAGACCTGGGTTTGATCCCTGGGTTGGGAAGATCCCCTGGAGAAGGAAATGGCAACCCACTCCAGTATTCTTGCCTGGAAAATCTCATGGAGAGAGGAGCCTGGTGGGCTGCAGTCCATGGGGTCGCAAAGAGTCGGGCATGACTGAGCGACTAACACTTACTTACACTTAACACTTAAATAAGCTTAGGCTCAAATCATCTATTACTCTTTAAAGAGCAGGAGCCCAATATCTGGAAGAAGTTGGACAAAGGATAGCACATGTATATTAAAATCCATTAGAAAACACCCACAATAAAGGTGGTTTATAAATATTTCATAGGCTCAAGAGCTACTTGTCCTAGGGTTCTAGTTTGTATAACCATCATAATCAGTTATTTTTAAGACAATACCTGGAATAGAACCTTAAATCCTGACAGGTAACTAAAGCAATATTATAAAAGCACATATCATCTGGATTAATTTTATGTGAACTGTAGTCTAAAAGATATCAATTAATTGATTTAAGAAATAGGGTTGGAGGCAGAAGCAATTCTTGGATACCTTCATATGCTAAAATGAACAGCTCTAATCACTGAGTGTGATGCTCTCTTTGTGTTTGCTACGAATTTTAGAGCCATAAATTGTAAAGCTACTTTGTGTCTCATATCTTAAGTGTTCTGAAATTGGAATCAATGTCTAGCTACACATGAAAATTGTGCTGAAAGAATAAACCGTTCCCATTTTTTCAGCAGGAATTGAAAATACTGAGGCATTTATGTTAGGATAAATAACAGGTTGGTAACTGGGCTCATTTACTCATTCTTTTACTCATTCACAAGTTTAAGGAGCATTTAAGGGATAGCTACTAGATTGTTGTTGTTTTAATCACTAAGTTGTGTCTGACTCTTGCCACCCCATGGACCACAGCCCACCAGGCTCCTCTGACCATAGGATTTTCCAGAAGAATACTAGAGTGGGTTGCCATTTCCTTCTCCAGGGGATCTTCCCAACCCAGAAACTGAACCCTTGTCTCCTGCATTGGCAGGCAGATTCTTTACCACTGAGCTACCAGGGAAGCCCAGAAACTTTTGGTTAATTGTTTTGGGGAAGGACAAAGGTGTAGGTAAGCTAGAGGCAGAATATTTCATTGATTAGTATTTCTTAAAAAAAATTTTTTGAGATATTACTGACATACAGTAAACATGTTTAAGGAGTACAACTTGATATTTTGACATTTATATATGATTGCAACATCATTATCACAATTAAGATAATGAACATGTCCATTACCCTAAAACTTTCCTTAGGTCCGTTTGCAATCTTTCTCTCCCACCTCTCTTCACCAGCTCACCAGCTCGGTTCTCCAGGCAATCACTGATCTACTTCTGTCTCTGCAGATTAGTGTACATTTTGTATAATTTCATATAATTGGAATCACACAGTATGTACTCTTTTTTAGTTTGGTCTGGCTTCTTTAACATTCATCCATGTTGTTACACGTATCAATAGTTTATTCCTTTTATTTCTTAGTTGTTGTTCAGAGGCTGAATTGTGTCTGACTCTTTGTGACCCCATGGACTGCAGCACGCCAGTCTTCCCTGTCCTTCACTATCTCCCAGAGTTTGTTCAAACTCATGTCCATTGAGTCGGTGATGCCATCCAACCATCTCATCCTCATCTCATCTCTCCCTTCTCCTCCTGCCCTCCATCTTTCCCAACATCAGGGGCTTTTCCAATGAGTTAGCTCTTTGTATCAGTGGAAACAACACAAATGTCTATCAGGTGAATGGAAAAATAAGCTGTATATCTTTACCATAATCCATTTACTTTTTGATAGACAACTATGTTGTTTCCAGTTTTGTCCACTACAAACAGAGCTGTGAACATTCGTGTAACAAGGCTTTGTGTAGATTTAAGTTTTCAGTTCTCTTAGATAAATATATAGCAGTGTAATGACAGATTTATATGGTAGATATAATTTTAACTTTGTAAGAAATGACTGAACTGTTTTCCAAACTGGTTGTACCGTGTTACATTCCATGTGAGAAAGTGAGAGTTCCAATTTTTCCTTATCCTGTCCAACACTTCTTATGGTTAGTCTTTTTTATTTTAGCCATATGTGATTTGTAAATATTTTTTCCAAGTCCATAATTTATTTTTTCATTCTCTCATCACTATCTTCTGAAGAGTAGAAGGACATATATAGTTGGATCTTGTTTCTTTTTGTTTTTGTATTTGCTTTTAATCCATCAGATAATCTCTGTCTTTTGATTGGAATGTTTTAATCTATTCATATTTAATGTAATTATTATGTAGTTTAGTTTACAGCTGCCATTTTGCTATTTGCTTTCTATGTCTCATAGGCTTTTTGTTCCCCCATTTCTTCTTTACTGCATTCTTTTGTATGTGATCCCATGGACTGTAGCCTGTCAGGCTCTCTGTCCATGGGATTTTCCAGGTAATAATACTGGAGTGGGGTGCCAGTTCCTTCTCCATGGGATCTCCCTACCCAGGGATCAAACCTGGGTCTCCTGCACTGCAGGCAGATTCTTTACCAACTGAGCTACCAGGGAATAATCAGGTATTTCCTAGTATAAATTAAGTATTAAGTATTTGTATTAAATAATATAAAGTATTAATTCCTTTGTTTGTTTTAGACTATTTCTGAATTATTTTCTTAGTGGTTTCTCTGAGGATTACAATGCACATTTTAATTTATTATAATATACTTTAGATTAATATCAACTTAATTTCATGAAAATAGGAAAAATTTTCTCCAGTATAGCTCCATTCCTTTCTCCTTTCTGTTTGACCAACAGCATATAATTTCATCTCTATCTATTACAGATTCAACAATATAGTTTTGTAAGTACTGCTTTTTATAATCTTTTAAAGAAGTTAACAGAAGAAGAAAAATGTATGCATAAAATCTTCTATATTAACCTGTATATTTATCATGTAGTTATTCTTCATTTCTTCATATGGATTGGAATTACCATTCAGAGTCATTTCCTTGCTCCAATATCCTCCATTTCCTATTCCCTCCATTGTGCTTTTATTGTCACATGTCACATGTGACATAGCTATATGGTGTAAGCTCAATAATATAGTATTAGAATTGCTGTTTGTGTAACTGTCTTTTTAATAAGTTAATAAGAGAAAATTTTATTTATACTTTTATAATTACCTTTACTAGTTTTCTTTATTCTTTTGTGTGAATTTGAGTTACAGTTGTTATTATTTCCTTTCAGTCTGAAGAACTTCCTTCAGTATTTCTTGAGCATAGATTTTGCTGCATTTTGTTTGAAGTAAAGCCAGCCTCTCTTGCCACATCCTGGTAGAACTACCACACAGTTGAACTGGGTGGAAAGAGGAGGAAGGCAGTAGCCCTCGGCTAAAATTCCACAGACTCCCACTGTTCCTTTCAAGGTTCAGTAATTTTACTGAATAACTTCTCAATCTGCTGTCTGCCTTTTGGTCAATTCCTAGAGACCTGAAATGATTCTTTGTGACTATTTTTCTGGTTTTATTTTGCTTTTGGGGGAGAGGATTTGCTGAGACCCTCATTCAAACATTTAGGAGTCTAAAGCTACCATCTAGCTTTTTTTTTTTTTTTTGTCCTATAATATTTTGGTTCTCTTTTTCCTCTTTATATGCCATCTTTTGGATTAAATAATTGTTTTTTAAAATTCCATTTTATCTGCTTTGTTGGTGTATTAGTTATAGCTATTTATTGTGTTGTTTTAGCATTTGCTTTAGGGTTTTGTGTACATATTTGACTTCGCACAGTCCATCTTTAAATGGTATTATACTGCACCCCATTTGTCATAGGAAGTTAACAAGAATATACTTCTATTTCTCTCCTTCTGGCCTTTTTGCTATTGTTTTATATTTCACATCTGCATGTATTATTAACACATCATACTTTGTTATTTTTTATTTAAGTAGTGAATTAGCTTTTTAAAAAATTAAAATGATATTTAAAAAAAACTTAATGTTTATACTTGTAGTTACCATTTCTGGTACTCTTCATTTCCTTGTGTATTTCCATTTTATATCATTTTCCTTCTGCCTGAAGGACTTCATTAACATTTCTCGCTATTCAGATCTGCTGGTGATGAACTGATCCAGCTTTTGTATATAGATGTATGTATGGCCTTTATTTTAAAAGATACTTTTGCTGGGTAGAGATTCTGGATTGAGGCTTTTTTCCCTTTTTTCCCCAGTATATTAAAGATGTTGCTTCATTGTCTTATTTCCACCAAGAAATCTGTTGTCATTCTATCTTTGTTCCTCTGTGTGATGTGCCTTTTCCTGTTTCTTATTTAAGATTTCTTCTTATCACTTGTGTTAAGTGATTTGGTTATGATGTGCAGTGGTATGCTTCTTGAGCTTGGATTTGTTGAGCTTCTTCTACCAATGGGTTTACAGTTTTCATCAAATTTGAGAAAATTCTAATTTCTGTTGTTTCAAATATTTTTCCTTCTCTGCTCTTTCCTCTTCTTTGAAAGTAAAAGTGTTAGTCACTCAGTCATGTCCAACTCTTTGTAACCCCATAGACTGTAGCCCTCCAGGCTCCTGTGTCCATGGAATTCTCCAGGCAAGAATACTGGAGTGGATAGCCATTCCCTTCTCCAGCAGATCTTTCCAACCCAGGGATTGATCTGGAGTCTCTTGCATTGCAGGCAGATTCTTTACCATCTGGGACATCAGGGCAGCCTTCTCCTTTAGAGACTCCAATGATAGGACAATTAAGTTAGCTGGGGTTGTATTTTTACCTTTGATGTTATTGTTTTCAACCCTAGAAGTCTGACTTGTATTCATTTTTTATGCCTTCCATGTTTCTATTTAACACGTTCACTCTTCTTCTATCTTCTTTATATAGAATATGGTAACAACTGTTTTAACATCCTTGTCTACTAATTCTATCATTGATGTCATTTCTCCATCAGTTTCAATGGATTAAATTGTACTTTTCAGCTTCTTTGTATACTTGGCAATTTTTTAATTATGCAGATGGTGATTGCAGCCATGAAATTAAAAGATGCTTACTCCTTGGAAGGAAAGTTATGACCAACCTAGACAGTATACTGAAAAGCAGAGACATTTCTTTGTTAACAAAGGTCCATCTAGTCAAGGCTATGGTTTTTCTAGTGGTCATGTATGGATGTGAGAGTTGGACTATACAGAAAGCTGAGCGCCAAAGAATTGATGCTTTTGAACTGTGGTGTTGGAGAAGACTCTTGAGAGTCCCTTGGATTGCAAGGAGATCCAACCAGTCCATCCTAAAGGAGATCAGTCCTGGGTGTTCATTGATAGGATTGATGTTGAAGCTGAAACTCCAATACTTTGGCCACCTGATGTGAAGAATCGATTCATTTGAAAAGACCCTGATGCTGGGAAAGACTGAGGGCAGGAGGAGAAGGGGACGACAGAGGATGAGATGGTTGGATGGCATCACTGACTCAATGGATATGGGTTTGGGTGAACTCTGGGAGTTGGTGATAGACAGGGAGGCCTGGCGTGCCGCAGTTCATGGGGTCGCAAAGAGTCGGACACGGCTGAGCGACTGAACTGAACTGATTCATCTATTCCTAAAAATATTCCTGTGCTTTGATCTGGGACCCAGTTAAATTATTTGGAGACAGTTTGATATTTTTGGCTCTTGCTTTCAAGCTGCACTAGGTGGAAAAAGAAATGTGCTGAGTCCAGGATTGATAACCCCACTTCTGAGGCAAGACCCTTCATAGTGCTCTATGACTCCATGAATTATGAAGTTTTCCTCTGTAACTGTTGAGAACATGCACTATTTTCTGTCCTCCATGAACTTTAGGCACTATTCTCTCTAACCCTTTCTGGTGACTCCTTCCCTTGCCTTGAGCGGTTTCCTCATATGGATACATTCATTGATCAGTTGTTGTTTGGATATTCAAGTGGGATCTTCTGGAGAACTTCAGCGCTCTCTTTTTGTGCAGCTTTCTTCTCTATAACACTCCTCTCTGACTGTCTCTTAGTTACCTTGGCAACCCAAGACTCCCTGCCTGTCTCCTAAAATCAGGGAGTCCACTGCCCTCTGCAGATTCCCTGTTCTGTGCTGTGGCCTGGAAACTTTCTCCAAGCAAAGATTCGCGGGCAAATATAGAACTCATCTCAGGGGAGGAGATGGAGAGGGTGGGACAAATGGAGAGAGTAGCATGGAAACATATACATTACTTTGTGTAAAATGGATAGCCATTGGGAATTTGTTGTATGACTCAGGGAACTCAAACCAGGGCTCTGTGACAACCCAGAGGGGTGGGATGGGGTGGGAGGCAGGAGGGAGGTTCAGGAGGAAAGGGACATATGTATACCTATAGCTGATTCATTCTGATGTCTGGCAGAAACCAATACAATATTGTAAAGCAATTGTCCTTCAATTAAAAATAAATTAAAAAATTTTTAAGTTTATTGAGAAAAATTAAACTGAAATATCACATAGAAATGAATATCCCCTAATATAGAATGGTCATTTTTTTTTTAAAGAACTCACTTCATTAGTTCTTTATCTCTCAGGAATCTATTTTCTTTTTTTTTTAATTGTTTTTTTATGTTTTTAAGCTTTTTATTTTGTATTTGGGTATAGCCATTTAACAATGTTGTAATAATTTTGGGTGAACAGTGAAGAGGTTTAGCCATACATACACACGTATCCATTCTTCAATCTCCCATTCCATCCAGGCTACCACATAACATTGAGCCGAGTTCCATGTGCTATACAGTAGGTCCTTGTTGGTTATCTATTTTAAATATAGCAGTTGTACATGTCCATCCCAAATTCCCTAACTCTCTCTCCTACCTTATCCTTCTCCCCAGTAACCATAAATACTTTCTCTAAGTCTGTGAGTCTCTTTCTGTTTTGTAAGTAAGCTCATTTGTATCATTTATAGTTTAGGAATTTCTTAACTATTCAATGTACAATGTCTTAATAGTCATTGCTTCTAATAGCTTGTCTTGCTTTTTTAACTGTTCTGGTGGAAAAGTAAATCTGTTGCTTCACCTTGGTCAGAAGCAGAAGTCTGATTACTATTCTTTTTGAAAGGACTCATTACAACACATTATTCAACATCCACTATGCACCAGGAACTCTGCCTACTATGTTTATGATCCCATGAGGTTTTTATTTATTTATTTGGGGGAGGGGCAAGAGGGATGAAATGGGGGAAGTAGAATGCAAAAGTGATAAGACACAATCACCCCCTATCCTCCCAACAAAGGAACTCACAATCTAGACATCATACATTCACAGTTCAGTGTAAAGACAACTACAAAGGAGACAATAAGGACCCAGAAACATTTATTCAACAAATACACATTGAGGGCCTATTCCAGGTGCTGTGAAGCTGAGTGGTGAACCAGACAGATAAAATCTTTCACCTCATGAAGTTTACTCTTTAGTGGAAGATTAAAAAGTATAAAGGGATAGAAAATGATCAGGGTGCTATTTTAAAAGGGAAAGGCTTTCTGAAGCAGGACCATAGGAGTAGAGACCTGAATTCAATGAAGCAAGTAGTAAGAATAAGTGACCTATAAATTAATTTCAATGGAAGATGTTCCTCTTTTAACTGGGGTGATCAAGGAAAGCTCATGAAGGTTACATCTGAATTTTCACAGGATTTTCATGAAGAATGACTCATTGCTGGTGGGGGGCAATGATGAGAAAGCGAAAGACATTTTTGTAGGACTGAGAATAAAGATGCTTGCCTGAAACTAAGTGTTCCGGATTGCAGGTAAATGAAACATGGAGAAGAAAAGCAGTCTTAGGGCCTGCATGGGCAAGCTAGAGGGATTTTGGTCTTTGCTTTTCTGATATTTGCAAGAAGTGAGGCAATCGAAGTTTTAGGATGACCACTCAGGCCTAAAATACAGTGTACATTAAGGATGGCACAACAGGCGGGAGCCAGCCCAGCAGTGGCTGTGCAGGAAGATGCATCAGACCTGGAGGGGGAAGATGGCATCACAGTTCAGAGGAAGAAACACCAGTTCCTGGACACGCAGTGAGATGCTGGGCAGCCAGGGGTGCAGGGTCCACAAGGCCACTGGTGTCCAAACTCACTTTAAATTACAGGCTTAAACTCAGGGACCACAGAAGTAGGTGGTGACAGAGCCTTTCTGCAAAGTAAAGACCCAACTTGAAAATATTAGACCATTGGTTTTAGTTTTTTGCTGTGCCTTTTCTTAAGCCACAGAAAGGACAGAGATGCCAATGGATCCTGTGCTGTAACAGACTTGATATTCAAGTGAACGGCTCTAACTCAACATCTTTAAAATCCTAAATGTCCCACTTTCCCTGCTAACTAAAGGCATTGCATCAAATAACAACAACACCATTTTGAGAAAGTCTTTTTAGTTTTCCCATTAGGACAAAGATTTCTGAAAAGACAGAGGCGAGTTCCTTTAGACATCACTGAAAGCAAACAACGCTCGAGGGACAGTCGCAAATGAACTCAGGGAAGCTGCAGCCAAACGAAATGCGACAAACAACTGTCATATTCCAAATGGTCAATCAAAAGCTGGAAGAACTGGAATGTAACAGAAGTCTATTATGATGAAAATAATGATCTCAGAACAAGGGATACTTAATGATTTGCAAGTTTAAGTACAAAATAAATATTCATCCATGTCCAACAGTAACTTTCAAGCTCTAACTGTTTCATATGGCTAAGAGTGTTACCTGAAACGGTGGGGGCACTTTTAAAGTGAAAGGGGAAACAAATAATTCATCTTCATTTTAATTTCAATACAATTGCAGAATATACTGCTATGCTAGAAATGAGAATGATACACTGAAGGGTATCTTTTTTACATTCCAGAGTATCTCACTGTTTGGGCAGAATGGTTCTCTTACTGGAATTGTTCACAAAGCAACCTATTATATGGTGAGAGGTACCCTCCGGGCACCATTGAAATTAATATGAAAGGAACAATCAAGAATGCCAAGTGCAGTGCATAAAACGCAGGTAGGTGGTGGAAGACAGATAAGCAGCCTAGGAGGTTTAAGTTGCGGAATCTGAAGCTGCAGAGAGATGTGTTATACAATTTACATTACAACCAGTCACGATTTTAGAATGGGCAATGAAAAGCTCATATAGTTAAGTCCATAAAAAACACACACACACACACAAAGCTTCATAACACAAGGGAACTAAATGATGGGTAAATAGACAAAAGAAGATAATCAGAGAGCAGGGGGAGAAAGCTGGACTCGCTTTCACAAAATTCCTCTGGTTTTGGCAACTTAGCCCCCACATCACAGGTAGCACTGTCTCTACAGTGGGATTATTTTAAAAGAGGCTTTCTCAACCTTGGAACTGGTGACATTTGGGGCCAGATAATTCTTTGTTGTGTGGGCTATGCTATGAATCATGGGATGTTTAGCAGTGTCCCTGGCCTCTGTCCATTAGTTGTTGATAGCACCTGCTTCCTCGGTTATGACAACCAAAAATGTCTCCAGACATTGCCAAAGTCCCCCAGGGGGAGAACTGCCCCCATTTGAGAACCACTATCTTAGAGAAAACAACAGTATAAACTACTCCAGTGAACTATTTCCTCCATAATCATATGCATGTCATCCTTTAAAGAGCATTATTTATAACCAAATGCCAACTTTGGTCAAAAAGCCCTATTATACACCAAATTAATCTGGTGGATAAACCTAATAGTAGTTTAAAATAACCAAGTTCCATGAAGTCTAAAAAGTCTCTTTGCTGCTTTCTCCCTCAATCTATCTTAAAAAACAAAAACAAAAACAAAAAACTGGGAAAGTGCTTGGTTTCCTATCCATTTGAGCAGTGAACAATATTTTCTGGTCACAAAGTAAAACCACAGACAGCACCCTCCTGGATAGAGCAACTAAATAGTAGTTTAACACTCTTTCCACTTGATGAGATATAAACAGAAATTCAGGTATATTCTGTCAATGAGAGACTGAGGGAGAGAGGTTTGCATTTACCTTGAGACACTGAAGCAGCAGCAACAGTTTCATGGTCATCAGGCTATGGGAGATAGGAAGGAGTCATTTTGATTTTTCCTTGAAGGTTATTTTTTAAAACTGCATGCTGCCTGCATGGTTAATGCTGTAAATTAAGCTAGTTTCTGCTGCATCTTTTCCTAACCTAGAAATAGGGCTAGATTTTAACTCTATAAAGGTGGGAACCATATCTTGTGTGCCTCACTCACCACTGCACCCATAACACCTAGCCCAGTGCCTGGCCCACAGCAAGGACACAACACATTTCCTGAATGAATGAATGAATGAATGGGGACAGAAATGCCAAATTTCATGCTAATAGATTAGGATGCCAGCTCCTTACAGGAGTCTTTTCTTATTTCTGTACCGCAGCCAGTTCTGTGGTGGTTGGTGCACAGTAGGTGGTCAAGGAATGTTTGTAGAACTCATCTGGATGTCAGGTGCCTGTCTGTATCCTTAGGGCAGCAAAGCCCATTAGGCAGCACAGAACCGAGGCAGATGCACTGCCTGAGTCTGGTAACCATGCTCATGCACTAGGTTCTGTCCAAGTACAATACAAAGACATATTCCACCATGAGGAAACAAATCAAGACATCTGTATGGAAAGATTTCAGTACGTGCCTTGCAAAATGACCTTGTCACCCCTCTGAGAGACAAGGCAGATTTGGTCTCTCAGGATCATGGTCACCCCACTGGAGAATTTTCTCAAGACCCACAACAGCCACCCATACGGGACGGGCTGTCGTCAGCGGTGCTGTGTCTAGGCTGAGGCTGGGAACATACCATGCAAATTATATCATCACAGACATCAGGGAGTTTATCCTCATCTTAAAAGGCATTATCTCTCATGTTGAAACTTTAACAACTCATCTAGGATAAAAAAATTTAAAGTGTGCCAAAAGGCAGAGCTGCTGGAGGTGTAAGATGTGGCTTGCAGGGAAGGTATGAGATTCTCTCTAAGCACAGAGGGCCGGGTGAGTAGTACTGGGTACCTGAGAGGCTGCTGGAATGCAGTGCCCGGAAGTTACTATGAAAGGTAATGACAGGCAATAAAATATCCTCTTAAAAATCCAGCAAAAGATAAAGACAGTAGATTATAGCAACACTTCAAAACCCAAGCATGAGTAGATTAGCTCAGACACTGTGGAACACACACACACACAAAATTATCCGATTTTACCAAATATTTGCAGGGAAACTAGGCCAAGCAAGCAATCGAAATCAAATAGAAGCAAGGTGTGTTTACGTAATTCAGAAAATCAAAAAAAATCTAGTAATGCATTGCAAAGATTTCTCAAGAAAAAAATTAATGAAACCTTCATTCAGATGAAGAAAGAACACAGTGCTTCTCTATTGCTTGTCCCCAACCAGTGTAACTAGGAGATGTCATATCTTGTGTGAGAATTTCAGGACGCAAACATCAAACACAACACACGTTTCTACAATTTGAGTTAAGTGTGGTTATACAACACATGTGGCAGACCTCTTGAATTAACTGCATCAAATGTTTTCAGTTATAGAAAGAAGATCCGTGACTCACAGAGACCATAAATGAAATACGGCGTAGGTAGTAATTACGTGAATTGCATTCTTGAGTCTTTAAAGATAAATTAACCAACAATGAGAATTTGATAGCTAATGTTGCGGTTAGTTACAGGTATAACGCGGTGACCTATATAACTTACTATTTTTAAAAAGTCTAAAATTTACACAGGTTAATAGCATAAACGATTCTTCACAGTGACTCATGGCAGCAACACAGTTCTATAAATGCACTAGTGTGGCATTACAGTAATTGCTTAACTCCTCCAATGGAAGGAGAAATACTCACGGAAACCCTCTGACTAGGAAAGGCGCAGAGCAAGCGAACATCCACGGAGCATCGGCGCGTTCTAGGCACTTGGACAAAGACTATCTCACCCTATCTTCCCACTGCTCCTGTGTGGTTATGTCACCAGCAAAGTCCATTAACAATTCCTAGAAAATAAAACTAGAATCTGGGTAATAAAATAAAGTCTAACATTTTCTTCTTCTCCTTGTGTTCAGTGTGCTGTCACTCGCTCACAGGGGGCCACGTGCAGAGGCCTCAAACTCAGGACTTCAGACCAGAGCTCCCGGTTAGAAACTGGCTGCGGCTGGACACCTCAGAAGGCTGCACGCGACCCTCAATTCAAGATGGTGGCGGTGAAGGGCCGTGCGCAGAGAAGCTGCACCTGGTGCTGGATCTAGACAGTCCTGCCCCCTGGAGGGCCCCACCCCTGGAGAGCCCCGCCCCTGGAGAGCCCCGCCCCCTGGAGGGCCCCGCCCCCTGGAGGGCCCCGCCCCTGGAGAGCCCCGCCCCTGGAGAGCCCCGCCCCTGGAGGGCCCCACCCCCTGGAGAGCCCCGCCCCTGGAGGGCTCCACCCCCTGGAGAGCCCCGCCCCTGGAGGACCCCACCCCCTGGAGGGCCCCGCCCCTGGAGGGCCCCGCTCTCTTCCCTCCCCACTGATGAAGCCCCTGAACAGTGGTCCCGCCCATGGCCTGTCTGGTAGAGCCTGTCCTCTAGAGAGAGCTCATCCCTCTGCATTCTGAGATCAGTAACAGAGTTTTCCTTTTGCTCCTGAACCAAACTCGGCCTGGTTCTAACGGCACCAGCAGTGCCAGGCGGAAGGACCCTGGTTGGGGACCGACTGGGCAGGGTCGGTAAGAGCTAGAGGCACTTCCATCCCACAAACGAGGCTGCGGGGTGGTGGGTGGGGTGGTGGTGACGCGGCTTCCCCAGGCCATGTGTAGCTGCCCTTCAAGCCCTCTTGTCACTGGGCTGGAGTTGGGTTGGGTCATAAGACGTCCCTCCTCCTGGGAAACCCGCTATCCCTCAGTCTCTAGTAATCTTCCTGGTCTGTGGGGTTTGAGAGTGACTGACGGCTAATCTTAGTCCCGGAAGTAACACTTGACCCAGGCAGGGTGATGTCCGGTCGACTGGAGAATCTCTTCTGGGTTCTCAAGGGGTGGAAGCTGCAGCATCCTCATTGCTCTAAGATGAGTCTGCCTGAGAGATGATCAACACAGGGAGAGGATGGAGAGAGAAACATGAACAACGAAGGCAACTCCATCTCAAAAAAAAAGTGTTGTTAACAAAATTCTCTTCTCTATCACAATTTCATTAATTTTCCTCTAATACCCCTTGTCTTTCTTAGGATCCATCCAAGATAGTACATTATAGTTAGCCTTCAGGTCTTGGACCTCTCTGGGCTGTGACAGCGTCCCAGACTTTCCTTGCTTTTTGTTGGCCTTGACAGTGTTGAGGAGGACTGGTCAGGCATTTTGTAGCATGTCTCTCAATTTGGGTTTGTCTGATCCTCTTCTCATGCTTAGTCTGGGGTTGTGGGGTTTGGGGAGGGAGACTGCAGACTCGTCACGTTATCAAGGGCACATGACTGTCAGTGGTGATGCTGTGAATGTGGTTTGGTCAACAGCCTCCAAGAACACAGCTGCAGTGAAATTCATTAGGTTTGTTACTCCCTGCACTAAGTATACACATCAGGGGAGCTGTGGGAGTCTTTGCAGAGGGTACTAGAAAGAATCTTTTGGTTTTTTGAGCTTTGGTGATGGATTAAGGCTGAAAATAAGGGCTTCCCAGGCAGTGCAGTAGTAAAGAATCTGCCTGCCAATGCAGGAGACGCAGGAGATGCAGGAGATGCGGGTTCAATCCCTGGGTCAGAAAGATCCCCTGGAGTAGGAAATGGCAACCCACTCCAGTATTTTTGCCTGGGAAATCCCATGGACAGAGGAACCTGGCAGGCTACAGTTCATGAGGTTGCAAAGAGTCAGACACGACTGAGCACACACGGAAGAAGAAATGAAGGTTTCCTCTGCACTGTAAGCTCTAGATGGTCAGAGAGCAGAGCAGTTCTATGACTGGTATCTATAGGGAAGGAATCTTGCACATTTTTCCTCTCCATAATTAATACTTGTTGAAAAACTGACACCAAAATAGAAGATCGGTGCTATATACCTTACAAGATGGTAAAACTGCACTATCTGGTTTGATTAACTAGAATTACTGAACTGATGAATCTCTCTGTGACAGAATGCAGTCAGGAAGGTGTGTGGATGGCCAGTGTCGCTTTCTCCTAAGTGAATATCCTTCCTCAAGCCCGGCTTTTCCTACTGCTGGACATCCTGCATAAAGAACTTCTGCCTGAACATGGCTGGAAGCCGTGTTCATCTTGTAGCAGCCTGAACATTATACGTCTATAAAACCAGAATATGAACTTTAAACTAGCTATGTCTTTTTATGCTTTTCCTTTTCCTCTTCCAAAGCTGGATATACTGAAGGAAAGTGAAAGTAGCTGAGTCAAGTCTGACTCGTTGCAACCCCATGGACGGTAGCCTGCTGGGCTCCTCTGTCCATGGGATTCTCCAGGCAATACTGAAGTGGGAGTCTCTTCTCCAGGGGATCTTCCTGACCCAGGGATTGAACCCAGGGTCTCCTGGATTGCAGGTGGATTCTTTATCACCTGAGCTACCAGGGAAGATCTTTAGCCAAAGGCTATTGATCCTTCTCTATATTTGTCTACCTACACAGATACCACTTTATCTAAATCTTATCTATGGGAGGCCAAGTTGCACATTGAAAAGCTGTCATGGTGAAGAGGGGCAGTCACTCATTCTGGCTGAGAGAGGGGGTATGTGGGATTTTGTGGGTGACATAGTGACCTCATTTTTGCCTGGGCTTGGATAAAAGTGTAGAGTGGCCTTATTTAGTCTCATTTAATCATGGTCTCAGAATAAGTGAGTTTGGTTCCTGTGAGATGGGGACTCATCAGAGAAGAGCATGGTTAACTGTGAGCACCAGATCAACTTCTGAACCTTAGGGGCATTTTCTCTGGCAGTGCTAACTTCCATCAACTCTGTTTGCTGAGTTCCTCTGCTGCATCATTACTTCCCACCCCACCTCCATGCTGTGTTTTTTGGAAGGACATCACAAAGGGTAGGACTTCTCTGGTGGCTCAGTCAGTAAAGAATCCACCTGTAATGCAGGAGACCTGGGTTCATTCCCTGGGTCAGGAAGATTCCCTGAAGAAGAAAATGGCAAGCCACTCCAGTATTCTTGCCTGAAAATTCCCATGGACAGAGGAACCTGGCAGGATACAATCCATGGGGTTGCAAAGAGTAGACTTAAGCATGCACAAAGAGTAGCCGGCATTTAAGGGGTGGGAGTTACACTCCCCTTCTTGGGAAGCAGATATCCTTGAACTTTGAAATCTTTTTCACTTAAGCTGGTTGGGGAACTCTGAACAGCTCTGATGAGTGTTCTCAGGTCTCCATGTTCTCATTATTAGGGTTGTTGTGATTATTTCAGGCCTTCTTCTTCATGAAAACGTCATAGTGAAGTCACCCAGGAGAATTCCTTGAAAACAGATTAAGGAAGATGATATGTCTCAACCAACGGATTGGATTCTAGGTTTTTCCAGGTTTTCTGTTGGCAAGGCCCCTGCATAAACTAAGAACCAACTGTGCTCCTGTGAGGCTGGAGGTCCACTATGCTCAGAAAGAGACTTACTTTGAAAATTCAACTTGAACAGAAAACCAAGTGCTACTCAATGCATCTGTCTAGAAACAACAGAATACCATCCTAAAGGGAGAAGAGTTTCTCACAAATGAATGAAGCAGCATTCTGGCCCTGAGCTGGGATGATCTCAAAACAGGTTGCTTTTTTTTTTTAAGGCACTTTTGTTCTGTACTAAAAAAGATAGGGTTCTTTCACTTCAGCAGTCAGTTTTTATTCACCACAAGCATACTCCTGTGTAGGAAAATCAATAAAGACAATAAATAAATGGCAATCCCATTGAGGGCTGCTTACTAAGTGATTAAATGTTTCAAACCCCAAATACTTGCATGCTTCAGGGATACAAATCTGAATGAACATATGTAAATGGAATTAATGCTCAAATAATTTTCTAGTTACTTAGCACAAATGTGCAATTATTAATACTGCCATAATTTATGTTTGAATATTTATCCCCGTTTTCCTAAGCATAAAACCTTTAATCTACTTTTCTGACATAATTTGAAAATAGACGTGGGAATCTTTTTAATCATCTTATCCTTTTCAGTGGAGAGAGAAAACAGACCAAAAAAAGAAGCCTTCCAGGAAAGTTCTTTCTGAGAGGGGATCATTTCTGATGTCTGTACTCCCCCACCCCAGCCGGAAGGGAAGCAGTCTTCCCAAACCCAGGATGAATTTGGTACTGGGATATCAGTTTATACTCTTGGTTGCCAGTGAGTAAGTGATTGCTCAGTCACTCAGTTGTGTCCAATTCTTTGAGACCCCATGGACTGTAGCCTGCCAGGCTCCTCTGACCACGGGATTTTCCAGATAAAAATACTGTGAGTGCGTTGCCATTTCCTCCTCCAGGGGATCTTCCCCACCCACGGATTGAACCTATATTTGTCTCCTGCATTCCAGGCAGATTCTTTACCACTGAGCCACAGGGGAAGGAAGCCCGCTTTGCTGCACAGACCATACAAGTGAGGGCTTTTACAAGTCATTTTCAAGAAAGGTTCTTTGAGTTACAGTGAGGTGCCTGCAGGAGGGATACAGTATGAAGATGGCATATTTGAGTCTTCCGACATTAACACTGAGAGGAGGGTTTACACCTGAGCTGGGGAGGTGTTTTCTGTTTGCTCTCACCCCTCCTATCCACCTCCGTTGCTCCTTGGTAAGCACGAAACCAAGTAGGACTTCTGGGCATGGAAGCTTTTCTGTGTCCCCCATTCCTTATTTGTTGGGGACGGACTTCAGCCTCCACAATCTCCCCTGAGTTCCAAAGGACAGATTTGCACAGTTGCTACCCAGGAAAGGCAGAGGATGCAGAGACAAGGGAGGGGCAGCCGAGAAACAGTAGTGCAGCCGTGGAGCGGGGTTGTGGCTCAGTGTCAAGCCATACACATCACAATATCTTTGAACTCCTTATAGATCCTAGTGTCGTGTTATTCGCTCAGTCGTGTCCGACTCTCTGCGACCCCATGGACTGTAGCCCACCAGGCTCCTCTGTCCATGGAGTTCTCCAGGCAAGAGTACTGGAGTGGGTTGCCATTTGCTTCTCCAGGGGACCTTCCTGACCCAGGGATTGAACCTGGGTCTCCTGTGTTGCAGGCAGATTCTTTAACATCTGAGCCATCAGGGAAGTCCTTATAGAACTAAAGCCCCCCAACACATGGAAGACATCAGCGTTCTTCATTCCAGAGATCACCTGAGACCAGATTAAAGAAGTATAGGCCCTGCACACACTCTGATCTTATCAGCAACCCTGCCCTTGAACCATTGGTATAAAAACTCCTTACCAAATCCTCCCTAGTGGGGAGGGCAGTTTTCAAGGGCAGGAGCCCACTGTGTCCCCCTTTGCCTGGCAAAGCAATAAAGCTATTCTTTTCTACTTCACCCAAAACTCCATGTCCAAGATTCAATTTGGCACCAGTGCAAAGAGGTTGAATGTTCAGCATCAAGCGCAGGTGTGCCTTGACCTTCTCAATTTGCATCAGGATTCGCGCCAGCAGGAGCTTGTGTTCTGTCTCACTCCCAGCCTGTAGTCACATTGCCACGGCTTGAAAACTATTGTCCTTCAGGTGCTACCCAAGCATTTAGACTTTGACGCAGGACAGAGAAGCCTCTGTGCTCAGGCTCCTCACCCACCTTGCTTCTCTGCCATCCACAGTGGTAAGGAAGTAAAGCAGACACCGAGAAAAGTTGAGAAGGCCGGGGAATGGTCTCTTACATCTCCACTGTTTTTCCAAAAGAAGACTTGGGTCTGATTTCTAGTTCTGCCACTCACTTGCTGGATGATGCTGGAGAAAGTTCTTCTTTGAACCTGTTTCATCATTTCTTAATGAAGGAAGGAGGGAGGGAAGGGAGAGGGAGAAGATGGAAGGATAGAAGAGGGAGCAGGGTGGTGGGGGAGGAGAAAAGAGGAGTAACATGAATAGTCTCTGAAGCTTCCTCCCAATGAGAGTCTGTGGTCCTGAATTTTCCAGATGCTTCGGTCCTTGTTTGCTGCACCTTCTGTTTCTCACGTGTCCTGCCAGCCTCATCTCTCCCATCTACTGGCTGCATGGTGACCGTACTCTTTAGGAAGGCCCAACAAATTGAGATTAGTGTGCAGAATTATCACTGTCTACAAGTCTGCAAAGTCCCAGGCACCTAAGGATTGGAGGAAGTGGACTGGGTTTGAATGTCAATGCGATAAATGTAGTTCTAGTTTAATGAAAATTAAACTATACAGGATTAGGAGGTATTGTTGACATTGACTTTAATAACAGGGAATGGAGAACTGAGTAAGAAGAGAAAATCTACATAAAGTTGGCTTGGTTGTAGAAAGTAAATAGTATTGTCATTTATGGAAACTCTTCATATCTCATTACAACACAGAATCTTGTTATCCTAAAGTATATGTTAAATTGTTTAAATTTTTTAAAATATGTACTATTTATTTTGAATTAGGCATTTCCTTCACTTTGTTCAGAGTATCAAAGCTTCAGAGTGGTTATGGTGAAAAGTCTTCCTCTGATGCTCTCCCTCAGGAATGCAGTTTCTCTCTCCAGGGGCAAACAGATCCTTGTTTATAAATGCAAATATATAGATTAAATAGATATTCTTCCTCTCTTTTCATACAAATGATTACACTTCATAACTTGTGTACATTTTATTAAGTTCTAAAAAAGTTTTTATATTTCCAGTTTTTATTCATCTTATTTCTTTTATTATTTAGTTAGTTAATTTTTGACTGCACTGGGGATGTTAGTTCCCCAAGCAGGGACTGAACCTGAGCCACTTGTAGTGGAAGCTCTGAGTATTAACCATTGGGCCACCAGGGAAGACCCTATGTACATTTTACACCATTAAAAAAATCAGCAGGTCCCCTGGGCTCAGCCCTCATACTTGTCTGCTGATTAACTTAAGAAAAACCTGGCCTATTTTTATTGGCATTGACTCTACTTATTTATGTATATGATAAATGCATATACAGAGCTTACAACATGCCAAGCATTGTTCTCAGCTCTTTAAAGTATTAACTCGTTTGATGGTCCTCTATGCTGTGATCTATTAAAGGTTTCATGAAGGAGGGCTCAGTTTATTTAATCAGTAGCTCTTGAGGGAGTTGCACCACCCTCTAGGGGTATTTTAGAAATTTGCAGTGGTGATTTTTGGTCATTGCAGTGCTTGTTTGGTACCATGGGCAGGCTTAACCAAATGGTTGGGATGGTCCCACTTGACAAAACTATCCTTGATACAACCACTAAATGCTTCATTCAGGTGGTTAATACCCCACTCATAGTTATCTCATCCTGCAACCTAGCCCAATGTTCAATGCATAAGCACAAAATACTTCTTGCATGGTTTTTGTATAACAATGCAATGTCCAGGAATGCAACGATGAAAACTGACGGAAGACTGTATTTTATTTCATTGTTCACTTTATCACTTTCCCCCTTATTTTAGAAAAATTGTATCACTGACAGTAATTTCTTCTGAGATCTGAGTCCTCCATGTGGCACACTTGTATCAGATCAGACCATGTCCTTGCTAGTCAGCCTGCATCATCAATTGGCTTGGGCTCACTTTTCTCTCTAACCATGATTTGGAATCAAGATACCTAGACATAAGTGTCAGAATATGCTTTCAAATACCTGTCAAGCTATTTTAATTCAGCAGACTGTGACAATACCAAAACCAAGAGTCACGGAAGAACTGCTGAATGAGCGCGGCTTTTATCTTAGGATTCATGGTGAGTCTTGCATTGCTCCTGAGGGCCTGCCTCACCTCTGCACAAGTGGGAACCTGGGGCCTGGCACAGGCAGAACTTATAAAAACCAGGGTGTGGGAGGCGGGAGGACCCCTTAAGTTTATCTCCTTGGCAAGAGCTGGCCCAGGAAGAAATGATGGACCCAAATATTCACAGTGGATGGACTGGGAAAAAGGAAGAGAAACTGTTGAATCAGGAAGCAGAGCTGAAGAGACTCTGGGAGAAAGCAAGGGTAGGGTGACCTTTGTGGGGCTCCCGAGGGGGAGCCAGGGAAGAGGAAGGAGTTGCAAGGACCCTGGGGCGGTTCCCCTTCTGGAACCAGCCTGGAATCAGCCAGCTGTAAGGATGAACATGGCCACTTGCTGAAACTAGCTAAAGTCAAGGTTAAAGACTTCACAGCTTGTTTTTGCAGAGGGATAGGTCGTAGAATGGGATAACTACGAGTGGGGTGTTTACTCAGTGGGGTGGTTTAATTACCATCCACTACATGGACATTCCTACTGCTTGAATTTGACAAAACACTGAAGACAAAGGAAACAAACATTTAACTTAAGAGGAATTAGACAATTTTTAATTGACCCTTTAGGGATTTAAATGTAGGATGAGCTATTTAGCCAGGAGTGAGTATATGGATTTAAATGTAGGATGAGCTATTTAGCCAAGAGTAAATATATATTTCTGGTAAATTTAACCTAAAAGAGGCTGGACGATTTGCCTTGAATGTGAGATTGAAGACAAGGTTAGCACCCCTACTGCTTCCATCTCATTCTCACTTTCCTCTCCAATCCATCCCCCATGTTCAATAAGAGCAAATTTGTAAAAATGTGCATCAGATCATGTCTTTTGATTAACATCATTCGGTGGTTTCCTATTGAACTTAAAACCAAGACAAAACACAACTCCTTAGCAGGATCTGTAAGTCCTTGTACAATCTGTCCCCTGCTTCCCTCTCAAGGCTCAAATTATACTGTTCTTTCACTCACCATTTCCAGTTATATAAACAGCCATCACCTCTATTCATATGTTCCACAAATGTTCCAAGCTTTCTTCCACCTTGTGCCTCCCTATGATTTGCCATCTACAAGCTGGAGAACCAAGACAGCTGGTGGGATAATTTAGTTCAAGACCTGAGAATCAAGAGTGTTGGTGTTCAAGGGCAGGAGAAAATGGATGTCTAGTTCAAGCAAAGAACAAGTTTTGCCCTTCGTCCACCTTTTTGTTCTATTCAGGAATTCAACAGATTGAATTCAACAGATTGGTGAGGGTGGTCTCACCTACTCAGTTTGATTCAGATGCTAATCTCCTTTGGAGAGACCCTCACAGACACTTTACTGGGCACCCTTAGCCCAGACAAGTTGATATGTAAGTTGATATTATTTGTTGTTGTCCAATTGCCAAATCATGTCCGACTTTTCATGACCCCATGGACTGTAGCATGCCAGGCTTCCCTGTCCCTCACCATCTCCCAGAGTTTGCCCAAGTTCATGTCTTTGAATAGGTGATGCCATCCACCCATCTCATCCTCTGTCGCCCTCTTCTCCTTCTACCTTCAATCTTTCCCGGCATCAAGGTCTTTTCCAATGAGTCAGCTATTCATATTAGGTGGCCAAAGTATCAGAACTGTCGTTTCAGCTTCAGCATCAGTCCTTCCAAAGAGTATTCAGGGTTGATTTCCTTTAAGATTGACTGGTTTGATCTATCTCCTTGCTTTCCAAGCGACTCTCACTGTCTATCAAATCAGCTCACAAAATATAATGAAAAAACAATGATCAACAATAGGAAGACAAACCGGGGGAGTTTATTGAACTTCAGAAATAAAGAACATTCCACACAGAAAAAGACAGGACAAGTCTCTTTGAATGTGAAAAGCTAAGCTGGTCTCAAAAACTCTGGGACTTCTCTGATGGTTCAGATGGTAAAGAATCTGCCTGCAATGAAGGAGACATGGGTTTGATTCCTGGGTTGAGAAGATCCCCTGGAGAAGAGAATGGCAACTCAGGGGTTAAACCCTCATCCCCTGCGTCTCCTGCATTGGCAGGCAGATCCTTTACCACTGAGCCACCAGGGAAGTCCAATGATATTAAATACAGAATGCAAATTTATATATAAAACTTCTAAAATTTTTACTGAAAAAATTGTACAAAAATTGTTGTTACAAAAAAGGATGTAAATGTTCCATGCAAATATAAAAACATAATAATACACTGAGATTTAAAAATATATACCAGTTAAATATATTAGAATGTACCAATTAAAATTAGGAAGAAAAGAAGTGAAGCAAGCAAAAGAAATGTAAGGGTACTAATTTCACCACAGTATTTCATTTTCTAAATTGAAGTGAAGAAAGATTTTAAAATATTGTTTAAAATTATAAAGATAACCATTTGCTGGAAATTGAAACAGGCTGTGTGTCTTCTATATGATTCCCAGGGCAAGAGATAATAAAAAATAAGCCAAAATATATAGCGAAAGAAAGAACACAAAGAAAAAAAACAAGGAAACAAAAAAGCCATAAAATATTAAATAGAATTACAAAATGGAAATGATACATAGTTATTATAAAAATCAATGCAAATGGAATAAAAAACTAAAGGCAGCTATATCTTAGGGACAAATTTTGAAAACAAAAGAATGGCCAGAGATACACCAGGCAGCCACAAACAAAATAAAGGAAAGCAGGTTTGCAATGTTACTATTAAGTTGAATTCAAGGACAAAAGTATTATATTGTTGAGGTACAAAATTCAAAATGAAAATACATGTTTTATTCATCTCTGTATACCAGACAATATAGCATCAAAATAGATAAAGTAAAAATTGTAGGAAATAAAAGTATAAACTAATTGAAGCAAGATAGTAAAGGGAGACTTTAATATACTCTTCTTCATAACTAGTGACTTCCATAGATTAATAAAAGTAAATAAACATGCACACATTGCATCTGACTAATATAATTAACAACAGTTTCTATTTAAATGTCTATATATTTTTCAAAAATTTGGTAACAGAAAAAAATTTCAGCAAATTCTAAGAAAAATAAAAGGTACAGACTTTCTGGTCATAATTCAACAAAGCTAAAATTAAACAGCAAAGGAGAACAATAAAAATAAAAAAAACTCTTTGCTATTAGTAAATGTACAGTTATCTCCTAAACTACTCTTAAGCCAAAGAAGAAATAAAAACCATAAATGTAGAGTAGTTAAAAATAATGATAACAGCAACAGTGCAAAATTAATCCCAAAGCTGTTCCCAGATGATAATATCCCTTTCAAATTCTTTCACTACCAATTGTTAAACATAGAAGCAAATGAATTAGGCTTCCAAATCAGGTATTTAGGAAAATAACAACAAAATATACACAAACAGCAAAAGCAAGGAATTAATAAAGATAAACACAGATATAAGTGAATTAGCAAACAAAACTGGAAGAACTGATACTATAAAATTAAGAGCTGGTTCTTTAAAAGGAAAGCTCCGGAGTAAAATAAACAACTTGGTAGACTAACCGACAAAAAAAGTGAGAAAGCATAAAAACACAAAATCAGAAAAAAAAGAATAGAAAAATAACCATAGATATAAAGGGAGTTAAAAGAATTCAAAACAACAGCTTGTACAACTCTGGCTAATACATTTGAAAACCTCGATGAAAAGTCAATCATCATATTTCTGTCCTCCCAGGTTCCCAGCCTCCCTTGCCAAAGGGCACCTACTGGCTGGGGGCTTTTGGGAAAGCATCTGCATTACAGATAAAAAGCAAACATGAATGTTGTGGCTCTTCTGTGTGTTTCATGCTGTTTATATTTTATATTAATCTTTTTATTTACATTAATATTTATATATTAATGTGTTAATGCTGTGTTTAAAACACAGATATGCTCCAGAGCTGCCACATGACTCAGATGCTGGACAGGGTTGAACCACCAAATAAACTGACACTTTCTACCTCCAGTCTTCCTGCTGTAAGTTCATCATTATGCTAGAAGTTTTAGACAATGTAATTAGACAAGTGAATCAAGTAAGAAACAGACAAGAAACAGGAGAAGGACAATTATCATTATTTTTAGATGCTATGACTGATAGCGTACACAAGTGAAATAAAAACTAGTATAAAAATATAAGTTAATGAGGTAGCTGGTTATGACATTGATAAAACCAAATGGTTTTTATCACCTGAATATAATCACTATTAGAAAATATAATGAAAGAAAATATCCCATTTATAATAGCAACAAGTTGATAAAATAACTAAGAACACATTTGCAAAAACAGGACTTATAACTGCAAAAATTTACTTGATATATGCAGAAGCATGTGCCCAACAAAATGGAAAACAGTCGTTCTACTCAAAACCATTTCAAATGTTCAAGTATTATATCAAAGAAATCTCAATTCTCAAAGGTAGAAACCGTAAATACCACTCTGATTATAATTCAATTAAACTAGAAATTGACTAAACTAGAAAATTCTAAAACCCTAGACATTAAAATTTCTCTTCTACATAACATAATTTAAAAAGAAGATAAGCATAAAATTATAGAACAGTTAGCTCAGTTGGCAAAGAATCCGCCTGCAAAGCAGGAGACCCCAGTTCAATTCCTGGGTTGGGAAGATTCGCTGGAGAAGGGAAAGGCTACCCACTCCAGTATTCTGGCCTGGAGAATTCCATTGACTCTACAGAACAGTTAGAAACTGATAAAAACCAAGATACTACAAATTAAAGTTACGGAGATGTGGCCAACAATACTATTAAAAAGAAACTATATTGACTTAGATACATTTATTAGAAAACAGTGAAGACTAAAAAGAAAAGAAATGATTAAGTTTTCAACTCAAGTAGTTTGAAAAAGAACAGTAATATAAAATAAGGAAAGACTTTTTATTCATAACTCATCTCCAGAATAAAATTAGAAATTATTGAAATAGAGAGCAAAGAGGCATACTTGATCAACATAATCAATAGTTGTTTCCTCCAAACAGCTGATAAAAGAAATCTTTGGCAGTTATAACTGTAAAAAATATAGAAAACATACATTAAAATATTAGGAAAGAAATATGTGTTTGCATGCTCAGCCACATCCGACTCTTTGCTATCTCTGTCCATGGAATTTTCCAGGCAAGAATACTGAAGTGGCTTGCCATGCCATCCTCCAGGGGATCTTCCAGACTTAGGGATCAAACCTGTGTCTCTTATGTCTTCTACATTGGCAGGCAGATTCTTTACCACTGCACCACCTGGAAAGTCCTAGAAAAGAAATACAAGACATAATCAAAGTCATGGAAAAATTTTAATAAGAGAATAGCTGCCTGCTTACTGTCTTGTAAGAAAATGCTTTAATAAATCTTAAAAATTATATTAAGAGAAATGCAACAACTGCCAGGCAGAGGAGGGTATTGTGGCAGTTATCACTGCCCACACTCAGCAGAACTTAGCTTTGCTTAGAAGCTCTCTCTTCACTCCATCCTCACCTCAATAAAGTTACTTACCCTGGCAAAAACATGAGCTGAATTTTTAAGTTAAATTTAGATCCTTTGGTGTTCCATAAAATGTCTTCAAGACTGATCCCACTATCATAAACCACTGAAGGGGTGGGGCTGTTTGTTCAGGGCGAGCTCTTAAGTCTAAGTCTAATGACCTCCAGATCACTGCAAGACTTGGAAGAGACATCTTAGCAGCTAGAGAGAGGACCTTACCTTCATTTGTTTCCTAGGAGAGTCCACTAAATTGGAAAGATCTAGCTATGAAAATAACACAGCTGACATAACTACAGGCAGGTATCTAGTTAAAAGAAAACTAAGAAAGAAACAACCTCCCAGTAGCAAAAAGCATGCCAAGATCTTGTTTACGGACACCCTA
Source organism: Muntiacus reevesi (assembly GCF_963930625.1). Lineage (NCBI taxonomy): Eukaryota > Metazoa > Chordata > Mammalia > Artiodactyla > Cervidae > Muntiacus > Muntiacus reevesi. Next base: position 166,370,397 of record NC_089250.1, read on the forward strand.
CTTCACAGAGATCTCTTCAAGAAAATTGGAGATATCCAGGGAACATGTCATGCGAGGATGGGCATGATAAAGGACAGAAATGGTATGGATCTAACAGAAGTTGAAGAGATTAAGAAGAGGTGAAGAACTAGAACAAAAAAGGTCTTAATGACCCAGATAAATATGATGGTGTGATCACTCTCCTAGAGCCAGACATCCTGGAGTGTGAAGCCAAGTGGGCCTTAGGAAGTATCACTAGGAACAAGGGTAGTGGAGGTGATGGAATTCCAGTTGAGCTATTTCAAATCCTAAAAGATTATGCTGCACTCAATAAGTCAGCAAATTTGGAAAACTCAGCAGTGGCCACAGAACTGGAAAAGGTCAGTTTTCATTCCAGCCCCAAAGAAGGGCAATGCCAAAGAATGTTCAAACTACTGTACAATTGGGCTCATGTCACAGCTAGCAAGGTTATGCTCAAAATGGCTTCAACAATACATGAACTGAGAACTTCCAGATATACAAGCTGGGTTTCAAAGAGGCAGAGGAACCAGAGTTCAAATTGCCAACACTTAGGGATTGGATTATGGAGAAAGCAAGGGAGTCCCAGAAAAAACATATACTTCTGCTTCACTGACTACACGAAAGCCTTTGAATGAGATCACAGCAAACTGTGGGAAATTCTTAAAGAGATGGGAATACTGGACCACTTTACCTGGCTTCCCTCATGGCTCAACTGGTAAAGAATCCGCCTGCAGTGTGGGAGTCCTGAGTTAGATCTCTGGGTTGGGAAGATCCCCTGGAGAAGGGAAAGGCTACCCACTCCAGGATTCTGGCCTGGAGAATTCCATTAAGTATACAGTCCATGGGGTGGCAAAGAATCGGACATAAATGAGTGACTTTCACTTTCACCTGACTCCTGAGAGGCACACTCCAAGATGCAGGTCAAGAGACAACAGTTAGAACTGGACATGGAACAACAGACTGGTTCCAAATTGGGAAAGGAGTACAACAAGGCTGTCTATTGTTACCATGCTTATTTAACTTATACATAGAGTACATCATGTGAAATGCCAGGCTGGATGAATCATAAGGTGGAATCAAGATTGCCAGGAGAAATATCAGCAACTTCAGATATGCAGATGATACCATTCTAATGACAGAAAGTGAAGAGGAACTAAAGGACCTCTTGATGAAGGTGAAAGAGAAGAGTGAAAAAGCTGGCTTAAAACTCAAATTCAAAAAAACTAAGATCATGGCATCTGGTCCCATCACTTCATGGCAAATAGAAGGGGAACAAGTGGAAACAGTGGCTGACTTTATTTTTCTGGGCTCCAAAATCACTGCAGATGGTGACTGCAACCATGAAATTAAAAAATGCTTACTCCTTGGAAAGAAAGTTATGACCAACCTAGTCAGCATATTAAAAAGCAGAGATATTACTTTGTAAACAAAAGTCCATATAATCAAAATTATGGCTTTTCCAGTAGTCATGTATGGATGTAAGAGTTGGGCCATAAAAAAGGCTGATCACCAAAGAACTGATACTTTCGACTTGTGGTGCTTGAGAAGACTCTTGAGAGTCCCTTGGACTGTGCAGAAATCAAACTAGTCAATCCTAAAGGAAATCAACCCTGAATATTCATTGGAAGGACTGATGCTGAAGCTCCAATACTTTGGCCACCTGATGCAAAGAGCCGACACACTGGAAAAGACCCTGATACTGACAAAGGTTGAAGGCAAAAGGAGAAGGAGGTGACTGTGGTTAGACAGCGTCATCGACTCAATGGACATGCATTTAAGCAAACTCCGGGAGACAGTGGAGGACAGAGGAGCCTGGCATGCTGCAGTCCATGGGGTTGCAAACAGTTGGGCACGATTTACAATGACTGAACAACAGCAACTCCATTGAAAGGAATTGAGGTTTTTTGGAGAAAGTGATGATTCTAGCACTAGGGCAGGAAATATACAAGATGATCTTGGAACATCTTGGAGGGCTAGAATGTATGCTAGTACTTAAAAAACTAACAAATAGAAAACAAATAGAAAAGCCTCTCTAAAATAGGGATATGTCCAAGAGACACAGGAGCCAGCTGAGAGAACTTCCAAAGGCTGAAGATGGAGCAATTAAAGCCACAAAATAAGGTTGTATTAGATTATAATTCAAAGTATAAAATAACTATCCATGGGTCCATGCTGATAAAAATCAATGGCTGAATAGAATAAAAATGGGGGCAAACAGACAAATCTTCTTGCAGAAGAATTCCAGTAATTTATGTGGATACTCAACCCTCAAAAAGGTGGAGCATAACTCCCTATTCCTTAACTGTTTTCCTTCCAAGATGTGCAAGATGGAACAGGTGCAAAGAAGAGTAGCTTTAAGTGGAGACCCCTCCCAAGCACTGCCTCAGTCACATGGTCAACAGCAGCATCCATGATCAAAAACCACACGAAGAAGATGTACTCTTGACATGATAAGATGAGCATGGCACTTGATCTCTATGATCTTCCTCGCACGACCACTCCCGTTTATCATGAAAAAACTTCACACAACTTTCCATAGAGGGATACCTACAGGATGCCCAGCCCACCCTCCTGAAAACCGCGAGGACAGGACTTCCCTGGTGGGCCAGCGGTAAAGGGCAACGCAGGGGACATGGGTTCAGCTAAGCTCCCACCTGCCACAGGGCAGCTAAGGCCACAGTGAAGACCCAGCACAGCCAAAATACAAAACGTGTAGAGGGCATCAAAAACAAGGAAAGTCTGAGAAAGCACCACAGTCAGGAGGAACCCAAGGAGACATGACGACTACAGGTCATGTGATGTCCTAGATGGGATCCTGGAACAGAAGAACAACATTAGGAAAAAACGAAAGGATTCTGAATAAACTAGGATCTTTAACACAAAGGCATCAACAGGGACTTCCCGGGTGGTACAGTGGTTAAGACTTTGTCTTCCAATGCAGGAGGTGTGGGTTCTATCTCTGGTTGGGGAGCAAAGATCCCACATGCATCTTGGTCAAAAACCATAAAATAGAAACAATATTGTAATAAATTCAATAAAGATTTTTTAAAAACTTTATAAAAAAGTGTCAATATTGGTTCTTTAATTGTTACAAGTGTGCCATACTACATTAAGGATAGGAGAACCAGGGTGCCAGGTATAAGGGAAATTTCAATCTTTCTGCAAACCTAAACTGTAATAAAAAGCGAAGTCTATTTCAAAAGATATGGTAATTGATGGAGTTAGACTCCATTGCTCATACTATTAACAGAAAATTACTTCCTGGAAAAATAAAAATTATCACAATTTTCTTAACAAAGGCAATAAAAAACCCTAAATAGAACACTAAGCCCAGATAAATGTAACACTCTGTCCAAATTGTCTATCTTCATGTTCCTCCCCAACTTCAAAAAGGACAACAGGCCCAAAAGGTTTAATAAACAAGTTTTTCCAAAGGAACCAATGACTCCTGTGGCATTTAGTTTGTTCCAAGGAATTAACAAAAAAGACTGCAGGTTTCTCAACTCATTCAATAGAGTTAGTATAATCCTCACACCAAACATGACAAAAATAACACATATACACAAAATAAACCAATGCTATTTGTGAACACATATGCAACATTTGATACAATAATAGATTTTATCCTGGGAAGGAGCAAAAGCAGTCCAGGATGAGTTAGTAGAGAGACCTGGAGGCTACTGCTCTTCACCAACTATTATGGAACTAGTAGCTTCCCAAGTGAACCTGCCTGCCAATGCAGGAGACACAAGAGACCCAGGTTCGATCCCTGGGTCAGGAAGATCTCCTGGAGGACAGCGTGGCAAGCCACTCCAGTATCCTTGCCTGGAGAATCCCACGGACAGAGGAGCCTGGCAGGCTACAGTTCATGGGGTTGCAAAAGAGTCAGACACCGTTAAGAGACTGAGTTCAATATTTAATAGCTTTCCTTATAGTCTGGCTGACCATCAGCCCTGGTGTCAGCCTTTTGTTGTTGTATACCTGAGCATACCTGTGTTTTCAAGTCTGTAATACATATGTAAATACATAGATCAGGGTCTTTTTTTTTTTTTTTTTTTTAATTTTATTTTATTAGTTGGAGGCCAATTACTTCACAACATTTCAGTGGGTTTTGTCATACATTGACACGAATCAGCCATTGAGTTACACGTATTCCCCATCCCGATTCCCCCCTCCCACCTCCCTCTCCACCCGACTCCTCTGGGTCCTCCCAGTGCACCAGGCCCGAGCACTCGTCTCATGCATCCCACCTGGGCTAGTGATCTGATTCACCATAGATAATATACATGCTGTTCTTTTTAAAACATCCCACCCTCACCTTCTCCCACGGAGTTCAAAAGTCTGTTCTGTACTTCTGTGTTTCTTTTTCTGTTTTGCATATAGGGTTATCGTTACCATCTTTCTAAATTCCGTATATATGTGTTAGTATGCTGTAATGTTCTTTATCTTTCTGGCTTACTTCACTCTGTATAATGGGCTCCAGTTTCGTCCATCTCATTAGAACTGATTCAAATGAATTCTTTTTAACGGCTGAGTAATATTCCATGGTGTATATGTACCACAGCTTCCTTATCCATTCATCTGCGGATGGGCATCTAGGCTGCTTCCATGTCCTGGCTATTATAAACAGTGCTGCGATGAACATTGGGGTGCACGTGTCTCTTTCAGATCTGGTTTCCTCGGTGTGTATGCCCAGAAGTGGTATTGCTGGGTCATATGGCAGTTCTATTTCCAGTTTTTTAAGAAATCTCCACACTGTTTTCCATAGTGGCTGTACTAGTTTGCATTCCCACCAACAGTGTAAGAGGGTTCCCTTTTCTCCACACCCTCTCCAGCATTTATTGCTTGTAGACTTTTGGATAGCAGCCATCCTGACTGGCGTGTAATGGTATCTCATTGTGGTTTTGATTTGCATTTCTCTAATAATGAGTGATGTTGAGCATCTTTTCGTGTGTTTGTTAGCCATCTGTATGTCTTCTTTGGAGAAATGTCTGTTTAGTTCTTTGGCCCATTTTTTGATTGGGTCATTTATTTTTCTGGAATTGAGCTTCAGGAGTTGCTTGTATATTTTTGAGATTAATCCTTTGTCTGTTTCTTCATTTGCTATTATTTTCTCCCAATCTGAGGGCTGTCTTTTCACCTTACTTATAGTTTCCTTTGTAGTGCAAAAGCTTTTAAGTTTCATTAGGTCCCATTTGTTTAGTTTTGCTTTTATTTCCAATATTCTGGGAGGTGGGTCATAGAGGATCCTGCTGAGATTTATGTCAGAGAGTGTTTTGCCTATGTTCTCCTCTAGGAGTTTTATAGTTTCTGGTCTTACATTTAGATCTTTAATCCATTTTGAGTTTATTTTTGTGTATGGTGTTAGAAAGTGTTCTAGTTTCATTCTTTTACAAGTGGTTGACCAGTTTTCCCAGCACCACTTGTTAAAGAGGTTGTCTTTTTTCCATTGTATATCCTTGCCTCCTTTGTCAAAGATAAGGTGTCCATAGGTTCGTGGATTTATCTCTGGGCTTTCTATTCTGTTCCATTGATCTATATTTCTGTCTTTGTGCCAGTACCATACTGTCTTGATGACTGTGGCTTTGTAGTAGAGTCTGAAGTCAGGGAGGGTGATTCCTCCAGTTCCATTCTTTTTTCTCAAGATTACTTTGGCTATTCGTGGTTTTCTGTATTTCCATACAAATTGTGAAATTATTTGTTCTAGTTCTGTGAAAAATACCGTTGGTAGCTTGATAGGGATTGCATTGAATCTATAGATTGCTTTGGGTAGAATAGCCATTTTGACAATATTGATTCTTCCAATCCATGAACACGGTATGTTTCTCCATCTGTTTGTGTCCTCTTTGATTTCTTTCATCAGTGTTTTATAGTTTTCTATGTACAGGTCTTTTGTTTCTTTAGGTAGAAGGACACAGACCAAACTGCTAACAGGGGTAAGAAGGCTGAGACCACAGCCATGGCTGACAAGAAAGGAAACTTTTGCTTTAACTTAGTAATCTGCTGCTATTTGGGGAGTACAAAACTAGCTCTAACAGATATTAAAGTATAGTATGAAACTCAGTATTTTAAGAAGTGTCATACTGACTCAGGAATTGGTAGAGATGTCAACAGATCAGAATACAGCACCCAGAATATACTCGAGCATCTACAGAAATTCAGTGTATGATAAAAGTGGCATTTCAAATCAATGAGGAGATGATGGATAACTCAGATATTTAGCCATTTGCAAAACATAAAGTTAAATCTTTATTACATTGTTTACATTGAAATAGATTAGATGCTTCAAAGGCTTAAATGTAGAAATCTAAAACCATGAAAGTACTAAAAGAAATCATGAATGACTTGCATAACATTGGCATGGGGAAAGTTTTTTTGATATGGCAAGGAAAATCAAAACCACAGACAGTGAGGCTCCCTAAAAATTAAACACATTTGCACAATAAAGAATAGTATAAACAAAATCAAAGACAAAAGATAAGCTGGGGAATGTGTTTGCCACACATGTAGGATAAAAATGTATATCCACTGCTGCTCTCGTCCAGTAGCTAAGTTGTATCCGACTCTTTGCTACCCCATGGACATGTCAGGCTTCCTGGTCTTTCACCATCTCCCGGAGTTGGCTCAAACTCATGTCCATTGAGTCAGTATCCATCGTAGAAAACAAGAAAAAGTGAAAAATCCCAAGACAAACTGGAAAAAGGAAGCGGTGCAAGGAAAAACAGGCAAAATCTGCTGGAGAGCCATTTAGTGATTCTTCCTCATATATAAAATGTACATGTTCTTTGGTCTAGGCATCCCACTTCTAGGAATTAATTCTCTAGACACACTCACAGAAATTGAAGCATTGCTTGCAAAAAGAAAAATATGTAGAAAAATCCAATGTACACTAATAGGGTACTGATTAAAGAAACTGTGGTACAGCAATACAATGAAATACACTGTAACATCAAAAATAAAGGGTAAATCTATGTGTATTGACATGAAAGTCTCCAAGATAAGTATTTAAGTGGAAAAAAGTTGCAAAGTGCACACCACAATTTTATAAAATAATTAGAACGCATATATTTGCATAATTATAAAAAAAGCTCTTGGAGGAATATATACCAATCTGATGGGGCTTCCATGTTGGCTCAGATGGCAGAGAATCCGCCTATAATGCAGGAAACCCAGGTTCAATACCTGGGTTGAGAAGACCCCCTGAAGAAGGAAATGGCAACCCAATCCAGTATTCCTGCCTAGAGAATCCCGCAGACAGAGGAGCCAGGTAGGCTCCAGTCCATGGGGTCACAAAGAGTCAGACGTGACTAACACTTTCGCTTTTTTTCACATACCATCTGATACAAGGATAGTTTCTGTGAAGTGAGAAAAAAGCGGAGTAGGGATATCTGCATTCTGTTTCTTACACGTATGCATGGTTTGACTATTTTTACAGTTTTTATACAATGAAGGAAAATGACAATTAAAATTGTGAGATATTAACAATTAAACAAATGTTAACGTTCTTTTCTCACTTCCATCGTCTGCATTATTAGCAAAATAAAAATTTCTAGAACAACAACAAAAAAAGGCAATCGACCACATTGATCAGCCAGCTCAAACAGCTCAGCGTCACAGGCAATTTTAAACTTTCAGCCAGAGTGCTAGTTCATTCATAAAGAACACTGAGAAACGAGAGTAGGAGGAGCGTCGCAGGGAAAACCGTACCAATACCCCCTACACAGTGGTCCCGGGCTCTCCACCCTCCACACAGACGGATGGTAGCATCAGCCAGGGACAGTGAGTGCAGAGTAAACAGCTCTGGGCAGGGAGCTGCCATTCCAGTGTGAAAGCTGGCAGGAGATCTGAACAAATGGAAGCTTTGTGAAGTGGAGAAAGCGACCCAGCTGTGGAACACTGCTAACTGTGGGGTATGCAAAAACACTGGACTTGAGAGTCACATTTGGGCCCAGGATCTCATGGATGCTTGAGTTAGAAAATTAGATAGTCTCTTTGAGTCTTCTTTTCTTCATCTGACAAGTGGGATTAATACCCATCTCACAGGGCTGCAGTGAAAGATTAAATTTAAATATGTGTATGGAACACTTTGTGAATGGTAAGGCAGGGTGCGTGTGAAAACTGTTCCTTTTCTAGGTGGGGGATGTATAAGCCAGTATAAAGCAGCAGTGGGACCATAGCTCTCATGAGGATGACGCATCACGGAAAGGCTAGGCTTGCTGGATAAAATACAGGATGTCCAGTTAAGTTTGACTTTTAGATAAACAAGAATTTTTTCTTAAGGTAAGTGTGTCTAATGCTAACTAAGCCCAAGTTAGCACTTAGTTTTAACTGCTCTCTAGGGTTCTCTCCTCATTTCAAATAAATTAGATGCATCTCCCCAAGCATGTGATAAGCTCTATGGGAATACAAAGCACACCATATATTTATCTTCCATCTTCCAGGATGCTAGAACACTGTCATGCATGTAAACTGGTGTGAAATAAATGATGATAAGAGCCAGGGTTTGTTTTGGGTGTCATTAGTTCCACGAATACCTTCAGGGTTTGAATACATATGCTAATATCCTCAGGGTCTCCCCCTTCTCATATGGCTGCCCCCAAAACCTGTGAATCAGCGAGCGCTCGAGGGCTCAAGTACTGGCCCATTTCTGAGTTAAGGAAAGAAGATCTCAGAAACATTTGATGTTGTTCGGTCAGCCAGTTGTGTCCAACTCTTGGCGACCCCATGGACTGCAGCACTCCAGGCCTCCCTGTCCCAGAAACAGAGTATGACAGAAATGGCAGGGAGCCCGTTCTCACCTGCTTCCATGCCACAGAGGACGAGACGGTGGGATGGCATCACCGACTCAACGGACATGGGTTTGGGTGGACTCCGGGAGTTGGTGATGGACAGGGAGACCTGGCACGCTGCGGTTCATGGGGTCGCAAAGAGTCAGACACGACTGAGCGACTGAACTGAACGGAACTGATACCATTGCCTAATGTGGGTGTGAGTTGAGTTATCCACACTTGCCTTAAAATCTTAAATTCCTCCTATATTTTGTTTTAGTGTTTCCACACGGTCATGCTTCACTAAGAGATAAATAGAAACTTTAAGACTGATAGGTTTGTTGAAAAAGAAGAAGGATAATGTATACTTTTAAACATGGAGACTACATCATTTGGCTGGCTTTTAGGCTACCAGATTTTGAAAAGAAGACAGTTTTCCTAAATACTGGACCCTGTTATTGTCTTATTTGGCTCTTTCTTGCTAAGCTTTTCAATGAGTTTTTGGAGCTGCCACCAAGGTCCCTGGGTTAAAAGAACATATTAAATCAGTGTTTGGTTAGAAGAAGCGTAAAAAACCAAAGAATATAAGAGTTACTCTATCCACAGACATGATAATCTGGATGCACTCTACATAACACATGGTGGTTTCTTTGTTTTGGGGGGGTTTTGGTTGTTTTTATTTTTTGTTTTTGAGAGAAGATACAGAACTTTCTCTGGAATTCTTTGATAAAATATACACTTGAATCACACAAAAAGAAAATGTGACAGGGAAATACTTTGCATACTGAGTTGTGGCCATGATTATGTAGGAGTATGCACCATTCCCAATTAAACAAAGAAATAGGCAGCAGAAAACACTTTTTGAAAACCAGAGAGTCTCTTTGAAAGAAGAGTGGAATTTGCACTCTACCTTATTCATTAAAGTTAGAAACTGCCATCCCTTTAATGAGCAGCCTGAGGGTGGAGAAAGTGTCTTGAATAGCTATATTCCAGGGAGTACTTGGCATCATCACTGAAACATAATGTGGGATTGCAATTGTATGGGGTTTTTTCCCAGTGAATAGGAAGTGATCAAAGATAACACTGCCTGAGAAAGAATTAAAATAGTGTAACATTGCATCAAGTTATAGCCAATGCCAATCATTATATGGATGAATGAACAAGATTCTTTAAATAATGGTATAGACGTGCTGTGGCATTCAAAATATAATGACCAACTTCAGTGGGGTTTAAATAAAAATGCAAAAGCATGTGCCCACTCATCTGGCTAGAACCATGAAGGATAAGCACGTCTCTTTAAATAGATCTGTAAGCCACATCCTTCATTTACATCATCTATAAAACACTGGACAACAGGAAGTAAATTAATTCTAAAAAACTGCCTTAGGAATTTTATCTTAGCAAAGGGAAGTGCTATCTACTAGGAGACTGGAAAAAACTAGGGGCACAATCAGAAAGAAAATAAAGTAAAAGGGACTTCTATAATTACAGTGTGATCACCTTTCCCTCTGCGAAAGGACAGGAAAGGAAAGCACAATGCAGGAATTGAATTCATCATTGTGTGGATGAGAGTTCCTGGCATACAATGCTACCCAGAGCTATTTACTGGAAAAAGTGTTGGTTTATTTACATGCTAAACAGCACCACCTTCTAGCTTCCACCAATTGACAAATAACAGCACAGCAAGGAAGAGAAAGAAAGGCCATCGTTCTCAGACCAGAGAGAATCAGAACGGGACAGACAGGGGCTGTCACAGATTCAAACATCTTGACCCATCATCATAAAATGGAATGCCCAGCTTCTCCAGACATCTCCAAAGACATAATCTTTCCTTTTTCAGTAACAAGAATCATAGCAAGGAAACTTGACTCTGCATCCAAAAGGAGGGATGAGAAAGCAGGGGGAAAAAATCAATACTCACCTAATCTAGTAAATCTCCACAGCACAACTCTTTCAAAAGATGGGAAAAATAAAATTTAATCTTTGTCAGAGGACTCATAAATAAGGCCAAATGCACTCTTGTGCACTTGACTAAAACAAAGGTGCACAATATCTGATTTGATGAACAAAGACTGCCCGATGAATGGAGTGAATTGTTTTAATACAGTAAACAGGAGATCTGAATAAAGAGATCAAAGGAGGCCAGAGAGCACAATGCACCCACAATTGCAATTGCTCCCCAGGGAGTGACAAGAATAAAATTGGAAGATTTTGCTCAGAGAGATACTGCCACTGATTCTAATCTAGTTGTCTATGCTAATCAAGGCACAGCCTTTGAGCTTCCTCTAAAAGTTTCCACTCTTTTGATTTAGAAAATAATGCTTGAACTTGCAGTTGTTATATATAAATTCTGACAGATATCAAGAGGGGAAATGAGGGCACTGCACAGAAAAACAAAACATTCAGGACATTGTTCTAGCCTTGCTATTTCTTGCTATGCAAGTTTTGACAAATGATTTTCTCTCTGGGCAGCCATTTCTAAATTTTATGTGTTCATGTTATCCTAAATATTTGTATTTAGCAATAAAACACACTATCCAAAACAGAGCTCATTCTTTTCCCCCATCCAAAACAAGACTAGGTAAAAAGAAAATTCACATGAACTGTATTGACAGAACATCCACATTACTTTTCTCATTTGAGATTTAGTTTACGGAGCGGGATAAAGTCTACAAAGAGGTTGTCTGGGTACCATTTACTTATATTATTTTAAAATTTGCTAACAAGGCTATAGTTAATTGGACAGATTAAAAAATTAATGATCCCACGATTCTGTTTGGATTTCAGTTTAAGTGGCGCAAGAAGTGACAATAAGCTCACAGTGAAGCAGCGCCTGGGAAGGAAGTGATGAGATGGCGGGTGAAAAGGGGGACGGTAGCCGTTACCGTCTCAGAAATTGGTAATACATCCTTCACAGATTACAAAGTGTTTACTGTGTTCAGTGAGGGGCCTCGTGGACCATGAGTGCTTACCAAGGATAGTGCCCCATGAGAAAATAAAGCCCACGTGGTCATCTGACCTCTGACACCGGCTGGGCCAGGCCAGGTGCCAAGCCAAAGCCCAGCATCCATTACCCAGTAGCCATTACGCACTCGCTATTGCCCGGTATCCATTACCCAGCAGTCTTTACCCAGCTGCCACTGGGCAGCAGCCATTACCCAGCAGTCTTTGCCCGCCTGCCATTGGACAGCAGCCATTACCCAGCAGGCTTTGCCTGGCAGTCATCCCACGGCAGCCATCAACCACTGCTGTTACCGGCCCTTGCAAGAAGGCCCGTGCCCCCTGCTACTGTCCAGCAGCTGTTCATGTTGGTCTCTAGTCACCCAATATGAAACCACAGCCACCCATGCCACAGCTGCCCTCCTGCAAGAGGAGTTGACTGTGGAGTCTCCCTTCCTGACCCAGGAATTCTTTAAAGCTATAGGGCCACCCTGAGGACCCGGGCCAGTGTCCCCTGGGGATTCGTGGCTGTCAGGCCCCGCCAGGACGTTTGCAGGAGGGTTCCCAGGCCTTGGGGGGATGATATCCTTGGGAGGGAGAGAAAGTGACTTCTCACATTGAGCAGAGACTGAGGCTGAGTGATGCCTGACCACATGGGCAGTTGTCCAAGGAGCCAGCCTGTAAGGGTAGTCTGGAATTCATCTGGAATTCTAAAGAGATTCATAAATTTTTTTTACCACAATGAAGCTCACTTCTGGGGTTGGAGGAGCTCTTTAAGATGTTGATTTGGGTAAAATTGACCATCTAAAAGGGTGGGTTAACTATGAACTTCTGACCTGCCCAAATGGGTGTGCCCTCAGCCTGCCAATCAGCATCATCTTTGGTTGGCCCATCTCTTCCTTTCCTCCCTCCACCCCTTAACCTCTAGAGTGCTGTCTCATCTACAAGTAAACGCAGCACAAAACAATTACAAGATTGTGCTCCTATAATTGTGGAGGAAGAGGACTTGGGGGTTAGCAGGAGTATGTCATGTACATTGTATCCCAGCCCAGCGCCTTGTCACTTTGCTGTGGTGGGACAAAGCCCAGGTCACCTTGAAATCAGAGGTTCTACTGAAGAGATCTTGCAGCAGAGCAGGGCCCCAGAGCAGCAGGAGACCGCATTCACAGCAACTGGAAGAGATGGGAGGAACATGGTGAATAGCTCAAGTGTTTTCCCACCTCCCTGGAGGTAGAATGAGAGCAATCTGTTTTGTGACTGTCACTGTGACTCTTCTCTGCCCAGGCTGGGTGGCCTGGGAAACATGGAGAACTAAAGCTACTGTAGTACCTCAGAACTTGGAAGATTGACAGACAAACGCTGGCAGAGAGACTGCTGGCTTTGGGAGTCATTTTGTAGACAGGCTCCTGTTTGTGCAAGTGTTTGTGAAAGGTCTTAACATTCAGCCTCCTATGCAGAATGCATGACTTAGGTTTCAGAACCCTGGACCAGTCCAAGGCACCACACACTCCCAGACTGCTACGGATGAGTTCAGCGGACAATTTGAAGCAGTAGAAAGGCTTATATGAAGAAATCAACCAGAAACTGGATTTGTTTTCATTAATGAAATTTCAAAATCTGTGCCACATCTAAATATAAATCATGGACTAGAACTGTATCCTAGAATGGCATAAAAAAAAAAAGAGATTTTGAGTAAAAATATGACACTTCCATCCTGGAAACAGAATTTCATCTTGGAAGCTTCAAGTTCCAAGTTTCAAATATTAAAGTTACAAGCTTATCATAACATTTTCAGCATTGACTGATCATGCAAGTGAAGTGGTGAATTTATCATTTCATTTTTAAAAGAAGTTATTTTACATCATTTATATCCCTTGGGTAAGGTCAGTTTGGGGGCTTTGGTTTGTTTGTTTGTTTTATTTTTAGGAGAAGACATTTCTGATGAAAATAAGATTCACGAGGACAATCCCATAAGCTCTAGCTGCAAGAAGATTAGCCTGTGGGCTGCAACTATAAAAGAGCATGCCTGACAAGATTACTTCAAGTTTGTGTACATCATATTCTTAACACTGTACTCTCTAAAATTAGGGATATTCAAACAGGAAGAGAGAGACAGAAAAAGTGGCTGACATGTTGAAATTTCTATAGGGTTCATGTTGTGCTAAAGAAAGACTATTCTTTAGTTGTAATGTACAATATACAAATTATGGAAATTAAAGCTTGACAAAATCTTTCTAGCCCATGGGGGATATGCAAATGTTAAAGAGGAAAAGTTGATTAAAAGTAATTAAAATTTTAAAAGATTGAAAAATTATCTTAATATTAAGCTGGTCTGTAGAGTTTATCAACTAAGAAGAAATTTAGGTAGAGAAAATAACTATATGAAAGCATACAATGTGGTATAAATTGATAGAAACTTCTTAATACCAGAATTAAAAGTCAACATTGTCAGAAAACTTCAGTTATGGATGGTAAATGATAGACTGTTGATTTCCAAAATTAAGAGACTAAGATGAGGAAATTCACTTTTCATCCCTATTTTTAGACTAAAAGAAACTTACATTTAAATTTGAAAGCGACAAGTATTCAGGTCCTTAATACTGTGATTTCATTCTGAATAATTGCCTTTTATTTTCAGTGCCTATTGTGTCTTTACTGTACCTCATGTCACAATTTAATCTCTTTTTAAACTTAATTTAATGCCCAATTTAATCTCAATATGACAGCTAATAATTAAGAGAACTCATGTTGTGTAGTTTAATGTTTGGTTGTGTTGGTCATGTATATGTGTCATGTACGACATTGTTTCATACCATGCAATTTAATGAACAGCATCACTTGATATGTTTATTTCTAAAGAACAAAAAGCCAAGCTACCATCTCTTGAGAACCAAAACATAGGTTTTCATGGTGATGTTGTGAACAGCAAGAGATTTTGTACACTACACTACTTTTAGCGTTTGTACATTACATGTTAAGAATGTGCAAACCTCTAGGTTATGTGTATGTTACATGTACAAATCTAAACATTATACACACAAATATGAAATAACCATTTTGTAATTATAGTAATTACTTGGATTAATACTTTGTATCTGTGCTTTTCAACCTTCTCCCCCTTTTTACTCAGTGAAATCTTTCAAAGGAATTCTTTCTTGGAAGCCCAATTTGCAAAACAGACAAAGGTGACTCTGCTCAGGTGTCTGTGGGGGTCAAGAGGCAGCCTTTTAGTTTTACTCTCAATGGCACCCAAGCCCTTTCACAGGGGTCTCTGGTGCTGGAGCACTGGAAACCACTGTCAGTATATAACACTCTGCATTTGTAATGGGCTTGTATGTATGTTCCAGCATTTCATCTCCATAATGTTGTTCATTGTCACTCCATTTTGCAGATGAGAAAATGAGGAATCGGATTCATTTACTTTCCCACTGCCACATAACTACCGAGTGACTTGATCTCAGCCCCTGACTCCAGTGTTACTGCGGTGATTTCATACTGTCTACAACCAGAGAAAGGACACTCAGAGTCTCATCCCAAGTAGGCTGAGATAGAATTCATGTAAAGTGTGTTTCTTGTTGTCTCTCTTTAGCAGATATGACTAGCAGCCGTCACATGGGTCTCACCCCCTGTGGTTTACCAAGACTACTAATTGCAGAGGTTATGAGATGTGTGTAATTCCCAACCCATAAACCTGGCCCTTTCCTCCCACTTGAGAAAGTGTCTTGGATTATGGGGCATGAGGGTGAGGTTATTATCCTGATCTACTTTTATTTATGAACGAGGTGAACAGTTCACAAGTTTCAATGTTTTAATTATTATTGGAAGCAATTGCTTTTCATCATCTTAGTTGAGAGACAGTATATCTAAAGAAGTAGAATTAGTGCTCAGCATCTTGAGAAACTATTAGAATATAATAATAGAATCAAAAATTACCTTGGTGGGAGAAGAGACTCAATAGGAGCCAAAGAAAAAAGGAAAATTAAGAAAGAAAAGTAAACTGCTTGGGTATAAGATGAGAGGGGTTTAGTATAACTGGAATTAATGTAGCAATCAGAATTATAATATTTAATGCCAGTCAGCGATGAAACACTTAATTTTGCATATGGCAAATATACTTAATACCAGTCAGATGTTCACCAAATGAACTTTCCAATTTACTTCTGAGGATCTAAAATATCATGAAATAGAGTTAGAAGGAGCTACAACTGTCAGAGAAACGCAAAAGAAAACCACAAGATGTTACTTCTCACATGTTAGAATGGCAATTATCAAAAAGACAAATAAGTGTTGGCAAGGATGTGGACAAAAGGGAACTCTTGTGCACTGTCGATGGGAGTGTAGACTGGTGCAGCCACTGTGCAAAACAGTATGGAGGTTCCTCAGAAAGTTAAAAATAGAACTACCATATGATCCAGGAGTTCTACTTCTGGATATTCATCTGAAGGAAATGAAAGAACTCGCTTGAAAAATTACATGCACCTCCATAATCACTGCAGCATTATGGAAGAAACCTAAGTGTCCACTGATAGATGAACAGATAAAGAAAAAGTGATATTTGTGTATACATCATGGAGTATTATTCAGTCATAAGAAAAGAAGGAAATCTTGCCATTTTTGACAACATGTATGGACTTCAAGGGCATTATGCTAAGTGATACAATAAGTCAGATACATAATAAGTCAAAGACAAATACTCTATGATCTCACTTATGAAGTCTAAAGAAAAGAAACTAAACCTATGGACACAAAGAACAGATTGATGGTTGCCAGAGGTTGAAAAGGAAAAATGGGTGAATAGGGTCAAAAGGTACAAACTTCCAATTAAACTCATTGGGATGTAATACATAGCACAGTGACAATAATTTATAATATTGTATATTGAAAGTTGCTAACAGAGTCGATATTTAAGTTTTTATCATACTACACAAAAATTTGTAACTGTGTAGTAATGGATGTTAACTAGACTTCCTGTTGTGATCATTTGGCAGTATATACAAATATTGAATCACAATGTCTTACGCCTGAAACTAAAGTCATATGTCAATTATAGCTCCAGAACAATGACAAAAAGGAGACACAACTTAAAATCTTTGTGAAAAAAACAGAATGATTTGAATCTGGAGAAGGGAAAACTAAGGTTTCAACTGAACCAGTCTGAGGAGAGAAACATAAAAAGAATACGGAGCCATTTTGCCTCAGTCTCTTCAAGAGCAAGATGAGACATTTATAAGAAATAGGTAAGATAGTTTTGCCATGTTGATGGTGTTAGAATAAGATAGGAAAACAAGTGAAGTTCAGAAGCTCATTAAATACAGGGAACGTTCTCACTTAGCTAAACAATTGAAGTTTGTTCTTAAAGACAAAGACATGGACCAAGGAGTCCCCCTGGGTCTCTCATATATGGTTTTATGGTTCCAATGGCTAGCAGGGGGCCTCCACAGCGGCTCAGCAGTAAAGAATCTGCTTGCAATGCAGGAGACGGGAGTCCGATCCCTGGGTGGGGAAGGTTCCCTGGAGGAGGCCATGGCAACCCACTCCAGTAATCTCACCTGGAGAATCCCATGGACAGAGGAGCCTGGTGGGCTACTGTCCACGGGGTCGCAAAGAGTCGGACACGACTGAAGTGACTCAGCACACGAGCACACGTGGCCAACAGAATGCAAGAGAATTTTTAGCAGAGGAATTACAGACATGTGGCAACAGTCATGGCTCATGATGCATTAACAGATGCTATGGGGAAACTGGTTCTGGTTCACGTCATTTTAGGGGGTACTAGGTTCAGAAAAGGAATACGGATGTGTTCAGGACAAGACTTCTCAGAACCCTTGATAGGTTCATGTACATTGTAAAGCTCTCAGCACAAGAGAACCAGAAGTGTTCTACTAACTCAAATAACCCTTTTCCTACCTCCTTTTACCTCACAGAGCGTGAGACTGCTGGGGAAGACAGTGTGAGAAATGCTGACGTACAGCACTATTCTTAAGCAAGGACGCACAGTCAGAAAGTTGGCAGATTCCTCCTAATTAATAAGAAAATTCACTATGTCTGGGATCAAACTTAGGAATTTCACACTCCCTTTCCCTCCCCCGAATCACACCGGAGTAGGGTTCTTTGGAACACCAGAGAGGAAGAAGAAATTGGAAGGTCTTGTCCTCAGGAAGCTTGCAGATCAGCATGCAGCCGCTGACCTGAAGCCTCACCAGTGTTTCCTCTGTAAATGTTGTGTTTATACCTCTCATGTAACTCTTACCTTATTTTGCTTTGTACAGTGGTTATTTTAAATCTCGTATTAATTGAGTGCCCTCTACACGCCAGGCACTGGCTTAGTGCTACAGAGGACAAAGAAATGAGTCTTGTCTTCTGAGCAGTTAGCCTCCAGGTAAAGGGCAAAATTGAAGCGGAAGCTCCAACACTTTGTCCGCCTGATACAAACAACTGACTTACTGGAAAAGACCCTGATGCTGGGAAAGCTTGAAGGCAGGAGGAGAAGGGGACAGCAGAGGATGAGATGGTTGGATGGCATCACCGACTCAACGGACATGAGTTTGAGAAAGCTCTGGGAGTTGGTGATGGACAGGGAAGCCTGGTGAGCTGCAGTCCATGGGGTCACAAAGAGTCAGACACAACTGACCGACTGAACTGAACTGAACTGAAAGGGCAAAATGTTAGGAAGGTACTTACTGATTGTTTTTTTTTTCTATTTTGACAAACTGACAAGTAATGGACAAATGAAATTGTATATATTTAAGGTGTACAACATGACGATATGTGTACATTTTGAAATGGTCACCATAATCAGGTTAACTAACACATCTATCATACCACATGGTTACCTTTTAAAAAAAGTATAGAATGTAAATTTGCATGTCATTCTTATGAAGGGGCCATACTGATTTTCGTATCATTCCAGGGTTAGTGTATGTGCTGCCGAAGCCCGCACTAGTCACTGATTGTTAATACAAGGCTTAGATCTCCTGACATATGTGAAAATGTTCCATTGGTTTTAGACATGTGAGTATACAGATGCACCTTCATGGCTGTTATTTTCCTTTGCCACACCCCCAACCTCTAGTTCCATACAGGAAATGAAAGGCTCTTTCCTAGTATAGCTTCAAATTCATGTTTTGTGTGTCTAAGTTTCCCTGAACCTATTTTTTTAATTGATTTGAAGGAGAGGTAGGAAATTTAATATTAATGTTGCCCAATCTTATATTCTGTTTTCTTTACAATCTTTTGGGCTTACCCTTTATTTCTTAATTATTTTCTTCTATATTTATTTTTTCCACTTAAAGCTAAATAATACAAAATGAAGTGAAAGTGGGAAAGTTTTTAAAAATAATTATCAGTATTACCCTTTAAAATTTTGCTTTATGAAAAAATTTTTAAAGCTATTACTCATGTGGAAGTTTTAGTGTTCATTAATACATGCATTTTGTGCAAAATCAGCAAACCCTACATTCCCGGTTTGGCTGTTATATACACAAATTAATGAATGTACTTTAATGAATTTGATTAATATGCAGCAGTTTAAGATCCATTTTGTATTATTAGCACAGAAATGTTCCTCACTGAATGCTGCTGAATCAAAAGGCTGTGTTTGCCTGGGAAGGCTGTCATACACACACACGCACACACTTCACAAATAATGTAAAGCTAAGATTTCTATAATTATCATAATTCACTCATTAAGATATTAGCAAACTGTCGCATTCACAAAAGATTCTCTGCGCATGGAATTTTCCATCTTGGCCTGCACTAAAGATATACATGCAGTGCCAGTGCCAGCGAGTGTAAATGGAAACTCTGCTTCTGCATTTTATTAGCAAATTTTGCAAACTACAAACAGCTTGGGTGTTGTATAAATTTATAGTTGTACTTGCACATTTGTGATGGTGGTTTTCGGCATGCAAGTTTTATCTGAGAGCTTTTAGTTGGAACTGCACAGAGCAATTCCAAAACCTCAAAACTAAAGGAAAATAAAATTGAAGTGCCTTTACAATTGAGTGATTTATACATTAAAGTATTTATTTTAAAACAAGATTAAAAATACTGCACTCCTAGAAACATTCTGTCCTGGTAGAAGCCACTCAGATGGAAAATTTCATCTATTTCAAACTGATTTTGTGCCTGAATGACTCTCACATATTTTCCTAAAACCTAGTCATGTCAGATGATTTATTCTACTTTTAACAATACTGTGCAAGTAGCCAGGAAGATTCAAGTGTTGAAGTGGTAGAAGGCAGTTGTCCAATTAGGTGCTCAACTATATTTTGATTCTTTATGCTTATACACACTTATTCTTTTCTTACCTTCTGATCCCCTACTCAGCAGCATTTTCTTCTAGATGATAACATCTGCATATTTCTGTCCTAGGAATACTTGGCCAAATTTGAACTATATAATACATTCTAGATCAAAATTCCAACTAAGGATAAGGTGGGCAATCCATTTTCCAACAGTTTAAGAACAGAGGGAGCTCAGGTACAGTGTACACAAGACCCACATATTTTCAATGTCCTTTCCATGATACCCCCCTTTATGGTGCAGGACCAGCTGTACCATCACAATGCCCCTAGTGGCAGGGATGCTCTGTGTCTTATTCAAGATAATTCATCTGAACTAAGCTGTCTGGTTACAATACACAAGACCATTCTTCAGTTAGATAACTGATGCTTATTTTCAGATCTTAGCCTCTCAATTAAAAATTAATTTTTGCTTCACACTGAGCTCTGGTTCAGTCTTCTGAACTACAGAATTATGACATAATGAATTTGTGTTGGTCTGAGCCACTAAGATTTTGTTAGTTTGTTATAGCTGCCATAAGAAACTAATACATCTGACACTTGAGATTGGGTCTACTTTTCTCAGTGTTGCTTTGTCATAAGCTTTGACATTTTAGCTTGCAGGTTCATCTTGAGTGGATGCTTCCACCTCTCTATGGACTACCCCACCCTGTCTACCTGTTTGTGGAAACTGGGAATCACCCTGGGACCCCGGGGCTTGACCTAGTAATCAGTGTCCATTCCCACAGTGATAGCGGTGTTGCCCCAGAGCCAGTCACCAGACCAGGGGACAGCCTGGCCTGAGCTGCTCTCTCTGCCTCCTTCCACCACTGCCACAGTCAGCAAACAGCAATTAGGGCTTTTTCTGGCTCCTTCCACATGTTGAAAGCCTGACCCAGACCTTAGTTGTGTGCAGAAAGCCCCCACTATGTCTCTGTGTGTGTGTGTGTGTATGTGTGTGCTCAGTCACTCAGCTGTGTCCAACTCTTTGCAACCACATGAACTATAGCCTGCCAGGCTCCTCTGTCCATAGGATTTTCCAGGCCAGAATACTGGAGCAGGTTGCCATTTCCTTCTCCAGGGGATCGTCCCCACCCAGGGATCAAACCTTCGTTTCTGGTATTGGCAGACAGATTCTTTACCACTGGGCCACCAGGGAATCCCAAGCTCACCGTTAGTCCTCGACTATACACAAGATGCTATTGTTCAGGTCACAGGAATCAACTCTTTATCACCCCTCCTGCTTCAGTGTTCAAAGCCCTATAGACTTCTGGCTCATGACACTTCCCATTTTGCAGTTCTGTTTCTGGTCCATTAAGATGTTTAGCTCACTTTTCTAACATAGCCATATTTTATATTTATAAAATATATTTAATATTTGATTTAATTTATAGAATCCATATGAAATACCAGCTGGGTATTTGTTGCTGCTGTGTTTGTAGCAGAGGGGAGAAATCCCAAGCACCGCTTTCATCGTGAGACCACCATATGCCATACCCACGATGAACATTTCGAAGAGCGCTGTGTCCCAGTCTGCACCATGTTTCAGCTGAAGAGGAAATACAGCGAGTGGTTAGAGATTTCCACTGCTCTCAGTGATTTGCTTTTTGTATTCTCAGGGATGTCACTTTCTCCAACAAATAATACCCTCTTGGCAAAGGTTTGGCTGGTTGAAAATTATAAGAGAAAGTTTCATTGTATTGCACCTTGAGGTGGCTGTTCCAGAAATTCATCTTAAAACTTGCTATTTCAGGAAGCTGGCTCGGCTCCTCTGCTTTTTCTGCAGTCCATCAATTCCATAAATTGCCCAGGCGTTCCTGGAGGATGACTGTTAGGGTCAGGAGAGGGGAGGGACAGAACACCAGGTGTTACATTAAAAAAGGTGGCATAAGTCCCTGGTTTCGTCATGTACTTTAAGAGTGTGGAAAATAGCAGTTCACAGTTAACACCAGAAGTACTCATTAAACTGATCTTCTTTGGGGAATGATTTCCCCCGAAATGTCTCAGGCTATCAAGTAGCTAAAATTCTATCAGGATTATGATACCCACCAAGTTACAAGTTATACGAAATGATACTTGAAATAAAGGCTTCGCAGGCAAATTAAAATAGTAATAATTTCAGTTAATGTAATGGTATCTTTTTTTTTAAAACCTCTTAATATCATTCAGCCAAAATTACATATTTGGGGGAAAAATGAGCTACTTAAGAAGATTTTCTAATTGTATGTAATAAGCCTGAAGGCATATTGGAGATGTAATTCAGAAGCCTGGACACAGAGGAAGATGGCTCTGAGGGTGATATTGTGCAATAGAACTACATTTTAGTCACAAACAGTCATAATGTAAAATTATTTCCCAGAAAAAAGGAAGCTGGGGATATCTTACAGCTTCCACCGCAAGCTCTGTAATCTCGGCTCCACTCTGGAGATCACAGAACTACGTGTGCTGGCTTCTCTATAAGCCCCCAAACCTTGCAGATCAAATGTTGCCCTCTAACAACTCAGTATTTCGCAAGCAATAGAGCTTATTTTCCTCAAATTCCATCAAGTCTCCTGCCTTCTTTGTTCAGCTTATGCCAACGTGATATTCTCTCAATCGGCTCATTTTGACTCATTCCCACTCCACCTACAGTCAGCAAAGCTCCAAAGTCATTTCTTGAGGTAAAAGGAGAATTAGTTAAACCAAACACGAATCCCTTTAACTATAAATAGGAATAACTATTTTTATAAAAATTTTTAAAATCTTTTACCTTGTTTCGTTACAACATGTTGTCTTATCAATCCATCAATGAAAGTGTCTACGTTTACTACAGTTCAAATGGCTCTTGCATAGAATCTGGAAAAGGAACACATGTGATCTTGACAAATGACTCAAAAGCAATACTTCAGGACACTGTATACTGATTTGCAGTCTAACCCAGGTGAGTAAATTTGGAATTTTTTGTTAAAGCTCAGGCAGATTTCATAGAGCAGACTGGCAAAGGCTCCTATAAAATAAGTCTCGCGGTGGTAAAACCCCTTCCTTCCTGAAGTCCTATGGTTTCTTTTCTTGCCCTTGCTAGCTCAGGAGTCAGATACCATCACCCCTGTCATGCTGATTTTAGAATTCCCAAGATAAAGGCTCACCCATCTGGGCCACACTGCCATGAGCTCCGCTTTCTCACCAGCCTTGGAACTCGTCATGATGCCTCCTTCAACCAGGCTGATTCCCTTCCCACCCTCCTGTCTCTGGGCTAAGTGCATCCACAGGGGTGGCTGGGACGATGGAGGCTTCTGGGGTAGCCTGAGCTTCCAAGCAGACTTCTGGGCCGATGAGTCGGGCAGGGCTCTCGGTCCGGTCTCCCTGCTGGGCCTGTGGTCTGTTTATGCCTGTCTCCATCACACCTCCCGGCCAACTTCATCACTGCCTCTCAGTTGGGTCTCAGCACCAGCAAAGCACAACTGTGGATTCTAGCCTGAGATTTGGCTGGGGTTGTCCCTGGCTTGGGCTTAATACACCCAAGGGAGAGACTGGAGATGGGAGAACGAAAATGAATAAACAGTTGTTTGTCTGGCCTTGCTCAAAAGTCTCTCCGACTGTTTCCAGACACTTGGAACAGCACTCAGTGTTCAGGATCAGTTCAGGGCGTGTCTTTCAGAAAACAAAGGAAGATGGAGACCTTTTCCTAAATTCAGGCTGGACTTTGTAAGGAGGCCTGGCCACCTGATGTGAACAGCCAACTCACTGGAAAAGACCCTGAAGCTGGGAAAGATTGAGGGCGAGAGGAGAAGGGGGAGACAGAGCATGGGATGGATGGATGGCATCACCGACTCAATGGGCGTGAGTTTGAACAAACTCCGAGAGATGGTGCAGGACAGAGAAGCCTGGCGTGCTGTAGTCCATGGGGTCGCAAAGAATCAGACACAACTTAACAACTGAACAACAAAAACAACTCCATCTCCCTGCAAAGGCTGAGTGAGGTGCCTTCTGAACAGAAAAGGCCCCACTCTTGGTTGTTTCCTAGAAGAGCCAAGGAATTGTCCTAGCTAAGAGGAGACAGCTGGCACAAGTAGGCATAACCAACACCAGGTGCTACATGAGGAGCAAGCTATGGTTCTTCAGATGACAGTGTAACTGCCTTAGACCAAGGCCAAGAATGAGGCTGAGCTGGGGGGTGGGGGGAGGGTACAGAGTGCCCTCTGGGGCCTCTTCCCATTTCATGATCCCAGAGATCCGCCTTCCGGTCTTTACCAGCCGTGTGAATAAAGATGACAGATACAATCCTGTTTTTCCTCACAAGAGGAAGGGTCTGTGCAGGCATCTATCTGATCAGTGTTACTTCTTGTCTGTGAAGTGTGGAGCCTTCCCTGTGCTCAGTGGGGAGGACAGGGAGAGACACTTAGTGTTGTGGGAGAGTCCTGCTCTGAAGAGCTAGGACTGAATTTGGCTCTCACGAGCCACTGCTCCCAAGTTCCCGATTGATTCTTCTGCAGAGGGTTGACTAGAAAAAGGTTCTGTTGGCTCTCCAAGTTTGTCTGGAGGGGCAGGTTGGAAAATAGATGCATAAGCTCTCAGAAATGAAGTTCACAAACATGTTAAAGAAATATCTAGTGAGCAGCACTGTTCCAGGGCCTAGAGATGAGAAATGAAGCAGACGCTGACCCCGCCTCCTGGAGACCAACGCTTTCAGCCACTGAGAGGTAAAGTCACTGCCCCCCAAAACAGGCCATTGTTAGCATCAACCTCTGTTAGTGACTTTAGTTCTGTGTCCACATTGCTGCGGGGTTACTTCTTTTCTAGTCATGATCCATATGGCTTTTTTCCCCCGCCTCCACTCCTGGCTAATTCTTTCCCTGCATCTTCCTCTTCTTGCGAAACTGAAGGTAGTGTTCAGGATAAATAAGCAACAGTTGGTTCTGGGAGATACATCAGGGACCAGGGAAGGCTTCAGGCAGAAGGGACATCTTAGTTGAGGCCTGAAGGAGGAGCTGGATTTGATCAGGCCAAAGAGGGTTGGAAGTGACAGAGGAGGAAGTTCAGGCTGGGAGGGAACATTGGGCATTTGGAGAAATGTCAGTGATTAGGGGTGATTGTAACCAAGAATCCAAAGGATGGAGGAAAAAGAAGTGAACATGATGAACATGTTCAAATATCTGACTGACAGGCACATGGGAGAGAGATTAGCAGCTAGCTCTGCTCTGGGGGCAGGACCAGAAACAGAGGTTGGAAATCCAGTGAAAAGGACACTGAATTTAAATGATTCAAAATGGCTTCCACTTAGTCCTTACAATACGCTAGACACTGTGTTAAGGGTTTTATATCTATTGTCTCGTTGGATCCTCAGAACAACCCTATGAGGTCAATGCCACGCGGAAACAGAGAGGTTAAAGGAACGAGCCCAAGGTCACACAGGAAGGATGGGGCAGGGCTGGGATTCTTACATTGGTGGTCCTAGTCACCATCCTCCAACTGCTTCCTTGTGAGAACGATGTAGTCACGGAGAAAATGTGTGACCTTGAGAGGCCCCATCCCTGCAGCGTTCAGCTATGTGGCTGGGACACTGCAGAGAATCCACGCATCAAGTTGAACCAGGAACATCCTGAGGGTCTTCCTGCTGTGAGATTCAGGGATTCAGTGATGTCAATAGCCCCCAGTGACAACCACCTTCTGTGCTTGGGGCAGCTTCATCGTGGTATATAGTGAGCTACCTTTAAACGGGGTGTGTGTTACTAGTATCTGCCATTGCAGAAGAGAGGATGTGGTGAGCCCTGAAAGGGAGGTAGAGTGAAATGGACCGAATTAGGGCAGCTCAAGCCTCCACTAAAGACATGCATCTTTCACAAACATCTGCTTTAGCTAATGCTGGCCTTGGGCAGTATTAAATTATGTATTCAGCTCTTAAACTATCACAGATTCATGTTTCAAGAGCATAACCGTGAGAAAATATTGCACCAGTAGCAGAAACAAAACAGTCTCGCTCATTTTGCATTAAAAATTTTTTGGTGGATATCTATAATAATTCTTCATTTTCTTTCAAATTAAAGGGCATTGTGAGAGACCAAATAGGTTAAAATACAGGGAATTTTTTTGCACTGGCTTATTGAATTAAAAAAAATGACAAAAAAAAAGGATTTTTTTTTGCTCACCCAAACAACAAACAACGATAAATTATACGATGAATTTGGGAACCTTAGGGGTAGAGAGATTTTAGAAAGTACATCACTGTATTTACTAGAACATGAGAACTGCCTGTGATTCATAATGAAGCGTTCCGCTAAGGTCCCCAATCATGAACCGTGTGCCCTGGGTGGCCTGACTCCTCCCCGGGCCCAGCATTTTCTTAAAACAGTCACAGACTCTCACAGTACGAGGACTTTGAAATTGAAAAGTTGCTCAGTCATGTCCGACTCTGTGTGACCCCACGAACTGTAGCCTGCCAGGCTCCTCTGTCCACAGAATTCTCCAAGCCAGAATACTGGGTGGGTAACCTCTCCCTTCTCCAGGGGATCTTCCCAACCCAGAGATTGCACTCAAGTCTCTCCCATTGCAGGTGGATTCTTTACCAGCCGAGCCACCAGGGATGAGAAATTTACCTCTGAATTTTAAAGAGGTACATATGGAAGACTCTCTTTTATCACCAACTCTGACACATTTAGTGGTTAGTAGTCTTCCCTAGTAGTGCAGACAGTAAAGAGTCCGCCTGCAATGGAGGAGACCGGGGTTCGAGTCCTGGGTTGGGAAGATCCCCTGGAGAAGGGAATGGCAACCCACTCCAGTATTCTTGCCGAGTGAATTCCATGGACAGACCATGGACAGAAACAAAACAGTCTCGCTCATTTTGGCCATGGACAGTCCGACTCACAGAGTCGGACACGACAGAGCACTAAACAGCAACAGTCAGAAAATAACATTAAGAGTTTACCAAAATGTGTGCTTTTCAGAAATCCCAATAAAAGAAGACACTGAGTCATTGACAAAAGTCTCCTTTGCAATGGCAACCCCAGGTCCTTGTATGCTAATGGAAGCTGTTTTTCATAGTGATGAGGTACACAGGTGTTATCTCAAGCAAAATTCAGAGTCGATTCTCCTCTCTCTTTAGCTGAGCAAGATATTTTCATTCCGTCTCCCTTTCTTCTCCCTCCAACACATAACAGCTTTCACATTCCTTAAGTACTTGCTTAATTAAAATTCTGTCTTCTAAACTCTTGGGCTTCCCATGTGGCTCAGTGGTAAAGAATCTGCCTGCCAGTTCAGCAGATGCAGGCGACACGGGTCGATCCCTGGGTTGGGAAGATGCCCTGGAGAAGGGAATGGCAACCCACTCCAGTGTTCTTGTCTGGGAAATCCCATGGACAGACGAATCTGGCCGGCTAGTCCATGGGGTTGTAAAAAAGTCGGACATGACTTAGCGACCAAACAACAGCAATAACTACTATAGCTCTATAGCTTCTGAACTCTTTCCGGTTCTTTCTTTTCTTTCATGAAGGAAAAACCTCATCTCTTATATATGTATCAACAATATATGCAGCATATACTCTTTTAAAAGTTGGGATAAACGAAATTTTTAAAAATAATATTCAAAGTCATCACTTTTGCAGCAATCGTTTCCTACTTAACTCCTTCTGTAAATATTTAAATGAATGTTTAGATCATAGTTTTTTAAAGATACGCCAGTAGCCTTATAGAAGAGAATTCTGGCAACTTGAAAATGTACCAGTAGTAATTTATAATAAATGGATAGTAAAGGTTTTACAATAAGGGCCCTGTAACAAAATATCTCAGCTGCCAACGAACGGGCAGGTGGGCAGGTGATTCTTAAACAGAATTCAACCCACCAATGCTAGCTATGGTCCAAATGAGGGGCCCGATGTGGGTCGGGGCAGGAACACAAAGTTGTACGGAGACAGTTACAGCTGCGGTGAACTGAAAACCCCTCTGCTCGTTTCCTCTCTGGTCCAAAGCACGCTGGAGAAGCATTGATCTTTGCCAGCCAGCCCTAAACACAGTCTGTAAGAGGAAGATGAATTAAGCTCAGCAGCAGTGTGTTTGCTCCCGTGGCTGCTCAAGAGGCTGGGAGGACTCTGGTGTGGGCCACAGCAAGACAGACAGTGTCTGAGGTGGGCAGGTGGGGCGATGCTGGACCGTGCTCAGAGGCCAGCAGAGGCTGGGACTCCCGGGCCCAGCAGCAGCTTCTCAGCATGGCCGTCACCATGGGCAGGACTTCTGAACACCCCGATGCCTCTGTGCCAGCAATTAAGTGGCTGGAAGAGGTGTAGAAACCAATCAAGGTTCCTTTTGACAACAACATTTCTCTCTGAGGCCTTCCACTGGTTTAAATGATTGACCATCACTGAATAGTATCAGTCATGTCAAGCAGTCCAAACTCACAAGACAGTCTTCATCAAGCACTTTATTTCTCCAAGCCAACACAAAATTTGAAGTCTGTAGGAAATTCTGCCAGTGTTTTTTGCTTCCTTTTTATCCTTCCCTTGTGGCTCAGCTGGTAAAGAATCTGCCTACAATGTGGGAGACCTGGGTTTAATCCCTGGGTTGGGAAGACCCCCTGGAGAAGGGAAAGGCTACCCACTCCAGTATTCTGGCCTTGAGAATCCCATGGATTGTATAGTCTGTGGGGTTGCAAAGAGTCGAACATGACTGAGCAACTTTCACTTTATCCTCCAAAGCCATTTTTTCAGGTTGCATATTTGTGTATGCATGTTAAAACTAAAGATGTCCACCAAGCATGTTTCATTTGAAATGGTTTTTGTGTTTGTGTCTTCGTGGACAGGGACCTCTTTTATTTTCCTTTACTGTCGTCTTCCTTCATCTGGCAAAGCCAGCCATCCACCCCCGATGATTTAGAACAGAGAGGAAATGAACATCAGGCCTTTGTTTAACAGCCGCACTACAGCTGCCATCAGACAACTTTTACTTCCTCTCTGAGTAGCAGAGAAACTGTCTTTCCTCAACCAAAATGTCAAATGAACACAGTCCTTAAATAAGAACACGAATTTGACCTTTACCGGATGTCTTTATTCTTTAACATTCTTCGAAGATACACACTTGAAAAAGTTTAAGACTTCCTGATACCCAGCCTTGATCCTTTATCATCTGTTGTTTCCAGAGGGTCTCATATGTGAACAAAATGACTATCTCTATCATAACGGAGCACAATTATTTATTCACCTAGCAGAGCAGAAGAAATCATTTTTAAACTGAAAACACAAAATGGGTTATTTCTACCATAAACTTCCTACAAAGGCAGGAATCTTACTTCATAAATAGAACCAGACCCTCACTCCATTCTCTGCCCAGCAGAAAAATTACATGGCTTTTAGCTTTAATGGCCTTTTAGGCTTGTCGCCAAAAGAAGTTCCAAAAAAAACTTTCTGGTCCCAATCTGCCCTCTCAGCCCGGTGCTTTTGTAAGCACGGAGGAGAGACGCTGGAGACCATCCAGAACCAGGCTCTATGAAACGAAGCCCGGGGCCAAAGAACCACTCCGCACAATTGAGAGGAGAGAAAAGGAGTGAGTCAGACTGTGACAGGGCCCGCTTTGGGGTGGTGGGCATGGCTTAGCTGACGGAGTGACTGCCCAGGGCGTGTGTTACTGATGCTGAAGAGGCTGACACGTGGCTGCCCAGGTGGGGCTGGGGGAGCACGTGGGCCAAGCGCACCCGGAGATGTGGCCGATAGCCTGGTCTGTCCTCATTGCTCTGCGTTCTCATCCGTCTCTGTCTTCAGTAGACAAACACAGCTTTCTTTCTTCTTAAAAGCTTTGAGTTTTTACTTCAATATTTCACATCCCAGTCCTGAGCTGTTCCTGACAATGAAGTCGACACCATGACGTCTCTGATTCTTCACAGGTGTCTCCAAGCTACAGAATTTCAGAACCTAAGTACTGGAGCCAAGGCCACAGGGGAATTTGAGCACAACGTCCGTCCATGCCTGGTTAGACCTTATCCTCTCCATTAGCTCGGCTTCCTCATTCTTAAGACAACCGTACCTGGGACTTCTCTGGAGTCCAGTGGGTTGAGACTTGGCCTTCCAATGTAGGGGGTGTGGGTTTGATCCCTGGTCAGGGAACTAAGGTCCCACGTACCACAGGGTGCAGCCAAAAATTTAAAAATACTACACTGTAAATCAACATTAAAAGTTAAAAAAAAAAAGACAACTGTGACTAACTGTTAAAGCTGTAGCCTCTGTGATACCTGTGTATTGCGTATAGGCTTTACCCTCTGAAACTTCATTCTGTCTGATTCTCTCCTTTCCTTTATTCATTCAATACCTGTTTTTTGTGCTACTGAGGTGTGGTGAGAAACTCAAGGTTGAATCCCATTGACTGCCTGCCTTCGAATAACTTAGTGTTACCTACCCAAGGAGATCAGAAGATGCCACAAAGGTCAGGAGTCATGATTTGCTCAAAGTGGTGAGCTGTTAGGAACGTACCAGAAAACAGCCACTCTTCAAAGGAGGTCAGGTTTGCTTCCGCTCTGGTGATCCAACATGGCTCCCAGGAGGAGCCTGCACCTGAGGAGTCCTCGAAGGAGCCCTGGGCTGAGATCTGCAGAGGCTGAGGGCGGGCATTCCACCCTGAGCCGAGGAAGCTTGGAGCATCGTTTTCTTTCACTTCCTCCAGCCAGGTCAGCTCCTGAGGGAACTGGGAGATGCCTCGGCGATGCTGGTGGGTGTGCGCCAGGCACTTGATTCCCCCACCACAGCTAGGTTAAAAAAAAAAAAAAAAAATTGAAAGCTGACAAAGATAAACAAAAATAAAACAAAAAAATGACCTGGATTTGAGGAGCTTTAAAAAAGATCTCTAAAACAATAACAGGGGGTGCCCTCCACTGTCAGTGCCTCATTTGGCTGGGTTCTAAACCATGCCTGGGTGCCCCTGAGCCCTGGCTTCGAGTTGCTGGAATGTTCCTTACGTCGGAGAGATTCTCAGAAACAACGGGGAGACGAGAGCCCTGCCCTGGAAGCCTCAGGAGAGGGGGCGTGTGTGACTGTTTTCAAAACAAAAGATGATTCCTGAGAATCAGAGAGCTGCGAATGCTGTGACAAAGTTGCACCTCGGGTTCCGTGTGAACAAATCTCAACCTGTGACTGGAATGTTCTCACAGTTATTTAAGTTCCCAGAGTGTGTCGCATTTTCCTCCTCACCATATCATTATCCTTGAAATGTTCAGCAAAAGAAAGCTGAGTAATGCCATCTTCTGAGTAAGTGTCAGAGAGCCAAAAATGTAACAGTCCGTCCACAGGCATTTCCAAACCTTTCAAATATAAGACAACACTGTTAAATCATTTTTATTGAAGGCATAAAATAAAAGTTAGTATAAAATATTAAATGTTTATGAGCACAGACTCTGCTTTTAACAGTTTCTAATTTAGACAGGATGATTTAGCAATTAAATTATCTCATAATTACACTCCTTTATACATTATAAGTTCACTAAGTTTCACCTTCAGTCATTTCGTGGCAAAAGACAATGATGTTTTTAGTTTTATTTAAAATTACTAGATCTATAGTCAAGAAAAGCCTTTTTCTTCTTTTTGACTAGTCTCTCAACGGTGAAGAGTGAGATAGCGGGAAGGTTCAAACCCCTAGGGTGGGAGGTGGCAGTAGGCGCTTTTCCACTTCATGGCAAGTGTGGGAGGTACACCCTGGAATTTCTGTCTTCAGCGCAACTTATGAAAGAGTGGATTGGGGCAAGGCGGCATTTGGGATAGTGAGGGCTGTGAAGGATGCCAACGCCCTTTGTGCAGGCTTCCCAGGGCACAGGAGCAGCTGCCTGCTCACATTTATGTTACACCCATAGCAGGGTGACAGCTTTCATTGTGGTAGGCCAGGTGGAGCAGGGGAGTGGACCGTCTCCCCCAGGCCATATTAGAAGGCTCCGTCACTCCCTCACCTTTCTGGGACAATGCAGTCCCCAGAAGGTTTCCTTAGGTTACAGCATCTTACTAAGGTTGTGTGAACAGGTGATGTAGTTGATAAAAGACCAGTGCAAACAAACTGGTCAGTGGGCCTGAGCAAAAAGGCATCTGTGGGTGGCAGGGGGAGCTACAGTGTCCCAGAGCAGGGGTTTGCATTTGCACCTGACTGGCATGAGGAGGGTGTCTGTACTTCCCGGAAGGTAGCTGCTCATTCAGATATCGGGATGGGGAAAAGGGGGCATCTTCATGGAGGGAAGTGGGTGGAGATGGGCTGATGAAGAGTGTGAGTGTGTGAGTGAAGACAGCATTCACTTCAGAGTCTGACGAACTAAATACTAAGAATAATAGGGACTAAGTTTTCTCATTGTCTGATAAGTTACGATTGTGGGAAAGAAGAAAATTAAAATCTTCATGTGCTGATGTGAACACATGGTTTTCAATAAATGTAGATATATATATATATATATATATATATATGAAAAACAGTGTAAATATCTATATGTATATGACATATTTCCTAATTCTGTCCAGCAGAAGGACCCAGAAGCAGGGACATCTCAATAGCATTGAGCACACCTAGCACTCAGACATTGGTTTATAAATACCATTTTTTTTACTAAAAGAAACTGGGGCACCTTGGAGAAATGACTGATTCCATGGCTGATACAGACAAATAACAAAACGAGCCTGGAGTTTCTTTTTGTGCCCAAAAGTAAGAAAGTGCTTAAAGAATGATGAGGACAAGTCAAAAGGACAGGAACCAGACTGAAGGAGCTCTCATTGGCCAACTCTGGTATAATTTGAGGATCAAACTAAATAATTTTAGCAATGAATTATAACCCATTTAATAGAATAGGAAAGTGTGTTCACAGTGATGTAAATAAATGAATGAGTAAATTAAAATTTTGATGATGAATTGGATGTCTACATAGTCTCAAAATACCTCCCCACAAAATACTTATTAATTACAAGTAGAAAAAGAGAACTTCTAGAGAGGAGAAGCCTGGCAGACGCCACTTTAATCAAAGGATCAAACTCACCATCAGTAACGGGACAAATTGAGATTGTCTGCCACCTGGGAGGATCCAAGAGAAGAACATAGCATCATGCCTGTGGTAATCCTGTCACAGACATGTACTGTGAATCTAATCATGAGGAAACAGGAAACCCAAATGGAGGAAGATTCCACAAAAAAACTGATCTGTAATCTTTAAAGAGTCAGTCCAGTTCAGTTCAGTTTAGTCACTCAGTCATGTCCGACACTTTGCAGGCCCATGGACTGCAGCAAGCCTCCCTGTCCATCACCAATCCCGGAGTTTACTCAAACTCATGTCCATTGAGTTGGTGATGTCATCCAACCATCGCATCCTCCATCGTCGCCTTCTCCTCCCACCTTCAATCTTTCCCAGGATCAGGGTCTTTTCTAACGAGTCAGTTCTTCACATCAGGTGGCCAAAGGATTGGAGTTTCAGCTTTACCATCAGTCCTTTCAATGAATATTCAGGACTAATTTCCTTTAGGATGGACTGGTTGGATCTCCTTGCAGTCCAAGGGACTCTCAAGAGTCTTCTCCAACACTACAGTTCAAAAGCATCAATTCTTCAATGCTCAGCTTTCTTTATAGCCAACTCTTACATCCATATATGACTATTGAAAAAAACCATAGCTTTGACTAGGCTGACTTTTGTTGGCAAAGTAATGTCTCTGCTTTTTAATAGCTATCTAGGTTGGTCGTAACTTTTCTTCCAAGGAGCAAGCATCTTTTAATTTCATGGCTGCAGTCACCATCTGCAGTGATTTTGAAGCCCCCCAAACAGTGTCACTGTTTCCACTGTTTCCCCATCTATTTGCCATGAAGTGATGGGTGACAACTAAGCTCAACCTGTGATTCTAAACTGGATCCTTTTTCTATAAAAACATTATTGGGATAATTTGGAAGCCTTGAATACTGTCTGACGGTCAGATAATAGTATTATATCAATGTTAATTTCCTGATTTTTTAGTTGAAATATATTTATGTTGGAGAACATCTTTGTAGAAAGACACAGTACATACTAAATATCTGGAGAATCAGGTAGGTAACTTTCTCTGAAATGGTTCATAAAGAGAGTTATCTGTACCATACTTGTAATTTGTCTGTAAGTTTGAGATTTTTAAAAGCAGTTAATTAATTACTTCTGTCTTCAGTGAATATTGACTCTCCTTATGAAATCGGTCTTGGTACCCCTCATCAGGATTTGCACAATCCTCTATTCTCAAATACACATGTTGATGAGAAGATGGAGTTTGGAAATATTAGGAACAGTTGACTGTACAAACACTTCAATTTCTTTCCTTACTACTACAGATAGATAACAATTTTCTTTGTTTATCCTATGTCTCTTGGTTTATTAGGGATTGCTACATTGCAGGAGTTTTTCAAGCTAGATTATGTCTGAATGCATGCAACATATTACATCAAATGTAATTCTTCAGTAGATGCACTAGTGGGGCTTCCCTGGTGGCTCAGGTGGTAAAGAATCTGCGTGCAATGCAGGAGACC
Organism: Muntiacus reevesi; assembly: GCF_963930625.1. Classification (NCBI taxonomy): domain Eukaryota; kingdom Metazoa; phylum Chordata; class Mammalia; order Artiodactyla; family Cervidae; genus Muntiacus; species Muntiacus reevesi. Next base: position 166,404,844 of record NC_089250.1, read on the forward strand.
TGGGTTCAATCCCTGGGTTAGAAAGATGCCTTGGAGAAGGAACTGGCTAACCACTCCAGTATTCTTGTCTGGAGAATTCCAGGCAGAGGAGCCTGGCAGGCTACAGTCCACGGGGTCACAAAGCGTGGGACATGAGTGAGCAACGACACTTTCACTTTCAGATACATTGACAGAGCTTTTTTGAAAACTGATATACTAATTATTTCATTATTTAATTCATAATTACCATTATGAATGAGCTTATCACCTTGATTTATGGGACTTTGTATAACCCTCATTTACGGAACTTAGTGCATGCGCCTATGAATCTGATATTCCCACAGAAGTAAAAACTTTTTAGCAAGCAAATGAGTGAGCCATTTGCCACCTTCTTCTTGATCTAAACTATCATTTCTCTTAAAACCACATTAGAGCAAGTTATCTCCTCAAGAAAATCCTTGGGATACCACCCTCTCAGAATTTTTCCACACTTCCATTGTGGTATATAATTATTTTGTTACTCAATAAGAAAAGTAAACATTGTATCTGTATGAATAATTAATAAAGTAACATCTTTCTCAAGTGAGAAGATTTTATTTCTTTGGTATGTTTGCATTATTTCTCAGTACATTGCATGTACTCATTTTATGTTATTAGCATAGTTTTCAATAAAAAATAATTTCAAAGATTTAAAGGTTTAAAATATTCTTACAAAGGATATATTATACAAATGTTTATTTTTTTGAAACTTTTTATTCTGTACTGGAGTGCAGCCGATTAGCAATGCCGTGGTAGTTTCAGGTGGACAGCAGAGGGACTCAGCCACACATGCACAGGTATCCACTCTCCCCCAGGCTCCCCCACCCAGGCTCCCCCAGAGCACTGAGCAGAGATCCATGTGCTACGCCGGAGGATCTTGTTGGTCATTCATTTTAAATACAGCGATGTGTACATGTCCATTCCAAACTCCCTAACCGTTCCTTTTCCCCATTCTTCCCCCTGGCAACATATGTTGGTTCTTTAAGTCTGAATACACATATTTTTGAACCTTGCCTTTTGAATTAAACAGAATCTCACACAAATCCCTTCAAAACAACTTGTATAACTTTAGTTCATTTTATAATAAATTGCCACATAAGATTTCATAATGTGGTTGTACCATGATTTATTCAACCATTCTCCTCCTGACAGGGTTTAATTTAATTTCTCCCTTTTATTTTTTTGCTAAATAATGCACAAATAAAAAAAACAAAACAAAAAAAATAATGCACAAATAAATATCCTCTTATGTATGTCCTTATGTCCTTCTACTTTTATTCTGGGGATTAGACTCCCACGAATGGGATAAACATTTCCAGATAGCATCTTTAAAAAGGGTTGTGACAATTTATAATGTGGGCATATCCTTCAGTGCTCATCCCTAGCAATATTAATAATAAAATTTGAGTTATTTATTTATTTTATTTTTGGCTGTTCTGGGTGTTCATTGCTGCATGGACTGTTCTCTTATTGCAGAGAACAGGGGCTACTCACTAGTTGTGGTACATGGACTTATCATCACGGTGGCTTCTCCTGTTGGGGCGCTTGGGCTCTAGAGCACAGACTCAGTAGTTGAGGCACACGGGCTTAGAACCTTCCCAGACCTGGGATTGAACCTGTGTCTCCTGCACTGGCAGGCAGATTGCTTACCACCGAGCCACCAGGGAAGCCCCAGTTTTGAGTTATTTAAAATTTCTCTAGTCCAGTGGCTGTCGAGTCATTCACTCACATTTTCAACAAACACGTACCGAACACCTGCTATATACCAGGCACTGTTGTTGGCAGCTGTATACAGCTGTGAATAAAGCAGGTCAAGTCCCTCTGCTCACAGAGCTTTTATTCTAGAGGGACAGATGGCCAGCCAACACATAAGTGCATGGGAGTCAGAGGGGAGCGGAAGAGAAGGGGACGGGAGTGACAGAGGCAGTGGAGGAGACAGTGCTGTTTTAGGCACGGTGCTCTGGGAGGACATGGCAGAGCCGGCACTTGAGCGGAGATTTGGAGAAACTGTGCAACCGGGTCACGGGAAGAGTGGACAGCAGTGAGGGCTCTGAGGCTGGTCCTTGTTCCTCCCTCCCTGGAGGAACAGCATGGGATGGATCTCCATCACTAGAGACACCTCTGAACTCCGGGAAGCCCCCTGCAGACACAGTGCCGCTGACACTCACAGGGGGCACTCGCTGGGTGTCTGTACGCTACCGGCCGCTGCGGACAGCAGGAGTTGGCCGAGAATACACTGGAACGGGAAGAAAGACCCCTATCCGCCCCAGTTTTCCTCCGGAGCCTCTAAGGGCAAACTGACATCTAAATACATTACAAACACATTACAAAATTACCATTTGTCTGTTGGTTTCCCAGGTGGCGCAGTGGTAAAGAATCTGCCCACCAATGCAGGAGATGCAGGAGAAGCCAGTTCGATCCCTGGGTAGGGAAGATCCTCTGAAGGAGGAAATGGCAACCCATTCTAGTATTCTTGCTCAAATAATCCCATGGACAGAGGAGCCTGGGGTGCTCCAGTTTATGGGGTCGCAAAGACTTAGACACGACTGAGCACACACACACACACACACACACACATGCACTGTTGACTGTGTACTGAGCCCAGTTTGTCTTCCTAGAATTTAAAAACTATATATACATGTGTATGTGTATAAATTTAAAATCTATGACTTGTAGGTTCCCAGTGGTGATTAAGAAGACCTTTTCAGTCCCTAGATGGTATGCATACAAATTTTATATTTTCTTGAAATTTTTAGCTTATTTTTGTTTTACTTTCAAATCTTCAGTCCATCTAGATTACATTTTTTAATGTGATGTAAATAAGGATCCAATGATATCTTCCTTCAGACATCCATTATGCTGACAACTGTTATTAAATAATCCATCTTTTTTCCACTGAAATGAAACCTTGTGGTCTATTATATTTTTGTACTTGCTGAGATCTAATTTTTGCTTCTCTCTTTGGTTCCACTGATCTCTTAGTCTCTTCCTGAAGCCACTGACTTGATTGCAGAGCTTAGATCATGGCCCATTATTTTGTGAGGAAGTGTACTCACTGTTCTTTTCCATAACTTTCTCAGCTATTCTGGGGGCACTTACTCTTCCATTTAAGCTTTAATATCATTCCAACCAATTTGGAAACAACTCATTGAGATTTTAATTGCAATTAGATTACTTTCATCTATTAATTTAGGAGAATTGACTTTTTATGGCAGTAAGTCTTCTAATCCAAAAAGAATATTTGTTCAACTCTTGTCTTCTATCATCCAATATGTGCCTTTGGCTTTCTCCTTTTAGAGACAGCACTTTTCTTGTGAAATACTATTTGTGAATTTTGTTACCATTGTAAACGAAATATATTTTCCAGTTTCCACTTCTAGGTGCTTGTGGCAGTGATCTGGCCAGAAGCACATGGTATATGGAGTGGGGTACTGAAAATATTTGACAAGAAAATACAAATACCGTATATTAATGCAAGTATGAGAAATCTAGACGAATGGTACAGATGAATCCATTTTCAAGGCAGGAATAGAGACTCGCCCATAGGGAACAGACATGTAGACACAGCAGGAGAAAGGAAGGGCGGGACGAACTAGGAGGTCAGGACTGATGCACAGACACTAACACGTGCGTCTCTGACGCCTCCCCCATTGCAGGTGGGTTCTTTACCCCTAGTGCCACCTGGGAAGCCCTGTAAAATAGCTAGCTCGCAGGAACTTGCTATAAAGCACAGGTGCTCAGCTCCATGCTCTGTGATGACGTAGATGAATGGGTTGGGGAGTGGGGGAGGATGTGGGAGGGAGGCCCAAGAGGAAGGGGATATATGTATGCATATGGCTGATTCACTTCATTGTACAGGAGAAACTAACACAACATCATAGAGTAATTATATTCCAATAAAAATATTTAGAATAGAGAAAAGAAAGTACACATAAAGATATGAGTATAAGTAAGGGAAGCCAATGAGTGAGTGAAGAAGCATGCCAGGGTGGGCCGAAGCAAGCAGCAGAGTTGAGAGGGAGCTGCTTACAGATCTTGGAGGGAAAGCTACAGCTTCAGGACAGGATAGCTGGAGAGGAGCCTTTGGGAGAGCGGCAGCCATCGCCTATCCACAGACGGCAGAAAGAAAGACACCCTATCTCTGCCTCCTGCCGTCTCTGACCTCCTACCAGTGGTTTGCACTGGCTGAACCCAGCTGGAATCCAGAGGACAAGGAAGTCCACGCACGTGAGCAGAGCCAGGCAGGAGGCGAGGGCAGACAGAGGGAATCCAGACAACGCTCACACTGAGAAGAGAGGAAAGCTACTGCATGTTGTACCTTCATCTAGTATGAGGACACCTTACATGTTATTATTTTAGTAACAAAAAAAATCTTCTTGGGTTTTCTGGGTATAAGGTTGTAACATTATTAAAAACAGGTAGTTGTCTCTTCTTTTCCAATGCTTATATCCGTTATTTAATTTTCGTGTTGTATTACTTTGCCAGGGTTGCCAGAGCAAAGGATTATAGAGCGGCTTAAAAACAGAATGCATTTTCTCACACTTCTAAGATCAAGGTGGAGTCAGGGCTGGGTCCTTCTGAGTTGGGAGGCAGAATCATTTTTGTGCCTCTCCCCAAGCTTCTGGTGATTGGCTGGCAATCCTGGGTGTTCCTTCACTTGTAGAAGCATCACCCCAATCTCTACCTTTCTGTTCTATGGCATTCTTCCTGAGTGCATGTTGTTCAGTCACTAAGTCGTGTCTGGCTCTTTGCAACCCCATGGACTGTAGCACATCAGGCTCCTCTCTCCCCCACTATCTCCTGGAGCTTGCTCAAATTCATATCCATTGAGTTGGTGATGCCATCCAACCATCTCATCCTCGGTCGTCCCCTTCTCCTCCTGCCCTCAATCTTTCCCAGCATCAGAGAATTTTCCAATGAGTTGGCTCTTCGCATCAGGGGACCAAAGTATTAGAGCTTCAGCTTCAGCATCAGTCTTTCCAATGAATATTCAGGGTTGATTTTCCTTAGGATTGACTGGTTTGATCTCTTTGCAGTCCAAGGGACTCTCAAGAGTCTTCTCCAGCACTACAGTTTGAAAGCATCAATTCTTTAGTGCTCAGCCTTCTTTATGATCCAACTCTCATATCCGTACATAGCTACTAGAAAAAACATAGCTTTGACTACATGGACTTTTGTTGGCAAACTGATGTCTCTGCACTATCTAGGTTTGTAATAGCTTTTTCTCCAAGGAGCAAGTGTTTTTGAATTTCATGGCTGCAGTCACCATCCGCAGTGATTTTGGAGACCACCCCCCAAAAAAAAATCTGCCCTGAGTGCATGTGCGTATCCAAATTTCTCCTTCTTTTTTTTTTTTTTAATATATATATTTGTCTATTTACTTGTTTGGCTGTGCCAGGTCTTAGTTACAGCATGCGGGATCTAGTTCCCTGACCAGGGATTGAACCTGGGCTACCTGCATGGGGAGCACAGAGTCTTAGCCACTGGACCACCAGGGAAGTCCCCCAAGTTTCTCCTTCTTATAAGGACATTGGTAGTAGTGGATTAGGGCCCAGTTCTAACGACCTCCTTTTAACTTGATCATCTGCAAAGATCCTATTTCCAAATAAGATGGGACTCAGAGGAACTTCAGGTTAGGGCTTCAGCATTTTTTCAGTGGAAATACAATCCAACCCATAATACTTGTATTGCTTCTGCTAAAACTTTAAGGACAGTAATTAATAATAACAGCAATGGCAGGCATCACTGTCTAACTTCTAACTTAACTGATGTTATTTAATATATTCCTCTTATAGAATATATTTGCTATTGACTTTTATTAAATGATCTCTATTAATTTAGTAAATAATCATTTAGTACACAAGTAAGTAATGTAGTTATTAAGTTATTTACTTCTCTATCCATTTTACTTAAAAATTTTATTAGGAATAAAGTTACCACTATATTTTATCAATTGCCTTTCTAGCATCTGTTGATTTGATCAAATGATTTTACTCTTTAATTTAATGATGCAATGGATTGTGTTGATAATTGTAGAACTGCTGAACCTGTTTTGCCTTCTTACAAAAAGTTTTTTAATAAAAATATCAAAATATTCTTTTGGTACATTGATGGATTCTAAAAAATTCTATTTAGACTTTTTTTACATTGATTTTCATAAGGTAAATCAGACTATAATTGTTCTTTTTGACAATTTTTTGGTCAGATTTTGGTATTAAAGGTATGCAAACTGCATAAATTTAATTGGGAAGATTTCTTTATTTCTGGCCAAGAATACCTTACATAATATTGGATTTATTTATCTCATCTTTAAAAGTTAGACAGAGTTCAGCTGTGAAACTATCTTGCTTTGTATGTTTCTTAATATATCTTTAAGTAGCTTTGCAATTTCTTCTGTGGTAACTGGTCTATTCAGATTTTCTACTTTTTTATTGGACCAATTTAGGTAATTTATACTTAATTTTTTCACTCTTCACTTTCAAAGTATTTGCCATAGTATTACATGTTATATTTCCTCATTTTTTTTAATAAGTTCTCTTTTACCTGTGATTCAATTTCTATTAGCATTTTTAACATGTATATTTTCCTTAATCACACTTTTTTAGTGTTCTTTCGAAAGAAAGAGCTTTGGGATTAATTTATCCTTCTACTATCTTGGTTGCTATGGTATTTTATTTCATTAACTTTGTCTTTTAAATTAATAAATTTCCACTTTTTTTCATTTATTTTATAGTTTCCTTTCTACTTTCTGGTTTCTTTCTGTTAGTCTTTCCTTATTTTTCATCTTTGATAACTAAACACTTAAATCTATAGATTTTTTTAAAGCCTTTCAATGTGCATGATAGATTTTTAGAATACAGTGTTTCTTCATTGTTTTCTAAGTGGTTTGCTATTTTCCTTTAATTTTTTGTTTGACCTAAAGGTTAGCTAGGACTGTGGTTCTTAATTTGCACGACTTTTGGTTAGTGTTTAATTATTTATATATTTTTGAATTTAATATAATAATATAATCTTTAAATATCTACATTTTGATCCTTCTGTGTCTGTGCTTACTTTTGATTTTTCATTATTGTTTTGTCTTTCTCCTTTAAGAAGTTTTTTTGTTTAGCCAAGTAGCTATTTGGTTCTTTTTTCCCTAGCTAGTATGGAATTTTAACTAAAGATTTCTATTCAATTAATGGTTATTGGACTTTCCCAAGAACGCTTAAACAGAAACATATTTCTAAGTTATTATTTTAATCAATATACTAAGTACTTTTCCCACCAGGATGCATTAGCTAGATGTTCCATGTGGTGTAGAATAATGATACTTAGAGAAGGTATTCTTGTTTTATTCCTAATTTCAGTCCAAATATCCTTATTTATATATTAATTTTATATTCTATTATATATTCTATTTCATTTAAAAAGTTTTATTTATAGCTATTTTCTAAGAGTTGTTTTGTTTTCATTTAAATCTAGAATAAAGCTGAAATTTTGTAGGCTGTCTTGATGTCGCCTAAGATGATCATTAGATTTTTTTTCTTAATCTTTCAATGTAATGATTTATATTACTACATTTCTTAATGCTGAAGGGTCTTTGCATCCTTAATCTACTTTACATCCTGTTGTAATTGATTTGCCAAAATTTTCTTTTGGATTGTTGCATTTGCATTTAAAAGCAAATGACCCACAGTTTTTCTATCTTGATCTACCCTGTCTGATTTTGATATCAGGGACACATTAGTTATTTTAAAAGTGTCTGAAAGATATTTCAAATGTGTTTTTGATAAAAAAACAAAATGAGCTATATCTTAATTCTCTTGAAAAGTGTCAGTCATGCTAGTAAAGTCTTGAAAAGGAAGGATTCCATGGTCCATGAAGTATGGTTAAGTGTTCAGTTCAGTTCAGTTGCTCACTTGTGTCCAACTCTTTTTAACTCCATGGACTGCAGCACATCAGGCTTCCCTGTCCATCACAACTTCCAGAGCTTGCTCAAACTCATGTCCATCGAGTCTGTGATGCCATCCAACCATCTCATTCTTTGTCATCCTCTTCTCTTCCTGCCTTCGATCTTTCCTAGCATCAGGGTCTTTTCCAATGAGTCAGTTCTTCATATCAGGTAGCCAAAGTACTGGAGCTTCAGCATCCTTCCAATGAATGTTCAGGACTGATTTCCTTTAGGATGACTGGTTGGATCTCCTTGCAGTCCAAGGGACTCTCAAGAGTTTTCTCCAACACCACAGTTCAAATGCATCAGTTCTTCGGCATTCAGCTTTCTTTATATTTCAACTCTCACATCCATCATGACCACTGGAAAAACCATAGCCATGACTAGATGGACCTTTGTTAGCAAAGTAATGTCTCTGCTTTTTAATATGCTGTCTAGGTTGGTCTAACTTTCCTTTTAGGGAGCCAAGTGTCTTTTAATTTCATGGGAAGTGTACCCCTCTGCTGGAGATTCACAATACACCATGTATAAAGGCTCTGAAAATTCCTGCACAGAAGATGCTTATTTCTTCAACCCAGGCTTTAACAAACTAATTTGAGCAAAGGACAGATTTTTTTAAGTTTATCTATTAAAACATCTTACAGGATATCTTTGAAGAGATATCAGCTTTAGAAATGCCATTTTAGGCACGAAGATGTTTCTTATAAATTATATATAACAGAAAAGATTAGGAAACAACCTAAACAATAGTGGAATGTGTAGGTAAATTATAGTGGAACAGAATATATGCAGTCACAAACTGCTGTGTACAGAGTTTTTATAAAGGCATTCATTTTCATGTTAAATGAAAAATCAGGATTAAAAATAAACTATGTATTCAAAAAGACCCTGCTGCTGGGAGGGATTGGGGGCAGGAGGAGGAGGGGACAACAGAGGATGAGATGGCTGGATGGCATCACTGACTCGATGGGCATGAGTTTGAGTAAACTCTGGGAGTTGGTGATGGACAGGGAGGCCTGGCGTGCTGCAATTCATGGGGTTGCAAAGAGTTGGACACGACTGAGCAACTGAACTGAACTGAACTGAACTGAATGTGTTCACATATATATTAAAAGAAACTAAAAACAGAAAATGATTGGGAATAAGTTCACCAAGATTCAAATAATCATTTTGAATGGTGGTTGTTTTGTTGATTTGTTTTTCTTTTCTTCATTCTGTTTCTATAAGTATGTATTGCCTCCATATTTGGGGGAGAATGGTAACACCAAAGGGGCTTCCCAGATGATACTAGTGGAAAAGAAAGGGCCTGCAAAGGCGGGAGACGCAGGTTTGATTCCTGGGTCGAGAAGATCCCTTAGAGGAGGGCATCGCAACCCACTTAGTATTCTTGCCTGCAAAGTCCAATGGACAGAGGAGTCTGGCAGCCTATAGTCCACAGGGTCGCACAGATTGGACACGACTGAACTGGCTTAGTGTGCACAGATGCACAGTAATACCAAAACAATAGAAGCCTCCAATTTTCACCTGAAGGGAGAGGGAGGAAGGTCAGAGAAGGTGCTGGGTGCCAGGGTCTCTGCCTGATGCTCTTTCTCTCCTCCTGCCTGTGAGAGGGCCTCCTAGGGCTGGCCAAGTCCCTGGTGTGGATTTAAGTGTGAGAAGCCTCTCCCAGCTGGCGACGCCAGGCTCTAACTTAGCAAACAGGTTGCTGAGCACGTGTTCCACCCCCATCCTCACTCTCTTTCCATCCCATTTTTGTGCTGACTGTATGAGACTCTTTCCCACTTGACCGAAGCCTCCCCAAGGCTAGGGACAGTGTCTGATGGACCTCTGAGTCCTTCTGGCAATTAGCACAGGGCGTTATGAAGGACATACAGGGGCACTTGTTTGTTCATATTCTAAAATAAGTGGCGTCATTCTTCTTAGACCCCACACCCCCAAGTCAACCCTGCTCAGCAGAGTCAAGAAGGAAGCAGAAGGATTCTATGGCTCCAGGAGGAACAAGTATTAGAGGCAGCAGGAGCTCCATGGGGTCACTGAGGCCATCGCAGACTCTCTCCCTCCAAATCCAGCTTCCCCATTCTAGGACCCTTGAAGCAGATGCTTTCTAATCTACATTATGGGCTTCCCTGGTAGCTCAGTCAGTAAAGAATCTGCCTGCAATGGGGAAGACCTGGTTTAATCCCTGGATTGGGAAGATACCCTGGAGCAGGGCATGGCAACCCACTCCAGTATTCTTGCCTGGAGAATCCCCAGGGACAGAGAAGCCTGGTGGGCTACAGTCCATGGGGTCACAGAGTCAGACATGACTGAGCGACTAAGCACACATTCTACATTATGGAATTTTAATTGATTACCCACAAGTATTACCCAGTCTCAGAGTAACAGTGAAAGTCTGTATACTGGACAATCACTCAATGATGGACTTTTTTCATTACAGAAAGAATGGGAGTATCTAGTAACAGCTCCAACTCTTGATATGTTCATTAATGGGACTCTGCTGCTGACTAACTCCATGAAGGTTTACATAATTCTTGACCTCTTCTAACACAGAACGTTTCACTATGTGACTTTTGAAGGCTAAAGATACAGAATCTCCTGTGAGGCCTGAGTTCACACCAAGATCGAGAGATAATTTTTCAAGGAGCAATTTCTTTCCTGTTTTTAAAATTCACATGTGCAATCCAGAATCTATTCAAGCACTACCTCACTCTGTATTATTTTTTAAATTTTATTTATTTTTATTTATTTATTTTTGGCTGTACTGGATCTTCGTTGCTGTGGAGGCTTTTATCTAGTTTCAGCGAATGGAGACTACTCTCCAGCTGCAGTGGGAGGGCTTCTTGCCGTGGCTTCTCCTGCTGCAGAGCAGGGCTGTAGGCACGTGGGCTTCAGCATCGTGGCACGTGAGTGCAGTAGTTGCGGTTCCTGAGCTCCAGAGCACCAGCTCAGTAGACGTGGTGCAGGGGCTTAGCTGCACGTGAGATCTTCCCAGCCCAGGGATTGAACCCATGTCTCCTGCATTGGCAGGCAGATTCTTTACCACTGAGCCAGCAGGGAAGCCCTCTGTATTACTTTTTACTTTCTGTGTCAGATTAAGACAAAACCCAGTTTTCCTAAGATTTTAACAAAGTTTTGACAAACGACAGCTTAATCCCAAGAACAGCGTGATCACAGTGACTTTCACAGACTGAGCTCTTCCTTGGGACACACACCAGGTGAGTGCTCCCACATTTCATCCGCAGGTGGGGGGTTCTGCTATTGTGGGTGAGCAGACCGAGGCTCAGGGGGGTTGTCGCTACGTGATACGGGCACAGCTCGTGAGTATGCACTAGATCAGAGGTTTTCAGGCACCCGTCTGACTTCCTCCAAAACCAGACCATTTTTTGTACTGTTCGTGGGAAAAGTGGAATTAGCATGTGAAATAGACAATACTTTTACAATGTGGTATTAAGAGGAGGAAAACTTCAACTGCCTACACCCTGAGTAGCACCAGGCATAGTTTTAAGCATCTAAGTCAGAGATGAATTCATTATGTTTGAAAAAAAAAAAAAACCCACGGGGGCAGGGGTGGGGACCATGAACGCCTCTGGCTTAGAGGTAAGGCAGCAAGAGGTTAGACAACTTGCCCAAGGCCATGCCTCTAGCAGGAGCAGGGCAGGGCTGGGGTCCCGGGAGTCTGGCTCCAGATCTGGGGAAGAAGCGCTCCTTTACTCTGCATGAGAGCAACAGAAGCCCTGGGACCCTCTTCTTGGCTGTTGGTCATCTTCATTAAAGGTGATTAATCCAACACTTGCTCTGCCATCCTCAGCTTGAAGAAATTTTTGGATTACCATTGGAAATTGGCAAGACATATCTGTTCTGGCCTCCTTTCTATTGAACATGTATCTTCAAGCACCCTTGGGGGGAGGAAGCAGTGGGATGAATCTGGCTCTTAACGCAGTATTTGTCAAATCTGCATGTCATTTTGGTATAAACGGGGCTTTGGGCTGACTTCTCGATTTAATCAGACATCTATATATGTGTGTGTGTGTCTGTGTGTACAAAGACTTCTCTTCAGATTTTTTTGAATCCAGGAAATAATAAGATGCTAGGGAGGGAAAGGAAAGTTCTGTACTTCAGAACTTCACATTCTGGGGCACCAGCTGTCTTAGAACCACATTAGTGACTCTTGTGAAGTGCTGTTTTCCCAAGAGACCACTATCATCAGAAGAGCATCTCAAGTTAACATTTTCCAAGAGCATCCCATCCTCTTCGTATTTATTATTTGGCTTCAAATTACCTCAGTCAATAAAATTACCATTGTTGGTTCGCACCTTTCAGAAAATTTGTGTGCATTAAACACTTTGGCAATATTTATTTATTCTGCCATCTGTCTCACTATCTACACATTCTCAACAGTCTGGCCTAGAAAGTGCCCAAAATCACCTGAGCATCATAAAATTAGTGCATGGCTGTCAGAGCAACGCGTGGAGAACACAGCTGCTGTCCTGCTGCCTGATTTAATGAGGTTCCGAAAGTATGTGGACAAGGATGCTTTCCCTTCGTTACCATGGAAACAGGACAGGCGCTTGGAGCAAGTGTCAGCAGCATCGAAATCAAGATGAATCAGCTGATGGCTCGTCATCTGGGGGAGGCGGTGACCACGCGGGGTGGCTCCAGTGTGCACGTAATCTCGCCCTCCTGTTCCTTCCTTCAGACAAACTCCGAGACAGACATCCAAACTCCACCCCGACGTTTTCCTGAGCATACCGTGTTGCCATGTAAGCTTTGTGAGTCTGAAGGGACTTACACTTTGAGAATTACAAAATTAGAAATGCTTAGAGTACTTCTGTTCTTTCAGATCCTAATTAATTGGCGATCTGTTGTTTTATCTGAGATGAAATAAACAATTTTACACAATCCACCCCCACACTTCCTTTCCTCCAGCACGGGTTTATTTTATTCAAAGTCAAACTCACCTCAGGAGGAAACTTTTTATTTTAATGAAGAGAATAGGATAGCCAGAGCTTCTATTCCTAGAGTCTAAGCCTTTTCACACAAAGTCGATATTCATCCTAAATTATGTTGTCACTGGGGAAGCAGCAGAATTTATAAATTTTAGTGTTAGCTCCATGAGTCACTGAAGTTTCTAAAGTATTCTTGAATCACTTGTAAAGAACAGAAAATTGAATATAAAATAACTCTACAATTCTATATTTATGGAATAGTTGTCAGGTGAGAAGGTATGAACGAAGAACACAGATGAGCTGAAACATTGCTGGAGAACTAAGAAAAGGCTTGAACACAATTCTTCAGAAAGTTCCAATTTGGCACCAGAAACCTGAAGCAGAACAACGTTTGGTAAATATAGATCTCTGCCGACTTTTGTAAAGAGGAGGAATCTTTAACTTCTTGGTTTCATCTTCTTTTTTCTTCCTCTTTGGACAGGGTCAAATAGAATTCATTAGCCAATTAGCTCAGAGAAAATAAGGCAGCGTATATGCTATTTCATGTAGAAAAAGAGCAAAGTGTTCAATTTTTCTGCTTTTCGGCTGAACTGACAGATATTCTTTGTTCTCTAGGAATGTGATGATTTAGGCTAAAATTCTGCTTCCTGAATAATTCAGATAATTGCCTCAACCCCACACTTTGCTGGAGTTGGAGAGACTTGACTTCAAAAGGCAGGTGATCAAATTAAAATCACGTTTTGATGAACCTTATTTTAAGCTGTTTTTGAAAGAAAAAAAGATATTCACTGCTTAATTAAACATCTCTATGTATTTTGAAAACATAGATGAACCACGCTGAATGTTATTAGTCTAATGTTAAGTGGTGAGCAGTAAAAATTTTCTTTTGAAAAGGGTATGCTTGATATGTTGGACTTTGTTCCATAAGAATCGTCTAATCAGACATTTTTTGTCAAGCAGATGTTAGAGTTTAGATGTTCCAGGAGACAACGCTTTCATCCCGACCCTCAGCAGCTGTATGCGCAAAGCGACGCTCGTTATGTGGCTCTGTGGCTGCCGGTCTGTGTCATGCCGTTCTGTGCCACTGTCCTGAAGAGTCAGAGGGCTGGTTATACCAGGCATTTCTTGGGTGTCATTGACATAAGAGCATCTAATGTGCATGAAAAGAAATTTAAAAGAGTTCATTTACAGAAACGGTACTGCTGTCAAACCTGCCTCCTGTGGTACTATACGAGCTGCATCTTGGTGTTATGACGCAATTGCTTACTTAGTGTGGACATCTTCCCACGCCCTTGGGTAACGCTTCTAACTTAGACTGGTGATGTGAGCACAGAAGTCTTTGCCTGGTGGGTCCATGATTCAACCTGCATCATCTGCACATCTCACCCCGAGTGACCCAGGCTTGCTGCCTGGGGAGGACACGTATCCCGGCAGGGGCAGGACGGGACGAAGCCCGAGAGGGTGAAAGAAAGGCACGGGTGTCCGTGGTGCCCGCCGCACAGGCCCCACCTTGGATGGACCCACCTCTGCACCAGCTCCCGGGTGGGCTGCTCACTGGTGCTGTCCCACCCTGAGCAAGGTGGAGCCTGGACCTGGTGGCACCAAACTCAGCTGGGCTTCGACGCTGACCTTGTGGGGGGCAGCTCCCCCTGCAATGCTCAGTTCAGACCACTTTGCATCTTAGCCCCCTCCTCAAACGTCTGCACAACTCCTCCAGGGTGGCCCCTCCTCTCCACAGGTGATCTTGCCCCCCCCGGCTGGACAGAGAAAACAGAAGCCCTCAAACCAGCCTGCCCTCGTCCATCCTCTCCTCATTTTCACCTGTTTCAATAATAATACCAGCAACAGGTAATGGTTATGGGCTGCTCACCATGAAGTCTCTCCATGTGTTACTTTACTGAACCCTCATGATAACCTGATGATGAAGGCACCAGAACCACTCCCACATCACAGGCAAAGAGCCTGAGGGACACAGAGGGTGAGACCCTTGCCCAAGGCCACACACACAGTGTGCGGCAGAACCAGCACGTGACCACGAAGCTCAGGTGCAGAGTTGGCGCTTCATCTCAGGCCCTGGATCCTATCCTACCCCGCTTCTGAGGGACTCACTCCAAGGACTGTTTCTGCCTCCTTCTGGGTCATCGGCCTCTCCCTTCCTATTGGCCCCTTCCTTGAGTCTTGCTCGAATCTTCTACCCGTCAACTCATCGTTTAAAAATCCTGGATCCCTCCTCTGTCTATTGTCTTCTCTTCCCATCCTTCCCTTTCCTTCCCTCCCCTTCTCTCTCTCTCTCTCTCTCTCTCTCTCTCTCTCTCATTTTCTCCTCTTCCAAACCAGCCTTCGTACAAAAGTCACGAGCACTCATGGGCCCCACTTCCCCACCTCCACTGATTAAGCCCAAGGTAAACTGGCACGTGCTCCCATCACCCTATAGAAACAGTAACCAAAAAGGACCTACTACATAGCACAGGGAACTATACTCAGTATTTTGTAATTACTATAAGGGGAAAACGAACTTCCCTGGTGGCTCAGCAGTAAAGAATCTGCCTGCAATGCAGGAGACATAGGTGACACGGGTTTGATCCCTGGGTCTGGCAGATCCCCTGGAGGAGGGCATGGCAACCCGCTCCAGTATTCTTGCCTGGGAAATCCCATGGACAGAGGAGCCTGGTGGGTCGCAAAGTGCAGGGTGTGACTGAAGTGACTTAGCACTCATGTTTAAGGGAAAATAATCTGAAAAAATATATGTATGTATAACTGAATCACTTTGCTGAACACCTGAAACTAACACAACATTGTAAGTGAACTAGACTTCAATTTAAAAAAAAAATGTTCCTTAGGTTGCCAATGACCTCCAGTGTGTTGTTTCAGTCCTTTCCTTGACACATAGTTGGTATTAAGTGTTTGTATGGGCTTCCCAGGTGGTGCTAACTGTAACAGAATACACCTGCAATGCAGGAGACACAGAAGATGTGGATTCGATCCCTAGGTTGGGAAGATCCCCTGGAGAAGGGTATGGCAACCCACTCCAGTATTCTTGCCTGGAGAATCCCATGGACAGAGGAGCCTACAGTTCATAGGGTCTCAAAGAGTCGGACACAACCCAAGTGACTTAGCATGCACGCACAAATGTTTGTATAAAATAAATGAAGAAATGGATAAACAAGTGAATATATAAAGTCTTGTAAGAAAAACTCAGCGGACTTCTCCCTATTCTGTTCCCCATCATTCTACCCAGCTTACTGTTGGAGATCCCCTGAATTAGCACACACCCATAGCACAGCTTCTCAACCTGAGGACCTGGGACCACCTGCTTGGGAATTTCATTCGCATCCCTGTCCCCCATCTGCTAAGATGTTCTGGGTGGGGTCCATGTGGACGCTGTGAGCACACACTGGAGGTGGCATCTAGGCACATGACAGTTGGAGTGATCCCTTGTTTGCCCTTCTGTCAATCTTCATGATTCAGTGCTCTCCTTATAAACAAAAGATTTAAGACTATAAGAAGGAAGAATGCCTTTGGAAACATTCACAGATACAAAGGAAAAATAAGCGTTATCTCTGGCATGCAATATCGCTCATGGAATTTCATCAGTCCTTGCCTTTTGCTTATGACACTTACCCTTTTCATCAAGGCTGTTATTAAAGGTTGCCACAACAGAACAATAGCAGGAGCAATCAAGGCTCAGACGTTTGCTCCCATCAGCCTCTGCCTGGGAGCTGACATCTTGGAGACTGATGATCTATTTTTCTCTGCTCCCACTTTTTGGAACAAGAAAGTCTTATTTAGAAGGCAGAATTGCTTCCCAGGCAAATGCAGATCAGGGCATACTTTCCCCTTATGTGAAAACGCGCAGTGTTTCGCCTTCTGTGTAATTAATCACTCTGCTCTTCCTGCTCGTATGTTAGTTTGCCATTTACGCCACACGCTGTGCGTACTTTAGCACATTTGACGACAATGCAGAGAAGTGGGCAGGGCCTTCGAGGCACCGCTCCTTCCACAGATGCCTGACAGGTGCCTGCTGCGTGCCCAGCCCCAGTCTTGGTAACTTGGATGCTGCTCTCAGATACCTTGCAGGCTAACGGAGGAGCTAAGTCATGAATGCAGCATCTGGTACAACCAAAAGGTGCCAGGGGCTTTGAAACTAGCCTGTATTAAAAGCCCTGAATGCAAGAACTGGTTCCATCATTTCGATCTCGGTGCTGAGTACAGGGTCTGCCAGGAGACAATGCTCACTAAACAGGGT
Organism: Muntiacus reevesi; assembly: GCF_963930625.1. NCBI lineage: Eukaryota > Metazoa > Chordata > Mammalia > Artiodactyla > Cervidae > Muntiacus > Muntiacus reevesi. The sequence goes on from NC_089250.1 coordinate 166,421,984, forward strand.
TAAATGAATAAGACAGATCAAGTACTTTGGAAATTCAGAGTTAGGTTGGGATAGGGGAGTGGATCACGTCCTACCTGGGGTGGGCCTGTGGATTAGGGTTCCCTGGGGAAGGGGACGTGTGGGCCTAGCAGCTCTCACAATCCTGTAGGACTTCACTGGATCTCTTTGCTCAAACCTTTACAGATTTAGTGTAAATTCGTAATATCCTTGGAAAGACAAGTGTCTTTCTTCAAACGTCAACCTGCATATCTTACAGCTTGTATTTGGGTGAAAGGCGTTCTCCACCCCAGTGCCCACCTGCATTCAGGAGTCTTTTGGTATTGATTTCAAAGGCTCTTCTCCTCCTTTTCTGTTTTTATTTATCTTCTCATAAGAAACTGGGAAAGCAGTCTCGCTATAAACATCTTGGAAAGTAGAGAAACACTGGAAGAGTTTGAAAGGAATCACCCATAATCCTGCTAACCTAGAGGAAACTATGATTATTCTTTTGGGCATATTTCTTTACAGCATTCATGTATGTATGTATTTTTAACATTGTTAAGCACTATTAAAAACAGCTTCGAGTCCTTTCCACCATTATTAGAAACCCTTAACTTTTTAAAATACTATGGAATGTGATATGATAGTGTTTGATTATGCAATGACTTAAATTTTCTTCATGTTTTATATTTTGACTGTTAGATTTTATGTTAATATAAATAGAGCTGAAATGAAATATTTATAAAGCACTGTCCACATTTTCAGTTATTTGCTTGGAGTAGATCTCCTGCATCTATTGGAATGGTGGAATCTAATGGAACCAACGGAAACAAAGATCCTAATTAGGGGACTTCCTTGGTGGCCCAGTGGCTAAGACTCCAGCACGCCACAACTAAAGATCCTGCATGCTGCAGGGAAGATCAAAGATTCCGCATGCCACAACTAAGACCCAGCACAGCCTCTCTCTCTTTAAATATATATATATAACATATACACACACACACACATATCTTAATTAGGTACATATTGCCAAATTGCTTTCTGGAAAGTTTTCCCTAGCATTTCCTGCTCCCACAGGGTTTGACAGTGCTTTTAACACTCCGGTTCACTTCAGGTTTTCCCGTTATATACCACTCCAGAACAAACTATTCTAAAAGTAAGCAACTTAAAGTTACAGACATTTTATTCTCTGATAATTGTGTGGGTCAAGAATCCAGGCAGGGCTCAGTCAGTTGGTTCTTCTGCTCCTCATGGTCCCCGCTGGATCGCCATTTCTGAGAGGCTCTTGGAAATTTTTATGTCTAAGTGATTCTATTAGAACAGCAATAAAAAATATGTAATCTCAAAAGATAAATATTCTTAAAATGGGGAAATAAGTCTAGTTTTTTGGACTGGGGTTTCTTGGCGGTGGTAAGGGGGCATTTGCTCTTGTCTGGAGGGGGGCAACATGGTGTGCGCCCTGGCAGGGGTGGCTGGAGGGCTGGGCTCTCAGATCCTTCACCGTCTCCATGTGACCTCAGGGCCTCCTCCCCAGTCTCTCCAGCAGAGCAGTCAGACCTCTCATAGGGCGGCTCAGGGCACCACAGGTGAGCCAGGGTCTCAGAGACAGGAAGTGGGAGCCACCAGTGTCCTAAGGCACAGCATCACTTCTGTCATAGTCTGCTGTCACAGCTGTCATAGAGCCCATTCAGGTTCAAGGATAGGGGCCTGAGACATCATTTCTCAGTGGGAGGAATGTCAAAAAATCTATGGCCACCTCTAATTCAATGAGTCGGACATGACTGAAGCAACTTAGCATGCATGCACTGATTCACTACATCACTGAGTATTATTATAAGAAATATTTATTTGCTTACTAATTTGAAAGATCAGATATGGTAAACCAGTGTTTCTCTCATTTTAATTTATTCCAATCTTTCATTTTTCATATGTTTACTGCCGTGTGAATTTTCCTACCTGTGAATTGTTTGGTCTTGCCGTTGGGTCACTCCTGGCTTTACTACTTAACAACTTAGAGATGCTGGGTGGGTTATTTAAACTCCATGGGCCTCCACTTCTTCTACATCGGTAGAATGGGGAGTAACACTATCATCTGCCTGAAAACCTGCAAGAGTTGCTGTGAAGCTTAAATGAGAGAATCTTCAAGCGTCTCACCCATGTCTGACTCATCATACGCACTCAGTACTCACTGGGGACAACTGCTTGTTCAGAATCTTATTGTGATACACAGGAGCCAGCGTGGGGAAGTGCCTATGGAGGGAACGCAGGGGCTGTGGGCTGTAGGGGGGAACCTCAGGCAGAGGGAAAGCCAGGCATCCTCTGTGTTCTGCTTGATGCCAGTTTGCAGCCTCAGTTCCCTGGCACCTCTGCCCGAGGGCAGGGAGCTGACGGCTTGTGAATGGGCACAGTGCCATCCTGCGAGATGGGAATGAGAACGAGCAGCCAGGGGGACGTGTAACTGTCCTGCCGTGTTTGTTAAACAAACCATTCCCAGCTGGGGAGCTCTGAAACAGCTGTCAATCCTGCTCTTACAAACCCTGGTAACAGGAGACGTGCAATCACTAATCCAGTTCTGGGAAGAATTACCTTTCAAACTTTTTTTTTTTTTTAAAGAAATAGCACAGTACACCCAGCAAATACAGAGAAGTTGATTTATGCCTCATCCATCAAATGGAAATACATGTTATTCCATGGGAACGAGACCAACACTTTGAGACTGGAGGTAGTAAATTCATTTGCTGAGCCCCGGCGGAGGGGTGCTCTCATTTGTCACTTGCCCCTCTTGTCTGAAGGTGACACTCTGCACCCTGCCACCGGCAGCACAAGTTCTTTTAGTGGTTTTTCCTCCCCTTCAGTGATAACGGCCAGGCACACACTCCCTTCCTGATTTGAATCTGGGGGTGCCTGGACACAGCTGGTAGCCCTGTGAGAGACGTTACGGGCCACAAGCAGACCAAATATCAGCCTTGAAAGCCTTTGCATCTCAGGATGTTTGAGGGGAGCAGGTGATGGACCTGGGTAGGGCAGACTGGTGCTGGATGCAACACGGAGGGAGAAGCAGGTGACGAGGACTCAAAGGCCAGGGCTCCTCTACCACCTCTCAGCTGTGGGACGTGGACGTCCAGAGCCTCAGTTTCTACATCTGCTAATGGGGACACAAATGCCTGCCCTGCCTACTTCACAAGAATGTGAAACCGGGACTTCTTGGTGGCTCAGTGGATAAGAAACCGCCTGCCGATGCAGGGGACTGGGTTTGATCCCTGGTCCAGGAAGATTTCCACATGCTATGAAGCAACTAAGCCAGTGAGTCACAACTACGGAGCCCTCCCTCTAAAGGCCTTGAGCTGCAACTACTGCGGCCCATGCACCTAGGGCCCATGATCTGCAACGAGAGAAGCTGCGGCCGTGAGAAGCCCGCACACTGCAACAAAGGGTAGCTCCCGCTCCCAGCAGCTAGAGAAAGCCCATGCACAGCAACCAAGATCCGGCACAGCCAAAAATAAAAATAAATTAATAAATGTTTTTTAAAAACAAGTGTGAAACCCCACAAAACAGACCTTATTGCTGTGTCAGACATAATCATAACTGAGGCAAACATTATGCATTCTTTCTGTAGTGTTCTTTTAAAAGGACTTTTACATCTATTATATATTTTATTCTGTAACAGCTTTGGAGGGGCTTAATAAATGCTATTTTTCCACTTCACAAAGTGGGAAGCTGAGGTTCTCTGAGTCTGACTCCCCTGGGTCATAGAGTGGAGGCCAGGTCTCCTGGTCCTCAGCAGTTCCCACTGGAACACACTGTCCCCAAACGGCAGAGGATACACTGGGATCTGGACATCCTTCCAAGGTCGTTGTTTTAGGCCCCTGTGGGTCAGTTCTAGCCAGGCCTCAGGGAGCCGGCGCTCAACTGGTACGGCTGCAGGGCCCCACCTGGAGAAGCTCCCAGGAGCCCAGCCCTCCTTCTCCGTCCACAGAACCGCATGCAGATGCCTGGCTGGTTGGAGAGACCCGGACTGGCAGTACGGCAGGCGGCTTGGCCAGACCAGTGCCCGCGTAAAGAGGTCAGATTTCTCAGGCAGGTAGAACTGGGCTTTAATATCTCCACCTGTGGTTGGCTAAGTTGCTCAGCCTCTCTGAGTCCCAGTTTCCTCAAAACTGGGGAAGGTAGATGAAGGGCATGTGGTTGTTGGAGGATCAAGAACACTCAGCGTGAAGTGTCAGCCCTGGTGTCTGGCGCAGAGCAGGGGGGCATTGTTTTCTTTCTTCTTTTCTCCTTATCTTGCCTTTTTCCTTTCCTTTCTTTCATTTTTTTCTTCTTTTGGTAGGGGTTTTGAAAATATCTCAAATATGAACCAGACATGATGTGAACTTGGTGATATCTAAGATTTTTGGTTTCAACATGGACCTTTTTTTTTTTTTTAAGTCTTTATTGAATTACAAAATTGCTTCTGTTTTATACTTTGGCTTTTTATGGCTGCAAAAATCTTAAGCTCCTCGACCGGAAATTAAATCTCCATCTCCTGCATTGGAAGGTAAAGTCTTAACCACTGGACTGCCAAGTAAGTCTCAACTTGAGGATTTCTTGAGCAGATATGTTTATATTCAAGTTACAGATGCACAAAGGCAACACTTATGGTCAAGCAGATAAAATGGAAAGAGCCCATTCCACAGCCTCAGGAAGGACTAGGCTAGCCTCAGAGGACAGAGACAAAGCAAGAGGGATCATGCAATCCAACTCATTTCATTCAAGTACTTCTTACTTGGCCCATGGCTCCTCACATGCTGGGTAGCAAAATAACCTCAGAAGCCCTGGAAGTGGCTCCAGCTTTTCCAAGATGACCATGTGTAACCTGAGTAAATCCTGAGGCCCCACGAGGCACAGTCTCAGACAGTGTTTGTTAGAGACTATCAAGCCACAATGAACAATCACAAATAACTCCAACCTCCTCTGGAAGAATATCAAAGGAGATCCAAATTACAGTATCCAGAAACACTTCTGAAAACTCTTTTTTCCTTCTTTCCTTTTTTCTCCAGTTCTTACACAATCTCTGCAGGGGTTCTCAAGACTATAAACACTTCACTGTCAAAATTGTGCTTCTGAGTGTCCCAGATCCTTAATCCACGTGGCTTTTAACTCTTCCTTCTACTGAATCCCTCTTCCCTCTTCCCACTCCAGCCTGGGTCTCTCTATCCAGTCTTAGAAGTCTGGGACGTGTGTGGGTGCAAAGACAGAACTCTCTCTGGAGGACAGAGGAGAAAGAGAGGAGCAAGAGATGTTGGGGGGACATGCAGAGGGTGGTTGTGGCAGGTGACAGGGCGGGAGCATCACACGGGGACATCTCATTTACACTGCACATGCCCAAGGACCAGCAGAGCGCCCCAGCATGAGCAGAGACAAGACACGAGGATCTGGGGTCCTTGGACTTTCTCCAGTGTAGCTGGTGTGGAAACAGCACACAAGGGCCGTTGTGTGTGCATAAAGGGGCTACAATGAGCTCCCCAGGGCTGTACAGACAGATCAGAATTCTTGTAATCTCTTTTTGAATAGAGGTAGTGTGTAATCTTTAAACTATCTGTGTAACCAGGAGTTAGTTTTGGCAATTTCACTAAGACTTAGATCCTGGATTTCCTAGTGGCACAAACAGTAAAGAGTCTGCCCGCAGTGCAGGAGACCAGGGTTCAGTCTCTGGGTAGGGAAGATCCTCTGGAGAAGGGAACAGCAATCCACTCCAGTATTCTTGCCTGGAGAACTTCATGGACAGAGACGTCTGGTGGGCTACAATTGTGAGGTCGCAAAGAGTCGGACACGACTGAGTGACCAATACACACACCCCTACCAAAGACATTTTCCTCTCTCTGAATGTAACAAAGTTAAATCAAAGCTCATCATATTCCGACTATTATGAAGCCTTTCCTCTGCTGGGTGACTAGTACCTTCACCTGTTCTAGGCCAGGGGCTCACCACTCACTGCCACCCCTCACTGCTGCCTTCAGCTTGATTTTGCCACCTTGAACTGGGACATTCACGCCACTGAGCTTAGATTCAAGAACACTGGCTCATGAATTCCCCTGCCCTTTCACTGACCTTAATGGTCAATGTCCCTATGTGGAAGCAACCCCATTTGAAAGGCTGGAGGATATTATGGGTACCACTGGATATTTTTAGAAGAGGATTTTGGGGGAGAAGAGGGATATAGCCTTTTTGATACTAAACATCCCACATAAGTAACATAGTGTATTAAGAGTATTTGGTGGCCTGCCTGGGTGTGCACGTGTGTGTTTCAATGGGCTAGAAGAACAGGCCGAGGGACTTAAGCTCACAAACTGCTGTATTACCATCACTGCAGTCACTACTCCTACTCTCTTCCACAGCTAGGGCCCTTTAAGTTTCTGACCTCCTCAGAAGCCCTCAGGGCTCTCTGCTGATATTCTCTTTTTTCAGAAACCTAGGACGTTTCAAGTGGTCAGGTCCCGCATGGTCTAGGCAGACGCAGCCCCGAAACTGTCAGGGCAGCTGCAGACCCCTCCTGCCGAAGGGGACGGTGTGAGCTCTGGCTCTGCATCTACTGGCCAGGCTACTGGCGTGGCCCCACACCACTACATGGTCCCGCTGTCCGCTTCCTCCTTGAGAAAGCGGGGCTTCAGACTGGATCCTGTAATGTGAGAGCCAGAAGCGAATTCAAAGCTCACTTTGCCTAAAGCCCGAGAGGTCACGTGATTTGCCCAAGGTCAAACGGAGGACTAGGGGCAGGGCTGGGACCAGACCCTGCTCTCCTGGTCCCCACTGCCCTGGGCGTCTTTAAGGACCCAACACACAGTAGATGGCTTTTCGAAGCAGCTCATAATCACACCGTGGAGATGCAAACACTCACCCCAACTCTGCTCACGTCTGCACCTGGGAGGCAGCACTTTCTAAAAGCGCAGCGGTTTCATGTTCAGCTGACTCCGGAATGTTTTTTATTCTCTCCTGCCCCCAACCTGCTGAACGATTTCTATCTTCCCACTTCGCCCCTCTCAGTCACCCAGAGGCTCCTCGGGCTTGGTGGGGTGTGTGCCGCCCCCTCTCCTGCCCCTGGGTTCAGAAGTGCCCACTGCTTGAGTTTCTTAGGACGGGGCCTCCGTCTCACAGTCTGCTACCTCCCCAAGTACGGCTCTGCTCCTCGCCCATTTCACCAAGTCGTGGCTGGTTGGGCATCCCTAGGAAGCCTTCCCACCACCCTCAGCCTACCCAGTACCAGGGGGTCCGGGAGGGCAGCCTTTATTGGTTCCTCCTATAAAGAGTCCTGGGGCAGGCAGGCAGATGCTAAGATGAACAAGACATGGTGCTGCCTTCAGGGAGCAAAGATGTGGGAGAGACGGACAATGTTTCATTCCCCTGCTGGCCTTCACCCTGGCTGCTGGCCCGTCTCCCCACTGTGCACGGAGTCCTGGAAGGGGATGTCACCTGCCTGAGTCCCTACACCAAGCACAGGTCCAGATGTATACAGTCCTGGGCCTTCAGCGGATGCATGAACCGCTGAGTGAGTGAGCAAACAGACTCGGCCGTGGAGGTGTGCGCTGGTGTGTGAGGTGCCAGACCACCCAAGGTGCTCCCTGCAGACTGACTGTCGTGTTGGAGGCTGATAACCTGTTGGCCATGTGTGCTGATGAAGAAATTCATACTCTGGAGTTCCTTGAGCAAACTCTGGCTCAGAGACAGAGGGGTGTCCCTTCCCGAGAGAGTCCTGCTGAAATTCTCACTTCCTGCAAACTTGCACTTTTCTTACAAATCGGAGTCATAAGTTAGGTCCCTCCAGGACAAGGATTCGTGTGAGCGATTTATGAAAGGCTTGCTCCCAGGGACCCAGGTAGCAGCGGGACAATTTCAGGACCCATCTAGCCCCAGCCTGATCCTGTGGGAGTTCTAGAGCATGCGTACGCCTGTGATGGCTTATTCTGTGTGTCCACTTGGCTGGGCTGAGGGGGGCATAGAAAGCTGGTAAAATATGGTTTCTGGGTGGGTCCATGAGGGTTTCCCCAGAAGAGATTAATTGGATTACCAGACTGAATAAACAGCACCCCCCACCAGTGCAGATGGGCATCGTCCAATCTGTTTAAGTCCCAAATAAAACAAAAAGGCAGAAGTGAAGATGTTCAGTTGTGTGTGACTCTGTGTGATCCCATGGACTCCTCCATCCATGGAATTTTCCAGGCAAGAGTACTGGAGTGGGTTGCCATTTCTTTCTCCAGGGGATCTTCCTGACCTGGGGATCGAACCCAGATCTCCCACACTGTAGGCAGACACTTTACCCTCTGAGTCACCAGGGAAGCCCCCAAAAGGCAGAGGAAGGGCACATTCTCTCTCTGCAGCAGCTGGACATCCATCCTCTTCTGCCCTCAGGCATTGATGCTGCTGGTTCTAGAGTCTTCAGACTTGGACCAGAACTCACACAACCAGCTCCCTGGTTCTCAGGTCTTTGGACTCAGATTGAATTACACCACCAGCTTTCCTGGTTCTTCAGCTTGTAGATAGCAAATCATGGGACGTCTCAGCTTCCATAATTGTTAGGGGAAACACTGACTGAAACCGCCCACCCTGGTCAGGCACCACAGTAATCACTTGCATGAGTTATTTTATGACAGGAGGTCCAGGTAAGGAACACGGAAATGACAAGCCACCACTGACTGGAAGAATTCAGGAAAGGTCAGAAGGAGAGAGGAGACAGCAGCCCATGTGTCCTACCGACCTCCTGGAATCCTCTGCACCAGAATCCATCTTAGCTGAGCACTGTGTGTCCCACCAAGAAGGGTCAAGTCAGAGTGATTGGCCAGAGACAACCAGGAAACCAACCCCATCACTATAAAACCTAAGACTGCGAGCCACGTGGCAGAGCAGTTCTCCTGGGTTGCCCGCTGCTGTCTGCCTAGCTGTCCTTCCCTATAACGTCTCTGGCTTTGTCAGCCCACATGTCTCCTGGACAATTCACTTAGTGAGTGTTACACAAGAGCCCACTTTCAGACCCTGAAAAGGATCCTCCCTCCTGCAACATAATCACCTGAACAACTTCTGTAATAAATCTCCTCATACCTCTATCTGTATCTACATCTACAGATCTGTATCTCTACCTATACCTCTATCTCTACCTCTGCTGGTTCTGTATCTCTGGAGAACCTGACTAATGCATCGCAGAGCTGAGCCCAGGGGAATGTGACATCAAAGGCCCTTTCGACCCCAGTAAGGGCAGACAGGCCTCTCAAGGAGACAGGCCAGGAGAGCCAAGAGCCAGGAGGCCGGGGGTCTGGGAGGGATAACTACACCTTGTGGGGACAAGACTGTTTGAAAGCCCTGGGCTGGGCGACCCCTCGCTTCTATTTTTATTTCAGAGTCTGTTTAACTGGCAAGTGCTGAGAGCCACATTCCGCCTCCTACATGCCGAACACCCTGTACACGTCCTGCAGCCTCACCGTCTGGCTGGACGGTGAAGGTCAATGCCGTGGGCACGGCTGAACCCAAACACAGGCTCCTAGTCCAGTTCTAAGAGGGACTCTACCCGTGCCCTCGGGTCCTCTGCTCGGGGCTTTATCGCCCTGTGTCGGAGCGGGCGGGGGTGGCTCCGTTAGTCCAAGGAGGCAGAGAAAGGTCTTAAGACCAAAGCAAGCCCCTGAGACACCTTCTGAACTGCTGAAGACCATGGACAGGCAGGTTGTCATGGAAGCCCCGAGGGCTGGGCACGCAGAGATTGGCGCTCTCTTTCCTTCCTTGTGAGTTCATGTCTAGAAGACATTACTGTTTAAAAAAATCATTAAAAGCTCTATTCATGGAATGCCATGGCCAAAACATTTTAGTAGGACATACCATTCGCCTCACTCCCTGCTGTCTCCGGTTCTCAGGAATAAAAGCGTTTTTCTCCAGAAAAAAATGAAGGCTAATGTAAGAAAGAAGTGCTCAGGGAATTATACCACTTAACTAACTTCATAAGTGTTTACAGCAAACACAGCCTCAGTGGAAACTTTGGAGGGGAAGAGGAAGCCTTTCAAAGCCTTCATAAAAGGTAGCGGAACCCCCACTGACACCGGGTGGAAGGCGGGGATCACAAATAAAAGAGCATCTCAACATTCAAAAGAAGGAAGGATAGCTGGAGGGGGTGAGGGGAGGCCGAGAACACATGAAAAAAGACATCGTTCCCACTTTGCTGATTACAGAGATCAACCAAATCCTCCCACGCCGGAAAGAACAAAGTACTCATTTCTAGCAACCCCAGAGCAGAAGAAGGGGATATTGGCAGAATCCCTTCTTATTAAGGAGCAATTAAGTTATTAGGCGATTTCAGAGAAGTTCCAAGGGAACAGAGCCATTTTGTACGTTACAAACCACCTCTGAGTCCTTCACAGAATCAAAAGATACAGCACCGTTGCGTTACTTGCTATTTCTTGGCTGTTGTGTTCATTCATTCACTCAACAAATATTTATCTAGTAGACTTCTATCTACAGGCCATGGAAAACAATTTTAAGGACCCAACAAAATCCTGTAGAAGGTAGAATCCAATCTGGAATTAGAAAGCTACATTCTAGTCCCCATTTTGCAGGGTGCGTGCTTTTCCACAGGCATCTCAAACTCCAGGGCTTCAGATTTCTCACCTGTAAAACCATACTCTGACATGATAATGTTTCACATTATAGAAATGGCTAGTAAACCATACAGTCCTTTACGAAGATTAGTTATTATTTTTGTTCCTTGATGGGATGAGGCGACCACACATTCTTGTTTGTCCAGAAAAGCCCCAGGCTGCATCTGTCTTCCCAAGCCCTTTTCACTGTAACAGGTATCCCAGTTTGGTGGATGAATTATACACTCTCCTACTGGTAGGATCACCTGTGCAGGAGAAAACCATGAGCAGAGGACCAGAGCTCCAATGAGACTGTTCCGTCGCAGGAAATTTCCATATCTCTCTAGCTCTTCACCAAGGCTCCGTTCTGCCTGACAATACCTGCTCTTTTCGAAGTTGAGACCAACTCAGGTGTGAAAATTAAATGGGTTCACAGAAATGAGTGCTCTGCTGCACACTTGCAACAGAGGTTTCCAAAATGAAAAGAAGGGGGGATAAGGTGATTCATGGAACTCCCATTATGAATGCAGGATCTGGACATAAGGAAATGTTTTCCTGTACAGAGTCATTCTTGAGTTCATAAACTGAAATATTGTATTTCAAGGCATCGACAGGAAGCACGGAGCACTGGCTGAGTCTGGCAGCAGCTGAAACCCAGGAGATTTGGGGCTTACCAAGCGGAATCAGGCTGCTGAGTTGTGGTCGGTGGGGGACACTGCCGAGGTTGGGTCTTGGATTTCAATTCCTGGCTCTCCTGCCCTTGGCTGGGTTTCCCAACCCCACTGGCTTCTGTTCCTGACTTGGGGAATGGGTATGGCTAGAACCTACCTCCTCGTGCTGCTTTGAGTGTTAGGAGTCCTGGTGCCTGTAGAGGGCTGACACAGTCCCTGACACATAGCAGACTGTCTGTCAAGTGTAGAAAGGCTTGTCATTCTCAGTTCTGCTGCCCCCAACTGAGTGGTCTGTAGGAGCTTCATGAGTAAGAAAATACATGGCAGAAGTAAGGAGCTAGTTCCTGCTATACCCCTCTCCTTTGGCCTTGATGAGAGTTGACCAGAACAGAGCCTTTCAAATGTGGTCAGTGAGTTTGGATCTTATCTGCATCAGTTAGCCACTGCCCCAATAATGCTGTGTAACAAACTATCCCAACCCTCACCAACGTGTTGGTGAGCTGGTGTCAACGAATCTGCTTCTGACTGTTCTGGCTGGGGCGATTTTGGTGGTAGTTCTGCAAGGACCTGTGTCTCTTCCTCCTGCTGCACTCAGGGCTGATCCATAGGATGCTCCTCGGATGACAATGACTGGGGCTGGAGGGCCCATGGAAACCCTCCAGGTTTCCCAAGGTCAAGGTTCAAACCAGTCACTGTCACTTCTGCCCATATTATCATTGACCAGAACAAGTCATAACATGTGTACATGCCAAGTTGCTTCAGTTGTGTCCAACTCTTTGTGACCCTACGGATTGTAGCCTACCAGGCTCCTCTATCCATGGGCTTCTCCAGGCGAAAATACCGGAGTGGGTTCCATGCCCTCCTCCAGGGCACCTCCCAGCCCAGGGATCAAACCCATGTCTCTTACATCTCCTACACTGGCAGGCAGATTCTTTGTTACTAGCGCCATCTGGGAAGCCAGCAAGTCATAAGGCCAAGCCCAAAGTCAACACTCCCCCAAAGGGGCCATGACAAGAATGTGGTGGGAGAGAGGAGCAAAGAACTGGGGTCAATTTGCAACATTTCATCTTTTACAGAAAAGGATGGAGCAAATTCTGAACACTGCTTATAGGCTAGGACTCGTTTCAACTTCAAGAAATCCTCTGAAGTAAGTAATTACTCTCTGTTTTATAGATGAAGAGACTGAGGGCTAGGACTGAATCAATTAGCTTTTGCCATATAACAAAGCACTCCCTAATTTAGTGTTTAAACATCACCGTTTATTCAGTTCACAACACTGCCCGTCAGCAAGTGAGGCTGGGCTAGATGGACTCTTTTGGGCTGATCTCAGCTGAGACCCGTATGCATCCGTGGTCAGCTGGCAAGTTGGCCGGAGACTGCTGGTCTGAAATGGCCTCACCCACCCATGTGGTGGTTGGCTGGTCATCAGCTGGGCAATAGAGATGGCTAGGCCATGAGTCTCCTCATCCAGCAGGCTATGTGGGGTTTGTTTACACGTGGATATACTGGTTCCAAAGGTAGCAAGAGAGCAGTCCCAATGTGCAGGCACTCTCTCTGCCTTCACTGGCTTATTTGTTTATGTCCCAGAAGCCAAAGCAAGACATGCAGCCAGCCAGAGCCAGCGTGGGAAGGGACAAGCCACGGGGTAGGCAGAGGAAGTTAAATAACTAATGCCCATTTTGGTAATCTATACGAGTACCTTGCTCAGGGCACACAATAAATACGAGGCAGGCTTCCTTCTCTGCTGCTTTGGGCTGACAGGCATGTGGTAAGCACAGTCTGCAAGTCATCTGAGTCCCTGATGGGTTCCAGACATGCATCACCTCCCACGAGGACACATAAACTGCCTGATCCTCACTGGACTCATACATGGCCCAAGAGGCTTGTGCTGCAGGAGTTAAAATAAAAATTAACCAATAAATGTATTTACAGGGCCTTTGGAAAAACGATGTGAATGTCTTAAAAGTAAATTTCACTTTCAGAAAAAGAAATCTTGCATATTTGATTCCAGATAAATTCTCCAAAAGGCATTTTTATAAACGGAAGCAGGAGATTCTGCTGGTCTATGTCCTCACACCCCGACAGGGCACTCACTTGTCAGGCTATTACTGAGTCTGGTTTCTAAAGAACTGCCTAGAATTGGCTAACCGTGCCCAGGTCTTAGCATCTGAGCTTTTATTGTGTAAATATGTTCAAATGCACTCACCCACTTTGCATCATATATCTGGAAAAGGGCAAAATCATTCTCCAAATTGGAGGGGACGCAGAGTGGGGGAAAATGTGTTCAGTGTTACAGCAATTAGTCACGCTTTGGAATATCCTGGGGAAAGTCTACTCTCGAGTTATTATTGACATAGTGAAGTGGAGGAGGTTAAAAAGAAGTCTGCAGGCACCCTTAATTAACCTTACCATTATTTTTATTTCCCCGTGCATTTTCCTGACGGATGGGAGATCACGGGGTCAAACCCTGTTAGAGCAGCCGGTATCCTGGCGTTCCCCAAGCCCCAGCCTCCTGCTTTCCAGAGATGGAAGGAGGTGCAGGCAATCTGCACCATCAAAGTGGGCCGCCCGGGGGGCAGGTCCCAGCCCCCTGTGTCTGTGAGGCGGTTCCTCCTCCAAAGCCTACCCATCCTCCAAAGGCTGCTCATGTGCTCAGTCTCCAGGCAGCCTTCCTGGAATGGACTTCTCCTTCCTCTGTAACTCTCAGCCCTTTCCCGGCACCTCCTAACAGCGGATGAGAGGGTATTCTGCCCAGTTCCAAGGTTGAGGAGGGAAGCATTTACGAACCCTGCTGCTCACAGAGGCCGGCCTCACTGGTGACTGCCTTTGGCTGCAGAGAATGCACTGGTTCAAGGTCACATGCCTCAGAGGAGCCTCAGCCCCTCACTGGCTGAGATCAAGTCCAGCCCGTTTCCCTCCATTTGGGCTCATTCTGGCTTCAGAGCTCCTGTCGGACCGTTTGGGGCCGGGGCTGCCCCTGCACGGTGGGCCGCTTCCCCTGCCCCATCCCTGCTTCCTGAAACCTCTCTCCCAGGGACGCCACTGCATGCAACCCTCCCTCTCAGAGTCTGTTTCCAGGGCATTCGACCTGGGACGCACCTCCATGGCTCCCGATGTTTGTTTGCCAGCTGGGAGTGCTGGAGCTGAACTTAACACTGTTTTGTTATATAAATTAATGTGTATTATATATTCTTCTATATTATATTATATTTTTTAAATATATTTTATATATATTATATAATGTTATATATTATATATTTGTTTTATGTTTTATATTATATAAATTAATATATTACATATTGCTATATATTACATTATGTGTTATATATATTAACATATATTGTTATATGTTATGTATCTGTTATATATTTTTATATATATGTATTTTATATATTATATATAAATTTATATCACAAAACAGTGTTAAGTTCAGCCCCAGTGCACCCAATTAGCAAACAAGCATATTATATATAAAGAAATATTCATTTTTCTGAAAACTTGACGGCTAAAAATGAGAACTGCAATTTTAAAGTGGCCCACCGTTTCTTCCTTAGCCACAGGTGGGGTCTGACCTTGTTCCTGGGAAAAGACTGGGTGTCTGGTCGTTTGGGGGTGGGAAGGACATGTCAGTCTCCCCGTGGTCACACATCATGGAGCCCCAAGCCTGCTCTGGGCTGGGGAGGCTGATGCCCCAACATGAGCAGACTCCATGAGCTATTGTGCCAGGACGTCTCTGCCAGGCAGGGAGCTGCATCTTGTCATGGACATCAATCGGGGCATGGGTTTCTTTCCTTCTCTGGGTGGAGAGTAAGCACATAACCTTGAATCGAATCTCATTAGAGGAAGATGACGAGAGCCATCTCTCACTTCTGGGAGGAGCCGGCTGCCTCTGCCCAGCGTGGCCATCAGCAAAGGACATGTAAGGAGAGAGAGAACCAAGGGGGGCCCCCGCCAAGGGCATGTCCGTAGAGTCTAGGAGATATTAGTTCTGGGGTCTATGTAAAAGTTTCCTTCCTCTACACTGTGGCCCTGAGGTTACCTCCAGCCCTCCACAGCCATGTAGACACAAGGCAGGAGCTTGTGCTGGGTGGAGAAGGAGTGCTCCAGCAGACTGGGCAATGAGAATGACCAGGGGGTGGATGTGGCCAGCCAAGACGGCAAACTAATTCAGTCAGATCTGCGGGAGCAGAGGGCTGGATGAAAACAGGACTGCTAGCTGGGCACTGATGGAGAATTGGTTCTGTGGACTCTGGCTGGTGAGCTGTGTCCTTACTCGAGGTCATAAGCTCCTTGAGAGCAGGACGCATGCCTCATTCCTTCCTTGGGTCATCCTCATTGCCTAGTAGGGTGTTTGCACATGGTAGGACCTTCAAAGACATTCGTATTTGGATTCTCAAACAATCTTCCATTACAGAGAGCATAGTGATGCTGCCTATCCAGGGTTCCAGAGTGAGCGAGTGGCAGAGCCTGAGCTAGAACTTGGATTTCCAGATCCCTGGGTCTGGGTTCTTTCCATCTGGCCATCCTTTATTGCTTGGGAGCTATGAGTGCCCTGAGCAGAACTAGATTCAGCTTCAACCTCCTGGAAGAAAAGAGTGGGTTCACCAGCACTAAGGATGCATGGCTGAGCACCCAAGGGCCAGCAGTCCCAGCCCACGACCTATGATGAGCAGAATTCTGAGATAAGCCTCACTCTCAGGTTCCCTCTCTGTGTATATGATGTGTAAATGATGAGCTATAGCACCTACAATCATGGTATGTGATGTGGCAGAGGGATTTTGCAGTTGTAATTAAGGTTGCTGATCAGCTGATCTTACGATGGGAGAGTATCCATTTGCACCTAAATATAATTTGAGACTTTTCTCTGGCTGGTGGCAGATAGTGAAATCAGAGAGATTCAAAGCGCAAAAAAAAGATTCAGTGCATCATTGTTGACTTTGAAGGTGGAGAGGGCCACATGCAAGGACTGGAGAGTAGCCTGTATGAGCTAAAAGTAACCCCAGCCAACAGTCAGCAAGGGCATGGGGACTTCAGTCCTACAACCACAAGGAACAGAATTCTGTCAACAACCTGAATAACAGATTCTTCTCTAGAGAAGAGCCCAGCCAACCGACACCTCGGTTTCTGTCTTGTCAGAACCTACACCAAGTCCAGCTGAGCCCAGGGGACTTCTGCTTTGAAACCATGAGATAATGGGTGCTTTTCTAAGTCACTGCATTTGCTGGAGACTCTTTACAGAGCAACTGAAGACTGAGAGGGTCTTCTTTGAAAGCTCTTTTGCATTAGATTTTCAAGCATGATAGTCTATGGATGAATTCCTGTTCTCACCTGTACAACCTCTGAGCCTCGGGTTTCTCATCTAAGTGATGGAAATAACACTGGCCTTTCTGAGTGGCCCCATTAACTGGAGTCTGCGGTGGGTGGCTGCTCTTTGAAGAGCCCTTAGCCATTCAGCACCTCAGCTGTCTCCTGGTAAAATAAAAAGTGAAGTCACTCAGTCGTGTCCGACTCTTTGCGACCCCGTGGACTGTAGCCTACCAGGCTCCTCCGTCCATGGGATTTTCCAGGCAAGAGTAATGGAGTGGGTTGCCATTTCCTTCTCCAGGGGATCTTCCTGACCCAGGGATCGAACCCAGGTCTCCCGCATTGTAGGCAGACGCTTTACTGTCTGAGCCACCAGGGAAGTCAAATAGGCCCCAGTAAAATAGGGCCCCACTAATACTCATCTTACCATTGCTTTAAAGATCGTATCTCATGAGACAATTGACAGAGGGCACAACACCTAGGTTCCCTATTTACACCACCAGCCTGAGCACAAGCCAGACATCACCCACCCAGCATCAGGCCATAAAGGACCATTTCTTCCTAGCATATTATCAAACATCATCACTGTTGTGTATTTTTTGTTGTTTAGTTGCTAAGTCCAGTCCAACTGTTGCAACCTGAGGGACTATAGCCTATCAGGCTCCTCTGTCCATGGGATTTTCCAAGCAAGCATATTGGAGTGAGTTGCCATTTCCTTTTCCAGGGGATCTACCTGACCCAGGGGTTGAACCAGTGTCTCTTGCATAAGCAGGAGAACTCTTTATTACTGAACCACCAGGGAAGCCCATTATGTAGCTTAGGACCCTCTAATTAAGAAACTTATTGAAAGTTCAAGAAAAATTTCCTAAATATCATATAATCCTGAGTAGGAAAATACCTCAATGCAATGTAATACTTCATTTGCATAAAAAAATTAGACATTAAGAAAGTTCAGAGGAGGTCTTGGGCTTTGAGCCTCTCTCAGCAGTGAGCACAGCTTGTTATTTTATCAGGAAAGCATCTTCTCCAAAGAACCTCCACCACCAAAGAGTTTTTGCTGTAAGAACGCGTCAAATCAGAAACTATGTTGTCATTCATCTTTTCCTTCAGATTCCATCGTCCCACAGGGAAAGCTCCTAACTAAGACACGGGCAGGCAATAAATTAGGAGAAGCAGCTGACACGTCAGCATGAAGAAGCCGCCCGACCGGCGGAATCGACTGCTCCGGGTGTAACTGTCTCCCACTCGCTGTGCCATATCTGAGTGCCCGTGATTCACGGGTGCCCTGATCATGGGCCCCTGTCATCTAATAGATTTCTGAAGTTTTCCACCAAGCATTTTATTTTAAATGACAGTTATTTCTATTAATGGGTGGGCCCTGTCAGTTTCCTGACCCCGGTCGGGAAGGATGTCTTTCTGTTCAAATGGCAGTCATCATTTCTGTGAAGTGATGCATGTAAAGGAGGCAGCCGGTGCAAGCACCTCGCACGGGGCTGTCACTCAAGTTGACATCTCCATGTCGGAGCGCTTTCTCCAAGTTTTCTCCATGTGACCTGCAGTTAAAGATCAGGGGGCTCCCTCCATCCAAGCCATCCATGTGCCAATCATCCTTACCTAAAAATGAAAGCTACAAATAAGCCGGAGCTCCTATTTATACCCCTCTGCCTGGCCCATCTCTCCCCTGTCAATCTCCCGCCTTCATTATGGATCCGTGGCGGCTCTTCCCCCACGCCAGATCACAGATCAGCCGCTCCCTTCTTCCACCATTTGTTTTCCTTCACCTTCTGTGATGTTTTATAAAATAGGCATGTCCTCCTGGCCTGAACAGGAGAGGAGGAGATTTTCCTCTCCGTCTCTTCCTTCTCTTCTTTCTCTCCTCCCTCCCATCTTTCTTCCCTCTCTCCTTTCTCTCTTCATTCCTTCCCTACTCCCATGTCCTCCTCTTCCTCTTTCCTCCCCATTCCTTCTCATTTCTCTTTCTCTTTCTTTGTTCCTCCTTCTTCATACCCTCCTTGTCCTGAAGCCTTCATACCAGGAAGTTCAGGGGGTTTTTTTAATTAATTAATTTTTCGGTTGCGCTTCGTCTTCATTGCTGTGAACAGGCTTCCTCTAGTTGTGGTGAGCAGGGGTTACTCTTCTTTGCGGTGTGTGGGCTTCTCATTGCAGTGGGCGCAGGCTCAGTCCTTGCAGTGTGTGACTCTGGGGAGTGCAGGCTTCAGTCGTGGTGGTACACCAGCTCAGTAGATGCGGCACAGGGGCTTAGGTGCTTTATGGCAGGTGGAATCTTCCCGAACCAGGGACTGAACCCGTGTCCTCTCACTGGCAGACGGATTCTTAACCACTAAGCTGCCAGGGAAGTCCCCACAAGTCCGAGTTTGATTCTGCCCAGCTCTGCTCTTTACACCTTCCCACTGCCTCCCCCACGCCCCTGACTTCGCTCCTTCTACCTGTCAGCCTGAACCCTGGCTCAACTGACTTGGTCCTCTTGTTCCGACTGAACCACCCACGTGTGACTGATTCAGGTCTTCCAGGAGGATCTGCCTCACGCCTCGGACGAGCCTCACCTCTCACTCGGGGGCTTCTGCTTCCCTCTATGGCCACACTGAGGGTCTTTCTCAGCTCCCCCAGTAAAAATGGTCTTCTACTCATTTGTTCAACAAATTTTCATCAATCACCTTCTATGTGCCAGGTCAACAGACACCAAGTCGATATCTGCCAACACATCTTCATCACTTGGTGACACGTGCCCCCAGAGGAAGGGTCTGCCTCGGTCCCACACGTGGGGTGCTCACTGGGTCAGGGCCACCATGGGTGCTGCTCCTGGAAAACCCTGTTCTACTTTTAAGACCCTCCTGCTCCAGAGGACAGAAGGGGGCCCATCCTCAAGGGTGGACATGACTTTCCGCTCCTCTCTGCATACCTTCAGGATGCCAGAGACTGGAGTGGGGGAAACCACCACCATCTGGGGTCCTCCCCGCCGGAGGGAGCTCACCCCGTCACTACCCTCCTCTAACTGTTCTGTGGACTCAACTGTGTTCTCAGGTGCTCTGTGAACACGCCTCAGTTCCCCAGCCTTCTCACTCCCTCCAATCATTGCCTCCCAGCATTTCCCATTTGCCTTCACTGGAGCAAAGCTCGACCATGAACCTGAAGACACAAGCGTGAACTCTGAGCTGGGAGAGCCCCAGGTGCCTTGCTACTACAGAACTAAGGAAAAAAAGTGAGGGTCTTAAAAAGCCCCAAAAGAGGGAAGCATCTTAGGTCCCAGCTTCCCATACGTGATGGCGGGGACATGACAGAACAAGAGATATTTACAAAGCCTTGCACACATTGTTTGCCCCTGAAATGTCGACCTCCTTTCCCTGATACTTGCAATTTCAAATTCTCAGTTGAGAACCTGACCCCAGTTTAGGAGGTGGAACGGTGGGTTCTGAAGGCGCCACCAGCTGGGAAATGTGCACAAAGATCGCCGGAGTAGGCGGGGCACATGTACATGCCTCACACCTCTTTCTATTCCTCCCTCCTCGTGAGTGACCACGTGGGAGGAGGTAAACTGAGGGATGTGCACTGGACCAGCAGTGAGAAATGAGGTGCTTGGTACACCAGCCTCGGGGTCTTCTATACACATACTGGCAGCTGAGACACAAGACCACTTTATGAACTTTCCATGAGATGCATCTCCTTTCAATTCAGAAATTCGCATACCTGAAAAAACTGCACGGAGGCCTGACTGACCAGGGCAATCCAGTGATTTACCTGGACAATAGATTTGAGGATATTCAGTTCAGTTCAGTTGCTCAGTTGTGTCCAACTCTTTGTGACCCCATGGACTGCAGCACGCCAGGCCTCCCTGGTCATCACCAACTCCCAGAGTTGACTCAAACTCATGTCCATTGAGTCAGTGATGCCATCCAATCATCTCATCCTCTGCTGTCTCCTTCTCCTCCTGCCTTCAATCTTTCCCAGCGTCAGGGTCTTTTCCAGTGAGTCGGCTCTTCACATCATGTGGCCAAAGTATTGGAGCTTCAGCATCAGCCCTTCCGATGAATATTCACGGCTGATTTCCTGTAGGGTTGATTGATTGGATCTCCTTGCAGTCCAAGGGACTCTCAAGTCTTCTCCAACACCACAGTTCAAAAGCATCAATTCTTTGGCACTCATCTTTCTCTACAGTCCAACTCTCAAATCCATACAAAACAATTCTTAACTTTTAAACTAAAATAGCAACCCAAAGTCAGATAATTAAACGGGGAAGCCATGCACAAATGTCATACACAGAAGCAGAGATCAAAGCAAATGGTGGACTGTGATAAAGATCAAGAGGGACAATTCAGATTTTTATGGCATATGTGACAAATGGCTGAAGTGGAAAAAAAAGATACCCAGTAACTTGATTTCTCAATATGCTGCAGAGATCAAAGGCTGGCCTCAGAAGTGAAATACCACACCAAATGGCATACCCTTTGTTTTTATTATTATTTGGGGGGACAATTTGTATTTCAGACTCATAACTCAAGGGCTAGAAATTCACGAGACAGTACCAAGAGAGGTCCGTCAGCCATACAAACAGGGAGGAATATTGCATTTAGAAATGCTTTCCATGCCTCTCATCCTACACTCGCCCCAGTAAAGCAGCTGATAAGAGACCAATGTAAATTATATGGGATTCAAATTAAATCCTCCACATCCCAGAATCCTGCTTTTTCTAAGTTCAACACTATGTGACTGTGTGTGTACATGTCAAATGAAAGTGAAAGTCACTCAGTTGTGTCCGACTCTTTGTGACCTCATGGACTATACAGTCCATGGAATTCTCCAGACCAGAATACTGGAGTGGGTAGCTGTTCCCTTCTCCAGAAGATCTTCCCAGCCCAGGGATTGAACTGGGGTCTCCTGCATTACAGGCAGATTCTTTACCAACTGAGCTACCAGGAAAGCCTATACATGTCAAAAATCTCTTCACTATTACTTTCTGGCATTTTATCCTCTCATAATATATTCTTATTTCCTAAACTTGTTTCCCTGTGACTTTCTCTTCAACATCACCTTTATTATCTCCTGAGTCAAGTCTTCTTTCAATTGCCCATGGTTACATCTGTGTCCACATCACCCAAAATAATCCATCTCTCTGTGATCTGTCCAAATGTGTAGACATTTGGCAGCAGGTTAAAAAAAAAATCCAGTTGTGCAATCACTTCCGTTTTCTTCTGGAACTTTGGTATAATGTAGAGATACCCCAGATAAAAGCTCGCCTATCCTCTCAATCTTCCATATTTAGTTAACATTATATTGTTATTTATTGTTCTTCTTATAGAATTCACCAGCTCACCAAGGTAGCATCAACAGGCATAATAATGTAGTTAATATATTACACAAACAATTATCCTTCAAATGTAAGTTACTAAATGGATTACAAATGAATCCAAGAATATTCTGGCAAATATCCCCGGAAGCTGCACTGGGACTAAAGCCATGGTAACAAAGCAACGTATTCAGGCTGGGGGATCAATGGCATGTTTGAAAAGCTTAATAAAACATCAAGACTGTTGATATTGCTGGTTCCAGGCAGGGAGGCAGAGACATTTAATCAGGTAGCAGGTAACATAGAGAATGTAAATAAAATAGATCAGAAATACATGTCCTAGGATCAGTATATTTACATCTCTCTCGTAGAGAATTACACAGAGTTAGGGTGATGTGCAGATTATTGTTGTGTGTTAGAGGAAGTAAAAACGGGCTGCCTGCTGTTGCTGACTAGGTTCCTAACAGTTTGGTCCAGGGTCTGATGGGCAGAGCTAAACTCCTTCTGCCTCTGTGTGTCTGAAAGTGACCCGTGTGCAAACCAGTGTTTCAGTCCAGGCTCACATATCCTCAAACCTCTTGGGTGTTTCAGAAATCCAGATTTCTCAATTATCTTTTTTTTTTTAAACAGAGAATTCAAGCACTCTAAAATTGAGAGAGTGCATATTGAACTTCCATGTACCTACTCACTAAGCTTCACCAATAAGCAACCTTTTACAACCTTAGAGATGATTTCTTTTCTTATTTGGTAAAAAGCTCATACAATTTACCATCTTCACCATTTTAAAGTGTACAGCTCAGTAGGGTTAAGTACTTTCACACTGCTGTAAAAGAGACTTCCAGAATGTTTTCATCTAATGAATCTCTATATCCAGTAAACAACTTCCCTTTTCTCTTGTCCTAGTCCTTGGAAACCACCTTTCTGCTTTCTGTTTCTATGAATTTTACCAGTTTAGATATCTCATATAAAGGGAATCATACAGCATTTGTCTTTTCATGACCAGCTTATTTCACCTGGCAGAATGTCCTCAAGGCTTATCCCACACTGTAGAATGTGATAGGTTTTCCCTCCTTTTTAAGGTTGAATAATATTCCATTGTATGAATACATCCCATTTTGTTTATCAATTCATCTGTAAATGGACACTTGGGCTGCTTTCATCTTTTCACTACTGTGAATAGTGCTGCTCTGAACATGGGTACCGAAATATCTCTTCAGACTCTGCTTTCAATTCTTTTGGGTAAATACCCAGAACTGAGATTGCTAGATCATTTGGTAGTTTGATTTTTTTTTTTTTTGAGGAGCTGCCATACTATTTTCCATAGTGGTTGCACTATTTTACAGTCACACCAATAGAGTACAAGGGTTCTAGTATCTTTACATCCTTGCCAATACTTGTTATTTTCTGAGTTTTTGATAGTAGCCATCATGATGGATGAGAGGTGATATCTCATTGTGGATTTGATTTGCATTTTCCTGATGATTAGTGATGCTGAGCATCTTTTTATATGCTTATTAATCATTTGTATATTGTCTTCGGAAAAATGTCTAATAAAGCCCTTTGTCCATTTTTAAGTTAGGTTACTTGATGTTATGATTTCTTCATAAGTAGAGACATAAAATGGCTTCTATTTTGTTTTTAACCAAAAAAATTGTAAGAGGAAAAAAAACTAGATTCCTGAAACGAAGATCCAGATAATCATACAGAGGTGGTTTCCAATATAAGCCAGAGACAATTAGTAGTTGAATTTGAACTATCCACATGGCTAATGTGAATCATTACTGTGACTAGACAGACAAACGTCCATTTAGTCAAAGCTATGGTTTCTGCAGTAGTCATGTATGGATATGAGAGTGGGACCATAAAGAAAGCTGAGCACTTTAGAATTGATGCTTTTTTTGAACTGTGGTGTTGCAGAAGACTCTTGAGAGTTCCTTAGACTGCAAGGAGACCAAACCAGTCAATCCTAAAGGAAATCAGTCCTGAATATTCATTGGAAGGACTGATGCTGAAGCTGTAACTCCAATACTTTGGCACCTGATGCGAAGAACTAACTTATTGGAAAAGATGCTGATGCTGGGAAAGATTGAAGGCAGGAGGAGAAGGGGAAGACAGAGGGTGAGATGGTTGGATGGCATCACCAACTCAATGGACATGAGTTTGAGCAAGCTCCGGGAGATGGTGATGGACAGGGAAGCCTGACGTGCTGCAGTCTATGGGGTCGCAAAGAGTTGGACACGACTAAGTGACTGAACTGAACTGAACTGAATGTGAATCATCATTCAGTCACCTAACATGTACCCTGCTAAGTCAACTGTCCTAAAGGCACTGGTGCACAAGTGTGTTCAAAGAGCTTACAATTGAGAAGAAAAGCAGGTGTTTCTGATTTTTTTAAACAGCTTTACTGAGATACACCTCCCATAACCATATAATTTAAAGGATATAATTAAATGGGTTTTTGTATATTAAAATTTGAGATTATTATATATACAACAAAAAAGTTTTCATTTAAGCCATTCTGAGTGGACGTCACGACACCAGATTTGGGGGTATGCAGTCCATAGGCTGGCTAGCAACATTCTGTGTGATTGGAGTTCTTCCTGCTACCTCGGGCTTGATGGTCAGGTTTTCTTCTTGAGTTACTTGGGAGAAAAGGCAAATGCATTAACCCTTGTTTCTGCCTTCATTGTTCCCTTTGGGCAAAGGACAAGTACTAGAGTACCTAAAGATGACACTCCTTTGTTTAGTCACTAATCACCAATTACTTTGTATGAAGGTCTTTAAATTAAAAAATTATTTGCTTTTTGCCAGGTTATTCATTCATATACTTCAAATGTTAAGGAAAAAAAATTCCTAAAAGATGCCAGTTCTTCACTGCTCCCAATAAAGGATAAGCATTATTAGATTAGCGATCTACTTTTGTTTCTTTTAATTAATTAATTAATTACTTCACTTGGCTGCACCAGGCCTTAGTTGTAGCATGTGGGACCTTTAGCTGCAGCACGAGAGCTCTGAGTTGGCACGCAGGATCTAGTTCCCCTGACCGGGGACCGAACCCGGGCCCCTACACTGGGAGAGGAGAGTCTTACCTGCTGGACCACCAGGAAGTCCCTGTTTTTGTTTCTTTTTCTATGCACGGGTTTTAAAGCATTTACAATCCAGTGCAAACATATATTATTTTCCTCCTACTTTTATCATAAAAGGTAGCATATTATGTACATTGTTCTGCAATTGCATCTTTCACTTAGCAATATACTTCGAGTGCTTTCATGATGAGTTTTTGATCATCATCATAAATAGTAAGAAATCAGGACTTCTGGTAGGAGTAATTTTTTTCAAAGTATTTAGTTATCACTGGATGAGTCATCTATTAATGGGTCATTTAGTAATGTATGAGTCATTTATAATCAGTGTCTATCAGAGCACACCAAAGTTCACAGCCTAAATTACCTGGATCATTTAGTTGGAAAGAGACCCCATTTTTACCTGAATTAACCAAGTAGTTGTGGTTGATTAGAGTGGATCTAAAAATACATGGCCCTTTTCCCCTTTCCCTATAGGGACATGCTCCTTCATATTTTGATCCCAACTTATTTATAAAATCAGTATCGCTGTGGCTTGAATGGCTTCACAAACTCTTCCAAAGTGAAGCAATAGCTCAGAAAGATGAGAAATGGGCGAACGGGGAGCATTTTGTATTCTCAAACACCAACAGGACTCTGAAGAGTAAATAAAGAGCACCCGAAAGGTGAAAACTGTTCACTACAATGTGAGCTCCTGAATTCCTGATCCTGAATCAGTAGATCAGCTCCTCCAAGCAAAATGGCATCATTAATCAAAACGAAAAGAAATCCCCTCACAAGAGTGATAGGCACTGTGGGAAACAGAACTCAACTTGAAAATTCACTTCACTGCTGGTGGGCTGTTCCTGGGGAGAGTTTCTGATGAGTATAGCTGGAGAGCTCAGGATGAACCAGGAAGGTGAGTGGGATTAATTGCATCAAAAGAAACAATGGGGTACAGAGAAGGGAGACTGACTATGAAAAGGGACGAGATTTGATAGATTTCAACTGATGAAACTTGCCTCTTGACCTTACATGGGGAAATAAAATAAGAAACTTGAAAGCTTCATTTTTGGTTAAAATATTCCATCCATTGGGCTTCCCTGGTAGCTTGGACGGTATAGCGTCTGCCTACAATGCGGGAGGCCTGGGTTCGATCCCTGGGTCCGGAAGATCCCCTGGAGAAGGAAATGGCAACCCACTCCAGTATTTATACCTGGAAAATCCCATGGACGGAGGAGCCTGGTGGGCTACAGTCCTTGGGGTCACAAAGAGTTGGACACAACTGAGCAACTTCTTCTATGAACCTCCATGATAATACTCCCCATCACTCAATAAATTCTCGTCTTATTGTTCAATTATCATATGAGCCAAATCACCAGCTATCTCATCCCACCCCTTTTCATTCATTCATTGCACCTCAGGTCCCAGTTGTTTTGAGACAGATACTTCCAAAATGATCCGTGTCCCTTTAGTTCTAATGAAATGAACAGGCTTCCTAGGTGTGCTTGTCCTAACCCAGCATGGACCTCAGTCCCAAGGTTCTGTTTCCATCTTGGATTAATGGAGTCTGCTGCCTTGTTCTACAGTCTACTTGCCACTCCTTCCAGTCTTCCTCTGGCATACTCAGGAATTTGCAGAATTTTAATATTAATAGCTTCCCCCAGATGTCCCACAATTGTGCCAATCAATGCTTTAAAAATAATCTACATTTTATTTCTTTAATTCCATTAACAGATTTATGATTTAACCTTTCATCAATAGCAGAAACTTGTGAATTTTTAACCACAGAAATGAAGTTTAATCACTCCCCAATTAGAAATTGTTGCAACATATTCCTAAACCTCTGGTGAGAGTTGCTGGCTGGAGGTGCCCGCCTGGGGATGAATCCATTCGTGCAGCTGCCCTGGAGCCATGGCACTGCTTGAGCAAAGAGAACACAGGGCTTGTGAGTGCATTGTTTTGGAGAAAGATAACGTGGCAGGAGGTTGTTATTTAATAACCAGTTGCCTTCTGAGCTGGAGAGTTAATCACTACCATTAAGTAGTGATCGCTCCAGGTGAGATGATGAGAGTTGTTTCACGTTCGAGAAAGTTTGGAGGATGAACAGCTAATGGGCTGATGCCGTGGAAGCTTGACAAGAATGCTGTTTTCAGTTCCAATTGTGTTGGAGCTTCAGTGCCTTCCTTTGGGGTTGAGTTCTTTTATTTAAACGGAAATTAAAATAAAACAGCTTGATACTGGGGGCTGCCTGCCCCTTTCTGGGTTTTACCTGTCCATCATGTCTGAAAGTTTTTACCATCAGCCTGTATAATTTTTGTAATCAGAAAAGCAACTGACATTCTTTAACACAAAGGAAAACAATTTGTTTTTTTCCATGCTTGCTTTTTGTCTAGCTCAGTCTTCTGTGGACAGAAGTAGCAGCTCAGGGTTCAGGGATGTTTACCCAATCGTGGTCAACAACAGAAGATGTTTGCTTCTGCTTTCTCACTCCGTGAGACAGTGAAATCAAAAACAACAAAAAAGATGGGGATAAAATAGTCATAATTTCTATCCTGTTGCGGTTTGTCTTCAACTCGTCTTTCAGTTCCCCAAAGCCATTCCAAGCACGCTGCCAGGAGTCAGCTCTGACATTAAGAGCCAGAGAGTTTAATGTACAGGGATGGGAATGGTGTGGCTTATGGAAGGGTAATCTGCTGATTCTGGCTTAGAGACAAGGCCATTCAACCTTGCCTGCAGTTTTAACCACCTGGGGAGCTTTATAAGACACTGATACCTAGCCCCACACATAAAGGTTTGGCTGTGATTGCTTGGGATACTGGCCAGATGAGTCTATTGTGTGGCTGAAGGCAAGAATCTTTTCTGTTCCCATCCCCACCTCCTGCTCTGATGAAAGCCCTTCTGTTTAGGGTAGTCTGCGGACCACTGGCATCAGCAACAACTGGGAGCATGACAGAAATGCAGACAGACCCTCAGGCCCCACCCCAGACCTTCTGAATCAGAACCTATGTTACAAGATTACCAGATGTGTCATGTGCATGTTGCCCTTTAAGAATCGCTGATTGAGGCCTCAAAATCTCTTTCCTGAATGCATCGCAGTCTCTGCGGGGGTCTTCTAGGTTTCTCTGTTCTCTGCCACTTCAAGGCAGTCTCCATACAGTTGAAGGGGTTCACAATAAACCACTATCAATTTATTTTGAGCTGAGGCATCTGAGTTCCTGAAATCCCTTATCTGCCTAAAAGCAGAGCCTCCCCAAAGAACTCAGTGGTCATAAATCCCCTCTCCTACCACAGCTCTAATCTTCCTTTCTCTGACCCAAACAGACACTGTTACAAGACTATCACCTCTCCCATCTATTCTCCTAAGGGCCCATGTATCTTTCCAAAGAGTCATTTGCTTTTCTGAAAATGCCCTTCCCACCACTTCTAAGAAGTCATTTGTTCTCCCAGAAGGGTCCCCCTGCCCCATCCCGTCCCCTGTGTGCTGAGAGCTAAGTTGCCTCAGTCGTGTCTGACTCTTTGTGATCCTATAGACCATAGCCCACCAGGCTCCTCTGTCCATGGGGCTCTCCAGGCAAGAATACTCCTCTGGGGGATCTTCCCAACCCAGCAATCAAACCCATGCCACGTTTCCTGCATTGGCAGGCGGGTTCTTTACCACTAGCACCACTGGGAAACTGAGTAAGATGGTGTATAAGCCACGAAATCTAACCACCCCCATGAGTCACATTTCTTTGTGAACTCTTCTGTATGTATCTAGTTAAATCTGTTTTTTCTTTTGCTAATCTGGATTTTGTGACTTTCATTTGCAGGATCCAGGCAAATGGTATTCTTAACATAAGAGGGTAGAGGAAAAGCCTTTCCTCCCCAACACCATGACCATGTATTGCTGGTGTCGATAGGATAAAGTACAGACGCCTTCACCTGGCAACAAGGCCACTCAAAACAAGCCTCCAGCTGTACACCTCTCCAGATGTACTGTGTGTTCCTGGCTTCCTGGAACCCCGCCACCAAGCCATGCTGAAACCTAGACATCAAAGCACTTTCATGAATCCGTACATCTGCACAGACTGGTAACTCTGAACAGTTATTTTTTTCTCCCTCTTCTCTCCCTGGAGATCTCCCACTCTCAAGAACATCTCCAAGTTACCCATTCACTCAGCCTTCCCCATTTTCTTCCCCCAAAAGGGTTCTCAGTGCCCCCAGTCTGAGACTCCAGCACCCAGCACAATACCTGGTGCACGTGTGCACGTGCTAAGTTGCTTCACGCGTGTCTGACTCTTCGCAGCCTATGGACCATAGCCCTCCAGGCTCCTCTGTCCATGGGATTCTCCAGGCAAGAAGACCGGAGTGGGTTGCTGTGCCCTCCTCCAGGGGATCTTCCCCACCCAGGGATCAAACCTGTGTCTCTTTTGTCTCCTGCATTGGCAGGCAGATTCTTTACCACAAGCACCCTGCACCTGGTACACAGGAGGTTTCAGAGAGTAGTTTCTGTGGTTTTTGTTTTTGTTTAGAGTAAATGAATGGAAGAAAAGATGGATGGATTAATTATGGAGAGACTAAAAACCTTGTTTCCCACATCTCTCCATCCATGAAAGTATTTAACAGTCAGCGCCACCCTTAGTTTCAGGCCAGAGGGGCCTCTGTTCTGGGGCCTCTGAAATTCTGAAAGTGAAAATGTTAAGTCACTCAGTCGTGTCCAACTCTTTGTGACCCCACAGACTGTAACATTCCAGGCTCCTCTATCCATGGACTTCTCCAAGGAAGAATACTGACGTGGATTGCCATTCCCTTCTCCAGGGGATCTTCCCAACCCAGGGATCGAACCCAGGTCTCCCACATTGCAGGCAGATTCTTTGCCTTCTGAGCTACCAGGAAAGCCACGATTCTGAGGACTGAGCGCATCTCTCTCTCACACACACACACACACACACACACACACACACACACACACACACACACACACGTTGTAAAGAACACGCAGCACCTCTGTCACTGGAGCTTTGACAGTTGATGCTGGAATAGTGCCGGCAGCAACTCTAAGCATCCACTTAAGTGAATAACACAGCTCAGGCCCTAGAGAAACACATCTATACATTTCTTGCTCTATGTCCGTGAAACAAAAAGTACCAGAGCTCAAATGCCATGAGGTTTGGGGTTCTACCTGTAG
The DNA here is from genome assembly GCF_963930625.1 of Muntiacus reevesi. NCBI lineage: Eukaryota > Metazoa > Chordata > Mammalia > Artiodactyla > Cervidae > Muntiacus > Muntiacus reevesi. Next base: position 166,452,061 of record NC_089250.1, read on the forward strand.
ATGTCAGAAATAGACACAGCTTCAGAAGAGGGGAGGATCTGAGCAGCATAAATGCTTAGGTAAGATAAACAACTAATTAATTACCTTGTCAAATGCTTTCTCCTGGACAGGACAAACACAAGAGGTTCTGGCATAATGAAGCATTCTTTGTGAGGCTGAGAGTCCATTTTCCTGTTTCTCTTCCAATTTGTGAACCAGATGTACTGAAAAACATTTTGCAATAGTGAAATAATTCATAGTACTCTTAAATTTGCATATATATGGATCTAGATATAACAAGAATGAAGCATGGTATCAACTCCTGTGCTTGCGACTGAATAGTGAACGCTAGAATTGAAAGTAATCCTGCATTTGTAAACTATCTAATATGATTAGCTAAATTTGCAAAGTTAAATAAAAGTTCAACTTTAGAAACAGTTTCACTTTTTATAGTCATTAATGATATTTTCCATTTCTGCCTTGGATTTTAATAGAGATTTTTACTATTTTAAAAGAAAGTAACTTAGTAACGTGGAAAATGTTGATTTCTGTCACATTTGCTTTCATTTCTGTTTTGATATAAATATATGTAAATTGCTTTTACTTTAAGTACAACTACATTTTATTTTTAATCTTTGAAACATTGAGAATAAATATAAGGCAAGATCATGATAGGAACAAAAAAAAAAGAAAGTAGAGCTCAGAAAAAAGCTGAAAAGAAAAAATAAATAAAATACCTTTGAATAAATGGTCCATCTAAATTTTTTAACCTAAAAATAATAATAATAAAATGAGAAGTCCATGTGCCTGCTCAGTCACTCAGTCGTGTCCAACTCTTTGCGACCCCATGGACTGTAGTCCACCAGGCTCCTCTGTCCATGGGGATTCTCCAAGCAAGGATACTGGAGTGGGTAGCCTATCCCTTCTCCAGGGGATCGTCCCAACCCAGGAGTCAGACCAGGGTCTCCTATATAGCAGGCAGATTCTTTATCAGCTGAGCTACCAGGGAAGCCTGTGACAGGTATAACCCATCCAAAATTTACTAGTTAGATATTATAAATTCTACATTTAATAAAGTTTTAATTACTGATCAAACAATGAAAATGAGCCAGAGAATTATTCAAATAAAATTCACAACTTCAAGAGCTTAGATGAAATCCCTGAAACCTCATTTCTTTACTACATGAAGACTCAATCACTGATCAAAGCAATAAGAATGAAAAAGAGGATTGTTCATAATGAATTCACAACTCAGAAGCAGCAGGTGCAACTCTGGTCTGTCCATTGCAGGATGCAGAAAAATCCATTCATGACATCAGCAAATTGGATGAGAAAGAGGAACTCTCTGGGGTATCACTTATTTATCATAGGATGATCCTAAAATTGGCATCAAACCCTCTTTGACTACAAAGGAATATTTCTAGCAAAACACAATCCAATTCAAATCAACTAATCCAATTTTTCATTGGATGAGTATGGCAGCAAATTCAGTGTTTAATTTTATACCAACGTTCTTTCCAACGGAAAAAGAACCTCTAAAAGCAGGTTTTCATAGTCCAAGGAGAAAGACAAAGTGTGCTGTTACATAAAGTGTTACATAATTTACAACCGATTTTCAAGATCACCTTTGGCCAAAGAAGTTATTTGTGACCAAAAGCATTTGGACTTTTAAAAACCATATAAAATGTCACTCATACACGTATGAAAAAAAGTACACATGCAAGCACCAAAAATTTTAAAGTGGGCTGAAAAAATAGCAAATGACCAATCATGGTCAACAAGGACAAGTAACCGCCAGTTTAGAAGTCTGTTGCGATGTTCTGAGAAAAATATTCTTTTGGGTCCAAGAGTTATGGTACTTTTTACAGCAATAATAGTGCAATATTTACAGAACACAATACAATTTTTCTAGGTTTAAAAGAAATAATTCCAATTTTTATGTAAGAATGGCCAAAAATGGAAGACAGTTAAAAGTAATAAAACAAGCAATCACTATCTAGGATGGATAATTTTAAATTAAATTATTAATGTATCAGAAAACAAAGTGAGAGAATCATTCATATGTACCATAAAAACATAAGTAAACATTACTCAATGCAACTAGCTGTCAGTGTAACCACTGACAAAAGTCTTATTGATCAACAAACTTTTGCTATGTGTGTTGTTGAAGAAAACAAGAACATATTGCATTGTTTTCATACCTAGAAGTACAGTTTTTTTTTAATTTAAGAAACTAGAAAAAGAACTTTCAATCTTAGGCATTGACTTGAAAGATTGTTGAGAGTAAGTCTATGAAATTGGCACAAACATAGTTGGTAACGAAAAGGGTGTGTGGGCCAGAATTTTGTAAAAAATTCAGAACCATTCCACATGTAACTCACAGTAGGGATTTGTTACTAGGACACATGATCTCAAGTTGGTCCCTAGTGATGTGTCCTTCAGAATAACTAAGCAAGTATAAAAAGTATTTTCTGGATCTTCCCAAAATGGAAACAGTTTCATCAAACATATATCAAATTTGACTTTATAAGGTCCCTCATACATACAACGGGAATGTCAACTAATAGCTGTTTGAGCAACTAGATTTAATTTAAACAAAATATGAGAAGAGTTAAGCAAAACAACAGAAGCTCTACCAAAAGCAGCAAATGGGTGGAAAATGAAATAATCTTGAATTTGCATTATCCACTGTTGCTTGGTATATATTATTGCTTGCTCTCAATAATATTATCAAAAGTTTCAAAAATAAAAGAATAGTGTGTTTAAAAAAAAAAGAATAGTGTGTGTAGCTACTTAATTTTTTAATTATTAATTTAAAAAAATACTTGTGAAATATGTGGCATTCCATTAATTATAACAAAATTAGTACCAAAAAAATAATGAGATAACTATGAGTATCTACATAAAAATAATTCCCAAGTTATTTTCTGTAGAGAATAGTTTCTGGTCATTATGGAATAAGAAATAGTCTCAGTTGAGTAGAGATCTGAGAAGGTTGAGTCATTCAGTGACATTTCAGTTTTCTTTAGACTATCCCACACTGAAAAAGTTGAAAAAAGGAATTAAGAAATATTAAATAAATCTAGACATTGCTTTAAGAGATGACTAAAACCGCTAACTTGTGCTTAGTCGTTCAGTTCGATTCTTTGCGACCCCATGGACCATAGCCCTCCAGGCTTCTCTGCCCATGGAATTCTCCAGACAAGAATACTGGAGTGGGTTGTCATTTCCTCCTCCAGGGGATCTTCTGGACCCAGGGATCGAGCCAGTGTCTCCTGCATCTCCTGCATTGGCAGGCAGATTCTTTTACCACTGAACCACCTTTATATCATATTTGATTCCATCATCATATGCGAACGTGATATGTACAATTCACAGTTCATTTTGGACTCAAACTATTGCTTGAAGCTTATTGACGACTCCAGGAGTTACTATTAAATAGATCACAAAGTTTCTCCAATTTGAAAATAATAAAAAACTAAGAACTATGATTATTCAAGAGAGGACTGATGTGGCATTATTCCATATAATATGTAAGTTAGGTGAAAAGATGTGCTATGACAATAGAATTAACAATTTTGCTAAAATAAAAACAAGAAATGTAAACTTTATGCCATCAGTGTATAACTTATGAATTACGCATCTCTGCTCTGTTACTCAGCATCCCTGAGTGACCCATCAGCTGCATGTGTACATATACACAAGAATAACATTTGGTCATCTCTGATGTTTTGCCAACTTCTTGTCACGTAAAAAGTACAATCAAACAAATTTTAACATATGATATTTATTTTAATGTGTTAATGTTTAACATACATCTAAAATTTTAGCAAATATTTAAATTGTTCTTATGAAGGTGCAGCTCTCAAGTGAGCAAGATGGGATATGTTCTGCTTAATAGCTTGTTAGATTGATGGTATTTTAAACTATCATCACTGACAGCGTGGCGTGAGGGCTTCCACTTGAGCTCTTGTTCCAGAAATAGACCTTTTCTGATGTAACGACAGAGACATTTACCCCCTGTTCATTCGGTGACGTTCCTGGAACTCTGACAACCCTTTCCTTTCTCCTCTCCTTGACTGGTTTTTAACTCAGTGTCTGTGAGGTGGAAGTGGAGGTTGGGGGAGCACCCAATAGTGGCCTGTCCGCTGACCCCTGGGACTCAAGGTGTCCAGACAGAGTAATCAGCACCCGCCCTGGACCCTTCAGCTGACCTGTCTGCTGACCACTCCCGTACAGCAGGGCCCCTCCACCCCAAGTGCTCTATTTCTGTAGGACGTGGTGGGGAAGATGGCCTGCTGGTGGTGTTGCAGAGTGACTGACTCTCTCTCATTAATCCTAGGGTGCAGCATGTACCCCTAGAACTAAAGCTTGGAGCTCCATCACTGACAGCTGCCCCTGAATGTCATGGCTGCAGTGGGGAAGGAGGGGCTCCCCCAAGTGGGGTCTGCAGCCAGCTGGCTGTGCCTTGGCTCCTGACCAAAACCAGATTCCCACATCCAGAGCCATGCTCTCCCTTCTGTGGATGAGTTTCCTGATGCTGCTGCAACAGGCGACCACAAACTTACTGGCTTAACACCATGCAAATTTAGGGACTTCCTTGGTGGTCCTGTGGTTAAGAATATCCCTTGCCTTACAATGCATGGAATACAGGTTCGATCCCTAGTCAGGGAACTAGGATCCCACAGGTCACAGGGCAGCTAAGCCCACACCGCAACTAGAGAGAGCAGGTGTGCCACAAAGAAGGTTTTGCATGACACAACTAAGACTCGACTCAAATAAATAAATTTGACTTATTTATTTCATAAGTAAAATGCTTTTTAAAAACCTATGCACTCTGTATAATAGGCTCTAGATTCGTCCACCTCATTAGAACGGACTCAAATGTGTTCCTTTTCATAGCTGAGTGATATTCCATTGTATATGTACCACATCTTCTTTATCCATTCATTTGTTGGTGGACATCTAGGTTGCTTCCATGTCCCAGCTATTGTAAATAGTGCTGCAGTGAACACTGGGGTACATGTGTCCTTTTCAATTATGGTTTCCTCAGGGTATATGCCCAGTAATGGGATTGTTGGATTATTATACAGAGTGAAGTGAGTCAGAAAGAGAAAAAAAATCATATTAATATATGATAATAAATATCATATATTAACATGTATATATGGAATCTAGAAAGATGGTACTGATGATTCTATTTGCAGGGCAGCAAAGCAGACACAGACATAAAGGACAGAATTTGGGCCACAGTAGGGGAGGATGAGGGAGGAACAGTTGAGAGAGTAACACTGAAGCACATACTTTACCATAGGTGTTAATAAAATAGGGAGCCAGTGGGAATTTGGTGTATGACACAGGGAACCCAAATCCAGTGCTCTGTGACAACCTAGAGATGTGGGGTGGGGTGGCAGGTGGGAGGGAGGCTCCAGACGGAGGGGACATATATATACATACAACCGATTCATCTTGATGTGTGGCAGAAATCATTACATTCATTAATACTGTAAAGTAATTACCCTCCAATTAAAAATAGAATTTAAAAAAAACCCACATAAATTCATGAACTGAACTGAACTGATACAAATTTATTCGGAAGTCAGGAGCCTACAATGGTTCTTACGAGGCTGAAGTCAAGGTATCGACAGGGCTTGCTTCTAGAGGCTTGAGGGTGAGCCCCTTCTTTCGCCTCTTCGGGCTTTTGGAAGCTGCCGGCACTCCTTGTTCTGTGACCCCTTCCATCTTGAAAGCCAAAAACGGCATCTTTCTTACCCCTCATCATCTGATCCTCTTTCCCGCCCTCCTCTTCTACTAACTAGGACCAGAGGAAGGATTTGGTGTGGCCTGGCTTGATTCCTATGCAGGTTCCCGCACTGAGGTTAGGGAACGGGGTGGCATTACTGCTCAATTTGAGTCATATGTGTGTCCATTCCTCCAGAAAGGTTGGATGTAGTAAAGGGCAGCCCTCAACGGGAGCACAGGATTGAAGCAAGGGAAGACGTTTTCTGAAAGGTCTCAAATGCTCTTTCTGATTTAACAAAACAATACGTATCTACTACAAATATTCATCACTTAAAGCCATGGGAAAATATTAAGAATTCAAAGTAAAAATAATCCTGTCGTCCCCAAACAACTGTGGTTAACATTATGGAATATTTCCTGCAAGTCTTTTTTTTGTTCCCCCAGGCACATGGGCGTGTTGAATATAGTCTTACCAGATTGTATAGGCAATTTTGCATCCTGCTCTTTTTACTTGAAATTATAACAGAAGGATTTTCTCATGTTATTTCCTTTGACTCTGTGCCCTGCACAATCACTTCCTTTCCCACTCAGCTCTTTGGCAGCACAATTTGTAGACTGCACAAATAACGGGAAGGAGTAGGAGCTTTTTTGATCTGGGGGAATTTGAGCTAAGAGAGGAGAAAGAGGGATTAAAAGGACAAGGCTCTGTGACCTCACAGCGCTGCTAAGATGAACAAGTGACATGTTATATGTGAGAGTGCCTTGGAAATGGCTTATTTATCAGAGTTATAGTCATTAATCACCAAATACTCTTTTCTCCATTTGAAAACTAATTGTGGGGCTTCTATGGTGGCTCAACGGTAAAGAATTTGCCTGCCAATGCAGGAGACATTGGTTCGATCCCTGGTCCAGAAAGATTGCACATGCCACGAACAGACAAAGCCTGTGCGCCCCAACTACTGAGCCGGTGCTCTAGAGTCTAGGAGCCGAAACTACTGAGCCCATGAGCCACAAGTACTGAAGCCCGCCTGCCCAAGAGCCTGTGCTCTGCAAGAAGAGAAGACACCACAGTGGGAAGCCCAAGCACTGCGATGAAGAGCCGTCCCCACTCGCCACAACGAGAGAAAGCCTGCACAGCAAGGAAGACCCGCACAACCAAACTAAAATTACTTACTTAATTAAAAAAATAATTGTGTCCATCATAGAGCCTTGAAGTGCAAACGGAAAGTTCTGCCCATCCACCACAGGGTCCTGCAGGGAAAGGAAAGACTTCCCGGAAAAATCCATGGACTTGGTATGGCAGAGGCTGGGGGGAAGGGGGTGGTGATGGGGTTTCCCCAAATCACGTGCAGCTTCAGGTGAGGAGAGGATGCTATTCTGAGAGCTGCCAATAGCACGGGCATCCAAACCCACAAGCTTTGAAGCTGTTTAACAGAAATTCACATCAAAACCTAACTCTGGTGTAGCTCAACTTGACTACTGTGAATGATGAAGATAAATCCTTGGGTCACACAAGGATCGTGATTGAATAGAACTTGTTTGCTGGCACAGAAACAACATTTCAACTGGCATTAGATTGTCTTCCTTGAACAAAACTAAGTTTTCTGTCATTCTCTGACTTGGATTTCCTTTTCTCCCAAGATAACACAGACAGGACCCAGGTACTGCCAGTGACAGAGAAGACAGTTCGTATGTGCAACCAGATCTGGATGTGGGCTGACCCGGTATCCAGTGGTCTCTGCTTTCCTTAAAGAACAGAGCCAAGGGAAGGTGGGGCGCCCCATCCTCCGACCTTCCCATTCCTCACCCTGTTCATCCCACTCATCCACAAGATCTGCCAGTTCCACCTCTAGTTTCTCCTCTGCTACCATTTGAAACTCATTCTGCCTGCACTTCTGCAGGCTGGCCTCACGAGAAGAAGAATGACCTTTCAAAACCCAAGACCCCATGCACTATTCCCCAGCTCACAGCCCTCCAAAGGCTTCCTGCTGCACTGAGATCAAAAGCCCCACTCTTTACCACAGTCCTGGCCTGCCGATGGAATCCCTTTCTGAGCCCCCGCTCGCCTCCCTCCCCCTACACGCTGCACTACAGACACTCAAGCTTCCTTTTTCATTTCTGAACAACCCAAACCAGTTCCTTCTTCTGGCCATGGCACTTGCTCAAGCCCTGCCTGAAATGCTTCTCCCCCAACTCATCATACCAAGGAATCAGACTATTTAACTCTTGACTCAAGGTCCAGGTCTCATCCTTAGTCAGACTTCCTTGACACTGTCTATTTTATTGCATTTCTAGTACATTCATTCTTATTTTTTCATTCATCCATGCTTATCTTCTGTCTCCCCACTCAAAGTTAGCTCCTTGAAAGCAGGAATGCTGTTGGTCTCTGCCAACACAATTTATTAAGAACCTACTGGATATTTACTAAAGATTAGTTGAAGGAGAGACTGAATGAACATCCAATTCTGAGACGACATTTCTTCTGGTCAGACATGGAGAATGATATTTTGGAGAATTGGTTTCAGTTTCACACTAGCCAATGTCCGTTGGTTTTACCAGTAGTTTTCTGCATATTGCACTTGTCTTTAAGCTATGAAAGGATCCCCTTAACATTCACTAAGGTCAGGCAAGTGAGTATTATTTCCAGTAAGGGAAAGCAAAAGCATGAATCTTACTAAAATGTCAATTGCCCTAAGGTGTGAAAAATATTTTAAAATTCTCCATTCACTCTTTTGTGGTAATATTCTTTGTGAAAACCTTTTCTCTGAATTTTGTTCATTCTTGATAAATGGAAGGAGAGATTTTCTCCAGAAACCATAAAACAGACCCAGGTAGATGGGGTTTATGAATTTTAAGCACCTTCCTAATTTGCAGTCCTTGGTCAGTTGGAAGTACAAGTGGAGCAGAGGGAGAAAAGGGCTAATTTCGTGTCCAGAAACCTTCTGAAAGGGGAGGGATCAAGGCCCCAAACTCTCCTTGTGCATTCTCAGTCGCTCAGTCGTGTCTGACTCTGTGACCCCGTGGACTGTAGCCCGCCAAGCTCCTCGTACATGGGATTCTCTAAGCAAGAATACTAGAGTGGGTTGTCATTTCCTCCTCCAAGGGATCTTTCCAACCCAGGGATCAAGCCTGCGTCTCCTGCATTGCAGGCAGATTCTTTACCACTGCACCAGCTGGGAAGCACCCAAAATCAGAGCTCAGAGTGCCTGAAGCCTGCCAGACGGGCTGCCTGGTAATGGCCAACATGCAATGGGGAAAGGGCCCCGAAGCTGCTTCTGGCCTCGCAATTCCACTTCTGGGAACAGACTCCACCCCTCTGATGGTAAATGACCCATCCTGGACCAGTTATAAACCCCCATCACCTGGACTGCCAAGGGATGGTCACGTGATTCTACGAGATCCGTCAGAGTCCTTCCCTGGGACTTTGCTGGAGCTGGAAGGGAAGAGTCCACCCTGATGGATTATCAGCCCAGAGGGGATTGAGATAAAGTTCCCTGAAGAAAGCCCCCTTGCTGTCAGAAGGAGCACAACAGTCAGAGGCAGACAGACAGACAAGACACAGAGAGTCCCTCAGGCATCTCGGCCCACAGCAGCAGTTGTGCCCATTTGAAAGCCCTGGCCCACTCGGACTCTTCAGCAGCAGCAGCCTGGGACTGGCTTCCCACCTCGAATCCTGCAGCTTTCTTCTTCTCTACCAGGGCTTTCTCCAGCAGGCACAACCCTAAAGTACTCGTAAGCTCAGGTTCCCAGGGGCAGCCCTCAGTCAGCAAGGGAAGAGAGTTGGTGGATAAGCGCTCGGCCTCCCTAGCCTGCACTGAGAGATTCTGGCTTCTCCAGGGTCCCTGCCAAGAGCCCAGTTGCCCAATAAGTTATCACTCACATGTGTCTTGATGGCTATTCTTGCTTCCTTGTTTTACTTTCCCCTACATCCTCACAATTCTGGTGCTGGAGAAAGACTCTTGAGAGTTCCTTGGACAGCAGGAGATCAAACCAGTCAACCCTAAAGGAAATCAGCCCTGAATATTCATTGGAAGGACTGATGCTGAAGCTGAAACTCCAGTACTCTGGTCACCTGATGCAAAGAGCTGACTCATTGGAAAAGACCCTGATGCTGGGAAAGATTGAAGGCAGGAGGAGAAGTGGGCAACAGAGGATGAAATGGTGGGATGGCATCACAGACCCAACGGACATGAGTTTGGGCAAACTCTGGGAGAGAGTGAAGGACAGGGAAGTCTGGCGTGCTGCAGTCCATAGGATTACAAAGAGTGGTACCTGCCAGGTCACTGCTGGGTCTGTAGCTTCCATCCTACATGCTAGTCATCCATAGGAGGAGCCATGGCTTTCGCCTCTGGGATGTCTAGCAATAAAGCACTTTCACCCGCATTATCACTCTCTCTTCTCAACCTAGAGTCTAGAACAGAGACTTCAGGCACATTTCACACGGGAGGGCGCCAAGGCTCTGGGAGGTGAGGCGGCTGCCCGCACCCCATGGCCAGGTGCTTCCCTAAAAAGAGAAAAGAGAAGGACTAGAGCTTTAGCACGTCCTTGAAGTGCAGACGAGTGAGTCCTGGCTGGCTTCCCCATGCTGCTGAGTGTGTAGTTACAGACTGGAACTGGTGACCAAATGTACTACATTTTACTGTTTATTTGTGTGAACTTGATTATTTAATTAGCTGCTTAAAAATTGAGAGCGTGACTCAGCTGCAAATACACCTACAGGCACAAGTCTACCATTTGTTCATTCAAACCATCCACAAATAAACCCTAAGGAATTTGCTTGGATTAAGAGCCCCAAGTCTTCTCGAGATGTCATTTTTCAGTGCTTATTTCACTTTGGGTTGCTAGGAGATAAATTGGTTTTTTAAAAAAGCAATTTGCATAAAGACCAGGAAAGCATTTTAATAATGTCAATATATAGCCAAATGGACTAAAGTGCTAAAGTGACTATTTTTCACTGGATAATTAAGCCTCCAAATTTAAATGTTATAAAAAGAGATATACTTGTATTCCATGGAGGTCTACCCACTTAGGTAGCTAATTATTTCTCAAGAACAACACTGAGTCATGTCAGACATCTTCTTGCTAATCTAATAATATTAAGCTACTGGGAGATGGTGCCTATCCCATCACATCATCGGGAATGGAAATCGGGTAGGGTTTTAATTGCAGAACTGTGAGAAATTCATTTTTCTAGTCACTAGCACAAATCTGACAATCTGTCTGGCAGCCAGGAACTAAATTAAAGAAGTTTTCTTTCCCTGATACATATGCTGTAAATCTCACTAATTCAAACTGATGGAGAGGAACAGCCAATCTATTTTGGTGAAAAATATTCACCGTAGGACTTATTTAATACTTCTTAAAATTTCTTCTTTCAAGTCCAAACAGAATATTGAGTCTGGTACAGAATGGTCAATACAAAAGTGTCAGCCATTGTTATGATCTTCATACGGGTTCACAGGACTTCCCTGATGGCTCAGTGGTAAAAGAATCCGACCGCCAAGCAGGAGATGCTGGTGTGATCCCTGGGTTGGGAAGATCCCCTGCAGAAGCAAATGGCAACCCACTCCAGTATTCTGGCCTGGAGAATCCCAAGGACAGAGGAGCCTGGCAGTCTGCAGTCCATGGGGTCACAAAGAGTGGGACACGACTGAAGTGACTGAGCATGCATACATGCCAGTGCCTTCTGAATGCTCATATAAGAGAGCACATATATGAGAGCACGTCAGAAACGACTGCTCTGTACTGGCGTTCAGCTCAGTTCAGTTGTTCAGTCCTGTCCAACCCTGGTGTGCTGCTGGGCTGCAGCACACCAGGCCTCCCTGTCCATCACCAACTCCCGGAGTTTACTCAAACTCATGTCCGTCAAGTCAGTGATGCCATCCAACCATCTCATCCTCTGTCATCCCCTTCTCCTCCCGCCTTCAATCTTTCCCAGCATCAGGGTCTTTTCAAATGAGTCACTTCTTTGCATCAGGTGGCCAAACTCTTGGAGTTTCAGCTTCAGCATCAGTCTGTCCAATGGATATTCAGGACTGATGTTAGCTACTATCAGCGATATTGTCTGGTGAAGAAGTATGATCCACATTATGCTGATCTTTTGAATCATGTGATTTACAGGAACACACTGTGACACCACTTAAGAGATTTAATATATATGAATATTAAGCAACCAGGTGGTACAAAAGTGCCAAAAGCTGTCCCACTGCACACTTTCAGCGTGTCTCTGCAGTTCTGTCCCATTAGTAACCTTAATGGAATATGTTTTCCCCTAAACATGACCCGGAGGTAAGGAGCCTCAACAACAGAACTGGCCTCAGCCTCACTGCACTCGAAAGACAGTGCAGCTCAGCGATTAGGAGCTCAGGTTCTAGGGCTGAGGGTGGGTGTCCGGCTGAGTCTTAACGTCTATCTGTAAACTGGGAATGATGACGCTAGAAGTCGCCTCGTTTGGAACTGTGAGAACCGAACACTTTACTGAAGGTAATGAGTTTGTAATAGTTCCTGGCCAATGGGATGTGGTCCATGAGAGTCTGGTGTCACCCATATTCTTCCCATTACTGCACCCCACGTTCAATTATCAACAGGAAGAAAGATATAGGGGTTTGGGGGTGGGTGGTGGACATTTGGGAAACTGTATATAACTGGTTTCCATCAGGGATGTTAATCCCCAAATCCCCAACAGGCTGGTCATTGAGTTCTACCTGGAGTAAATGGGAGGTGGCGAGGCCCAGGTGAGAGGCGAGGGACGCCAGGCTAGGTGGGTTTAGTGGTGAGATCCCTCCCAAAGGGGCAGTCGTTGGCTGGCTGAGTGCCTTCACTCTGCGCAGGAGCACGCTGGGAGCTCACGGACAGAACCCGTGTCCCCACAGTCCTCCCTGCACTCTGACTTAAGACCATAGATTAGATCCCCGCACCAAAGCAAATTTTAGTTGTTGCATTGACAGAGTATGTAGGACTTCCCTAGTGGTCCAGTGGTGAAGAACCCGCCTGCCAATGCAGGAGACATGGGTTCAATCCCTGGTCTGGGAAGATACCACATGCCATGGGGCAACTAAGCCCCGATGCTTCACAACTGCTGACGTCTGCATGCCTAGAGCCTGTGCTCTGCAACAAGAGAAGTCACCACAATGAGAAGCCTGCGCACCGCAATGAAGACTAGTCCCCACTCACCACAACTAGAGAAAGCCTGTGCACGGCAATGAACACCAGTGCAGTCAAAAAGAAAAAGATAAAAGAAGGAAAGTGCATGTACAAGGAGCTGCCACCTGAAAGCGATAAACCCTTCAAATTCAGAGGATGGACCAGCAGATGCATTCACGGCGGCCTTGATTACTCTGCTGTTGTCAACTTCTCTTTGTTAATCCGACCTCCCCCACCTTCATGAGAATCTTTAGTGCTTGATGAGGAAAGGCGGACCTTTGCATTTCACACGTCAGCCAGTTTTCATTTCTGAGCAGGGTTTTCACAGAGTGACAGCTATAATCAAGTCCTAACAAATGACCGTCCTACACAATAGAACTACAAATAAAACTCGAGATGATGAATACGTTTATTGTTCCTTCTTGTTTGCAAACATGTACCCAGTGAGATCTTGATTAGTTCAGAGTTTGGAAAAACAAAATTGTCTTCCAGCTTGTTTGTGCACTGGCTGCTTTTTCTGGCACCTGGAGAAATGCCCAGCTCTTTTGGAAGAGCACCTCCCGTGTGTCCTAAGCTGTCCCCCTGGAAGAAAACCCTGGTAAAGACGGTGGGCCTGAGGGACACCATCGCCATGAGGACAGACATGCACGCAGCACTCCAGCCCACGTCGGGCCTCCACCAGAGAGTTCTGACCCACACAATGAGTGCCCCTGACTACACGCTCATAAATTCAGCATGACTCCTCCTTTGCTTGTACAAAATGGAGTTACTTGAAATTTATATTTAGATTCCAAAGGACATAAATCATTCCCAACTTCTGAGAAGTTGCCAAATGCTAAATAAGATAATAACATCTGAAGATGCAGTCTTCTCATCCTGATTCGGTCACTTACTGTGTGACTTTAGACAGCACAATTGGCTTCTCTGGACTTCGGGCTCATTAAAGCAAGAAGGTCTCCTGTGCTTGCCTTAAACGGTTGTTATGTGACTCAAACAGGCTAATACAGTAGAAAACTCTTAACAGGTGCAAAGTATCATACAAATATAAGGTATTTTCTAATGATCTCATGTGATGTTAGCTCCTATGGAATGCTTTGATGATGAAACATAAAATTGAGAAAATGAGCAGATGCACAGAGGACAAGTATTGTGTGATCCCACTTGTATGAGGCACCTGGGCTAGGCCAATGCACAGAGCAGACGTGAACAGAGGCTACCTGGGTGGGGGCAGGGGGATGGAGAGTTAGAGTTTAATGGGGACAGAGTTTCTGTTTGGGATGATGAAAAAGTTCCGAAATGGATGGTGGTGGTTTTTACACAACATTGTGAATGTATTTAATGTCACTGATGACACTTAAAAATGTTAATTTTTATGTTACATGTATTATCCTACAATGTAAATAAATAAACAGATGGCTGAGGAGACATCTGTAAACAGGATTATTTACAACAAGGAATTTAACTTACATGTAATCAGAAATGGTTGTATCCATGTTTGGCATGTTCTCTTTCTGTGGTCAAAGTCTCTAAGAAGTCAAATTATCCTCAGAAGACATTTATTTTTTTTGCCTTTTAACCGGTACTACTCATGTTCATTGGGCTTCTTGCAGAATCTGCCTGCAGTGCAGAAGACCCAAGTTTGATCCCTGGGTCAGGAAGATCCCCTGGAGAAGGAAATGGCAACCCGTTCCAGTATTCTTACCTGGGAAATTCCATGGACAGAGGAGCCTGGAGGGCTACAGTCCATGGGATTGCAAGGGTCAGACACGACTTAATGACTAAGCCACCAACCACTGCCACCAGGAGGGGAGAGAGGGAGTGACTGGTTAACGGTATGGGTTTTACTTGGGGTGATGAAAATATTTTGGAACTAGAAAGAGGTGGTTGTTGCACAATGCTGTGAATGTTATTAAATGCCACTGAACTGTTTGTTTTAAAATGATTAATTTCATGTTATTTGAATTTCACTGGAATTTTTTTTTTTTTTTACAAAAGACGTGATATGCCCAGCAGAGCAGGTGCAGAAGGAGGTACTGGCAGAGGAGCACAGGGGACAGGCAATCGGGGCTGAACCAAGAGCTGAGGGTCCCCCACAACCAGACCTCCAAGAAGCAGAAGGCCCAGCTGCCGTCTGGGTTCTGCTTCAGGGAGAGGGGCTCACCTCACTTTAGCACAAGAACTTACATGTTAAGCTTCTGGTTTCCAGCATGCAGTAGCCAACTGTCTCCTCAAATAACGAGAGCAATAGGCTATTTGCTGGATACACATTTAGACAAGAAAAGGTTGAATGCAAAGGTATGAAAAAATGATGTCCCAGCTAAGTGAGCACAAAAAGAAAGCAGATGCGATAAATTAATTCCAGACAAAATTGAAAATCATTAAAGGAGGCAACAGGGATATTTTATATTGATGAAAAGTTTAAGCCTGAGTTTTTACACACAACATAGTTTCCAAATCTGTGAAGCACTTAGAAAGATCAGAAGAGATTGATAAGCCTGCCTTATAGTTTAACACACTTCCCTCAGAAATTGATCATGTAAACTGAAAGTTTTCCCCCCAAAAGAACACACAAACCCACATTCTAGAAATTTAACAACACAGTTCAGTATTGCACATTAAAATCTGTGTGCTTTGCTAATGTTTTACATAGAGGGAAAGTCAGAATTTTAAGTATATACACTAGAAAAAAGAAAGATTAAAAATGGATAAACTGGCTGAACAAGTGAGAACAGAACATCAGCACAATCACAAAGAACGCAGAAGGAAATTATAAAGCCACCGAGCAATACACAGAATAAACGATAGAGTCCACAAAACACACCACCTGTTTTTTAAGAGGTTAATCTAAATAGACAAATATATGGCAAGTTTGGATGAAGAAGAGATAGAAGCAGGTAAAGAGAAGGTACAATACAAACAGGAGAAAAGGATGACAGGATGAGATGGTTGGATGGCATCACTGACTCAATGGACATGAGTTTAAGCAAACTCCAGGAGACAGTGGCGGACAGGGAACGCTGGCAAGCTGCAGTACGTGGGGTAGCAAAGAGCTGGACAAGGCATGACTGAACAACAGCAATACGGACAGTTAGGCATGAATAGGGGAATATAATTACAGTCACAATTAAGATTTTAAAAATCAGAAGAACACTGTGATGTAATATAATATTCTTTATACCACAGTTTAAAAACTTAAGGAAAAATGAGTGATTCTGTAAATACATAACAAATAGTAAATTAAGAAAAGATTGAAATCAGAAGAGATTTATCAAATAGACTGAATCAGAGGTCAAATTCTTCTCACACAAAAGGCCTCTGATTCAGCCTGTTGACAAGAGTTTTACCAAATCTTCAAATAGTGAGTAGATTATCTCTCATTTATATAAACTGTTCTCCCAACAGTAACTGGAGGAAGAAGTGGCAACCCACTCCAGTATTCTTGCCTGGAAGATCCCGTCGACAAAGGAGCCTGGAGCGCTACAGTCCACGGGGTCACAAAGAGTCAGACACGACTGAGCGATTAACACACACTTCCCAACAGTAAATAAAGGAAAAGTTCCCCTAACTCATTTTATGAAGCAGGCATCATGTTAACATCAAAACCCAGACAAGAACATTCAGAAAAGGGAGAGTGTTGGTCAGTTTTACCCAGAAGTTTCCAGCCTAAAACTCCTGCTATTCTTGTCCCCTTGGAGTGTATTCCACTTGCAGCCCAGCAGGATCTAAAGTATATCACCTGTACACTCTGATCCACGGTCACCTCTCAGCCCTGTCCTCTGTCTTTGCTAAGGGTACTCCTGCCCGAGGACCTTTGCACTGGAAGTCCTTCTGCCAGGACCACTCCCCTCCCCACATTCACACAGCTCCCTCTGCACCTTCATTCAGCCTCTGCTCCAATGTCCTCCGACCACTTCGTCTAAGATGGCAGTCACTCCCACCTCCCTCACCCAGGTGACTTTCTACAGCGTCAACAGCATGCTGAGTGCTGTGGACACTGAACTGTGTCTCCTCCCATTCCCCCCACAAATTCATACTGAAGCCCTAACTCCCCTGAGTGGTATTTGGCATCACAAATACCTTTGGAAGGTGATGAGATTTAGATGAAGTCATAAGGATAGGCCCCCCATTGAAGGCATTGGTGCCCCTTATAAGAAGGACCTTAGAGATCATAAGAGCATCTTGACCAGATGGTGTTTATCTCAGGAATGCAAGAGTAATTCAACCTGAGAAAATCTGCTGATGTAACTGCGGTGGACGGAATAACGCCCACCACCACCACCACATATGTCCCTGTCTTCACCCCTGGACCCTGTTACTATGTGTGTCAAAAGAAAGGATGCAGGTGTGATTAAGTTAAAATGTGGAGCCTGGAACCTTGTGCTGGGTGGGCGCAGGGGGAGGCTGATACAATCACCAAGGATCCTTATGAGAAAAGACAGGAAGGTCAAAGTAGGAGATACAAGAACAGAAACAAAGATGAGAGAGAGAGAGAAAGAGTGGGGAGAGGGGTTGAGGTTTGAAGATGCTAAACTGTTGGCTTTGAAGGTGGAGAAAGGGGCCATGAGCCAAGGAATGCATGCAGCCAGTAGAAGATGGAAAAGGAAAGAAAACGGCTTCTCCTGTGGAGCCCCCAGAAGGAATGGAGCTGGGCTGATACCCGAATTTTAAGGCTTTGACCTTCAGAATTATAAGATTAAAAATGTGTTGTTTTAAGCTACTAAACTTGTAGTAATTAGTCTGAACAACAGGGACCAAATATAATAACTTACATTAGCAAATTAAAACGAAGAAAACCATCTCCATAGATTCTGGGAGTGCAATCCACACCTGCCTATGATGTGGGCAGGACCGGCCTTCGGCGCTGGTGGCAAAACCACTAGCACGGCCATTTGTACGGAGCACAGTTCCCTGTGCAACTGGCAACGGGCAGCCGGGGACTCTTGATTCCGACATTTCCGGGCGGGAATCTTGGCTCACGATGCAATGTGTAAATTTGGACAAGAGACACCATTTCCTGCATCACTTTTCTCACGTGTAAAGAATAAATCTACATCAAAAGACAGCCTGGGGTTACATGAGGTGGCCCGAGCAGCACTCCTGGAAGGGAGCCTGTACTCAGTAAGTGCTCAGAGCAGCTTAGCTCCTGCGGACTGCGTGTCCTGGAATGGTGCCCTGAGGGTTTAGGGCAGCAACCACATCACACTGTTGGCTTCACCGTCCATCGCCCAGAACCACCAAACGCCACACTGCCCAGCTTCCTGTTTCATCCAGGGCAGGAGGGGTCTGGACCTCAGGTTTGGGCTGAACCTACCTCCCTCTGCGTGTGAAGTCAGTTCTCTGTCCACTGGATGAGGTCCCTCCAGAACCCAACCACCTCCTCAGACTTCATTGCAGGATTTTTCCAGCAAGTTGTTTAAAGCACTGAGACTTAATGAATGAATGAATCACCTGCAAATGTGATTCCAGCCTCTTGTCCAGCATCAGCAAGACACATGGCTTTCCCCACCTCTCCCCTGTATGACTGTTTCCACATTCTCCAGCCTGCCTTTGAAGAGCCTAATGCCAAAAACAATCTAACAATGGCAATAATAACATGCACGGGTTGGGGTCACAGCCCAGGGCAGGCCCTGCCCATCTGTTATTTATTAGCTCATGGCAACCCTGCGGTGGAGCCACAGTGGAGGAAACCAGATCACATGGGCTGAGTCAGCCCCCGGGTCACCTGGGTGACCCCCAGGCCAGAGCTCTTTCTGCATTCACTGCCCGCCCCCCAGCCCCCCACTCCACCTTGGTCTGGGTTTGCACAGCTCAGCAGCAAGTTCACTTTGACCAGCAACACGTGGGACCTTAGGAAAGTCTGTACTTGGGGCCTCCTGACAAGGCCAACTGCCCCCAAATGCCCCAAATGCCCAGGGCCCGTCTGATGAATATCTACTGTTCAATGGGCCTAATTTTTGTGCTCAGAAAAATAAACCCAGAAAGTGCCTTCCTGCCATTCTCAACACCTCTTTTAACTCCACTCTTCACTAATCAGTCGATTTATACTGATTTTTCACTTGGAGGTTTTTAGAAACCCAGAAGATTGATTATAGGAAATCAAATCCACTCAGAGGAGCCGAGCCCTGTTTCATCACTGGCCAGGCTCATAATTGTTTCAACAATAACTGATTTTACCTGAATTAATTTGTACTTTTTCTGTAGAAAAGAAAAAAAAGAGAGAGAGAGAGACTAATACCAAGTAGTCTTGAAATTTACCTACCATTGTTGGAACCTTTAATCCAAATTATTTCTTTGGTCCCAATGACCAGCCCATCATCAATAATGTGGTGCTAAAGGTGAAGCTGACCGTGTCAACCACGTGCTTTCGAAAGTGGAAACTCCTGTGGAGTCTTAATTCTCTAAACCATCACCTTGCTCCCCTTTCCCACGTACTCTCTGTCACCTCGAAAGTCACTCACTTTATGGGTGCAAGAATGTACTCATCTTGGATTTTTCTTCTTTAAAAAAAAAAAAAACACACAGGGAAAAAAACACTGTTTCATTATAAAAGGTAACCACAGTAGAGAAAATCTGGAAAATGGGAAAAAGAAAACAAAAAACACCCATAATCTGAACCAGGTAACGGTTAATGTGAACGTCCATATGGCAGTCTCTGCAGACGTCCAGCTGAGGGCCACCCGCGTGGTGACAGGTCACACCACTTCCAAGCGGGGAAGGCTTCCTATCTGGGGTGTGCACGTGTGTGTGTGTTTTTCCTCCTCTCTTCTTTCTCGCTGTTGATGCTTCCTGCTATTCATTTTTCATTTTTTGGTCTTGTTCTTCTGTGCTTCCTTCCGGGCAAAGTTCTTTAAGAGATGTATCTGTCATTAAACAAGCTCTCAGATTCCACATATGCAGGAGGAAAAGACTAAAGAGCAAGTGGAAACTGCCCCTCTCCTTGAGGGAAGCTGGCCCACATGTGCACAGGGTTCACCCACGGGGATCACATGCCTCCCTGAAAAGTCTCAGTGCTTTGAATAACTTGCTGAAAAATCCTGCAATGAAACCTCCCCTGAGTTTGTGCAAATACAGCATTGTAGCCCAATATTTCAGGGTGAGCACACTGGTCAGAGGCCCTCCGACGTGAATCAGAACCCTGACTGCAATCTTTCACAGGTGACCCACTGCTCAGAGCCACGTGTAAATGTGCGCCTCGGTGTTCCCATCTGTAAGTGTGTGGGAAATCTCTAAGGACCCCAGGAAGCTCCCAGCCACCGCAGTCATCTCGTGGGAGCTGTGACAGAGACGCCCACCCCAGCTGGGCCCCACCTTGGACCCCAGGACCTGTGCTCCCCCAAGGACAATGAAGCTTCAGCGCCTCATTCTGGGATCTGCCGCGTGCCCAGTTCTGACATCCCTGCCCCACTTTAGGAAACGGGGCTGGGTCCGATCTACTTAGGCAGTAATCCCAGATGAGCTTCTGCTCAGAGCTGGGCAGTATCAGGATGTGCCGAGCAGTGGTCCTCGTCCTCCCCAGAGCAGTCGGGAGAGGCAGACAGGACCACACCGTCCTCGTGCCTGCCTCTTACCTGGGCCCTGTGCCTAGCTCATCAGCAGAGCTGCCTGCTTCCCTGGACCCGGGCTGCACCTGTGACCTCCTAGTAGCCAACCCACACTTCACTCCCACCTTTGACGGTGCCCTATTTCCTTTGAGACAGACTTCTGCCCTGAGCCTGGGTCTGGGAGCCTGAGGCCAAGATTTCCAGGAACTCACTCCTCCCAGCCTCCCTGAGTCTGAGCTGCTCTCTCCTGCTGAGACCCCAGCACTCAAGACTAGGCCTCCCAAGCACCCCACAGCCTGGGAGCATCCCCCACCACGAGGCATCTGCTTGGACCCTCTCTTTCTGAGCTGTTCCTTCCACCACAGGAGCAGTGCTCCCAACAGCTGCCATAGCCTGCCCCTCTGGCCGTAACTGAGCAGCCTAAAGGGTAACATGTGTCCTAGGTTAGAATTGCCAGAAAAACACTGGATGCCCAGCTAATTTGAATTTCAGATAAACAATGAGTCATTTCTTGTATAAGTATGTTGCCATGCATTATTTGGGCTTCCCACGTGGTGCTGGTGGTAAAGAACTCACCTGTCAATGCAGGAGATATAAGAGACTTGGGTTCGATCCCTGGGGAAGATCCCCTGGTGGAGGGCATGGCAACCCACTCCAGTATTCTTGCCTGGAGAATCCCATGGACAGAGGAGCCTGGTGGGCCACGGTCACGGGGTCACAAGAGTCAGACATGACTGAGGCAAGTTAGCACCCACACACACATGCAATATTTAGATATCCTTTATCTTTATTGGCTAAATCTGGCCACTGCACCCAAGCTAGACCAATCAAATTGTCTCTGGCAGGATTCTGAACCTAGGTTTCAGCAAGACTATAACATGATATCTTGGGCTGAGAGTGGGGCAGTTAGACCCCACCAGGTAGGAAGTAAAGAGAGGATTAGGTCTGCAAAGAGAGGCAAGGAAGCTGAAGGAGCTAAGAGGCATCCACTTTCTTCCCTGTCCTGATGGAGACCTCTCCTGAGAACTGTCCCGTTCCTGGCGTCAGTGCCCTAGGATGCCCTGGTATCCTTATAATTAATACCTCTTCAGTGAAGGGTCTCAGGCAGCATGTTTTAGGTATAACCTATCCCCTGGAACCCAGGCAGACTAGCTGGAGTGAAAGATGCTTTCTCTGCTGCTTTCCACCCCAAATGGCAAGACGGTCCCCTCCACGTCCCAGGCATCACTCTAGACTGCTCCCTCCCCTCCCTACACCCCTGCATCCAAGTCCGGTCTACTTCATCTCCCAAGTCTATGTCAGCTCTGTCTCCTCTCCATCCCAGTGCCTGCCAGCACCCTGCTTCTGGCAACCAGCACTTCTTGCCTGGATTAATACAATGGCTTCCTATTTTTCTTTCCTCTGGCATTCTCTACCCTCCAGCCAAATCAATTGTCTTAAGACATAAATCTGACTCGCTCTGCAAAAGCTCCACGTGAAACTCCAGTGGTTTGCCCTCCAAAGGCGCAGAAGTTCCTCGGTGACCTAACTTCTAATGAGTCATCCAGGGTCACCTCTTACCTTGTTGACTCCATACCCTTTAATGGGCTCTGGCCACCCTGACCAGCTCTCACGTCCTCCTCCAGACTCTCTCTCACCTCAGGGCCTTTACACCTGCTGCCCTTCCTACCTGTCTTCACCTGGCTTCCTCCCACCTTTGGGGGACCGGCTCGTCATTTGCCTTGACTCCCTCTGCCCACCTCCTGTGCATGCATGCTAAGTCACTTGAGTTGTGTCTATTGACTCTTGGCAACCCCACGGACTGTGATCCACCAGGCTCTTCTGTCTGTGGCATTCTCCAGGCAAGAATACTAGAATGGGTTGCCATGCCCTCCTCCAGGGGATCTTCCCGACCCAGGGAAGGAACTCGCATCTCCTGCATTGGCAGGTGGGTTCTTCACCACCAGCACCACCTGGGAAGCCCTCACCCACCCCCAACAGGTGTGACAAGTGCTTCCCCGGCCTTGCACGTACTGCCTCTTGTGGTCCCTGGACCACCAGCAGCATGGGAGCAGCACCTGGGAGGATGTTAGAAATGCCAGTTCCCCAGAGTCCCCCTGCCTCCGACTTCCTGAAAAAGAAACTCTGGGCGGGACCCAGCGATCAGTGTTTCAACTAGTTCTCCAGGTGCGTCTGATGCTCACCAACGTTTGAGAACCACTGCTCCACTGTGACTGAACGCTTATGTGTTGGAAATAGTTTGAAAGCCTTGAGGGGATTAGAAAAGCCATAGCCTCTTCACCAGCAGATACAGTAGCTGGCACATGATAGTCTTGGTAAATGTCTGTGGATGGGAGGAAAGAGAAGAAAGGGGGAAGTCAGAAGGAGGGACGGGAGGAAAGCAGGCAGGCAGCCATGACCGGTCAACAGCACACGCGGTCTTCCTGACCCTCCAAATGTTTCTAGACTCAGCCGCCCCCATTTTCCCACTTCCCGGGCTCTCCCCCAACGTGCTCTAAGTCTGGCCATAGAGATCGTGCAGGACTTGGGCTGTGGGCACCTGTCACCACGAGTATGGAAGGGGCCGCAGGACTCACTCAGCTACCAGTGGGCTCCACAGTTCTTGCACGCAGTTGGGTGCTTGCAAAGGCCCAAAGGAGCTCTGAGTTTGCACAGATGGCCAGAGATGCTGCTGCTTGTCAGCAGGAAGGGGCGATGGCTCTATTGCTCCCACCCCTAAGGGAGCATCAGACCATATCTTTTGGCCACACCTTCCATCTGAGGCAGAATGAGGGGCTCTGAGGCGAGTCCCCTTTTGTTCTCAGTGGCACATGCTGACCACGGTCCCTGACCGGTTGGTCCATGGAATCCCTGATGTCCTGTCTCTGGTCTCCACTCCCCAGGCCTGCTTCTGAGTCAACGAATCTCTAGCTGCCAGGCCTGAGCCATCACCAGCGTGACCAAAGGGAGTGGGCAGAGGTCAGCAGGAAAACCCAAGAAGTGAGTCATTCATGGGAGGCAGAGGATGTCCTCTGATGCAGAAGCTTCTGGAATGGATCTCTGACTGCCTTCTACCAGCACCCCTCCCTCCCATGATGAGAAGGCAGCGAGGGGACAGGCTCAGGCCTGTGTTCCCAAAGAGAGGAGCTGGGAGGATGTGGGGAACATTGTCTGCTACCGAGTGTCAGCCAATGGGCCCTTCTGCAGAGGAAACTGCAGCCATCTTCAGACTGGCAGATAAGACAGCCTGGTCCAGCCTCAGCCACAGCCCTCCTCATGCTCGGAAAAGTGAGACCCTCACTGCAGAACTCCAGCTTGTGGGGGAGGGGAGGGGTCCTTCGAAAGGAAGAGCCTCCCTCCCACTTTCCCCTGCATTGTTCACAATAATCTCACACTTGAAAAGCTCTCCACCGATTCCAAAGCCTATATCTCACCTAATCCTCGCCAATATCCCAGGAAGATAGAAGCTTTCAATACATCCTGTAGTAGATGAGAAAACCTGGGCTCAGAGATGAGGGCACTGGATGAGGAAGGAGCAGAGAAGGGAATGTCTCTTCAGACGCACAGGCCAAGTCTCATCACCCTGCCCAAGTCCTTCACTCCATCAGACCAGGGCAAGACTAACTAAACAAAGAAACAGTCAGAAAAGCCTGTATAGAGAAGGCACTGATGGAGCTGGCCCAAGTAGAGAGAAGGCTCCAGAGGCTTTCTTAAGCATCAACAACCTTCTCAGCTTGTGGGAAAGAGGTAGGAAGGGTCTGGATGCAGGACTGGCCTCTGGGCATTTTCTGGGTGGTTTCACGCTGCTCGCCCACCCAAAGGTTCATGGAAGGAAATGCATTCTCCTCTCTCTTCCCCCTGTCCACCTCTTCCCCAAACCCAGGCCGGCCACTGATCTCAGGGGAGCCCCTCTACAGGCTGGTCAGTAACTCAGAAGCTGTATCCTTCATTTGATAAGATGAGATGGGCAAAAGCAATTCCTTTCTCAAAAAGTCAGCATGAGAAAACTAAGAGATGGGGGCAGTTGGCTGTGGACATTAATTATGAGCTTGTGTAGAGGGGACTGGGGAAGTTGTGATGGGTCATGTGTGGCTGGTGATGGAGTGGAGACTGGGAACCCAGGGGAGGGGAGAGACAGATCTGGGAAGAAGCAAAAAGAGATGGAGGGGTGTCTTGGGAAAGGCCACATGACTGTCCCACCACTGTCCTCACTCTGGGGAGAACCACGCTACCTGGAAGCCCAGATTTCTCAGCCTTCCATGCTGCACTGCAACAGAATTTCCTTTACTAAGGCTACTGCAGGTGAGTCCAATTCCTATTTGAATTATTTATAATCAAGAAAAGGAACCACTCACTTCTAAATCACCATTTTCAACATCTGTGAAAACCAAGAATCACAAATAATCAAGAACTTGAACCCAGGCTGCCCAGAGACACCCCAGGATCCCAGTTACAATCCTCACGGTGATGGCCTTTGATTTGAAAAGCTCAAGAGGACAAGACACACACTTCCATCTTTAAACACAAATCAGTCTGTTTCTAAATACAACCCCATGGAAAAAACTGGAAATCTCTTGGCATCTCATTAGCATTTCAAGGAAGGGTTACATGAAGCATTGTCTATGAAAAAGTAAAAAGGCTTGATTTTATAAATGTGAGATGCTGAATATCCTCCCACCCCTGGCCATTTCTATTTGGGTCTTTCTTGAAATGTGCAAATAACAAAAGCCTAGCTGATGACCTGAGCCCCTGGGAACAACTGCTGAAGAACACAATATATTCGCCAAATCCAAAAACAATTTTGTTTTAGCTTTCTTGCTTGGCCAGAGGAGTTGGCATGTGTAACTGTTGATTCAATTTGGCTCTCTTGTTAAAACATAAAACTTGGAAAAATTAAACATATTTGTGAAATCTAAGCATACTTTTATCTATTAATATCCATATCCTAATTTTTAAAATTTAATTTTCAGTTAAAAATAACAGCTAATGTTTATTACGTGCTTATATGTGCAAGGAACTTTTAGCATATAATCATCTTTAATCTTCACAGTAACCCTCTGGGACAAGTATATTATTACAGATATGAGAATAATTATTACATGGGGACCTTGCAGGAGCTTGCCCAGGACGCAAAGTCAGGAAGTGGCGACGCCAGGCCTGCACCTCAGAGGCCCAGGCTCTCTCAACCTTGCAGCCATCTCACCCCAGGGGAGGTTAGCTAAGGAAACAGATGATTGCTTGTTTGTTTGAGGTACAGACAGGGAAGATAATTCAGGAATTTGTAATTGCTCATCCCTGCTGGGGGATATTAGCTAGACATTAGCCATGACATGTGAATCATGACACTTGTTTCCGGCTGAGTTATTACCTATGCACAATGGCGCTCACCAGCTTGCCCGCTTGCTTTAGAAAATACTGGAAAAAGACGGTCCTCGCTGCTTCCAGCTGCTCCCCACTGCCGATGACTCAACCAGAAATCCAGGGATCCCCCTCCCCATCCTGCACTGTTAGTGGCCAATCCCTGGCTTCAGTCCTACATCTGTAGGGTGAGTTGCAGCCCTGACACATTTTTTAAGGAGGTTGTTATATCACAGGCAACTATTTAGACACCTTCTTGGAAACCTTGACTGTGCCTCCTTGGGGCAACAGCAGATGCTCAGCAACCCTTGACAGAATGCATCCTGAGGGTCCTCGGAGTCCCCGCGCCTTTGCTCTGGACAGGGGCCCAGGGCAGGAACTGGCCTCTGGAGCCTTCTTTGTCCCCACTCTGGATGCTCTATGGGATGCCCAGGCCACGCACGCAGGGACTGCCTGGCCACTCCACTCTCAAGAGGGAAGTGGACAGATTCCTAGTGATGTCCAGAAGGAAAAGACCTGCCCACATGCTGCCCCTCCTGCTGGGCCAGTCATTGCCCGTCTTCCGAGCTTCAGCTTCCTCATCTGTCCAAAGGGGCGCCAGTGGCCTCAGTGAGGAGGGGAGGGTTCAGCTGTGACTCAGAGACACTTACTCTTGGGAAGGGATCCAGGGGAAACCCAGGGCCCACCTCCTGACAGAACCTCCACCAATATTCCCATCTCACTTCTGGGGATATACAAAGCCTTCACTCTCATCAGACTTCCCCAACTTCTCAGCAGGTAAAGAATCTGCCTGCAATGCAGGAGACACGGGTTCAATTCCTGGGTCGGGAAGATGCCCTGGAGGAGAAACGGCAACCCACTCCAGTATGCCTGTTTGCAATTTGTAGTGAAAATTATCATTCTTGTGCTTTAAAATATAGGAGAGAAACCACTTTGCAACTACTCAAAAAAAAAAGAAAAAGTCTCAACTACCAATACCTCCCTCCCCACTCTGTGTGCTGCTCTGGACAGATTTCCTTACTCCCCAGACACCGCCTGGCACTTCCCTGCCCTCGCTCATTCCGCCGCCCCCTGTCTGCCCTTGAGGAGTCAGCCTGAAACTCTTGTGAAGCCCCCGCCTCTGGAAGCCTCTCTAGAATCCGTGCACCCTCCTGTGTACTCCCCGCAGGGCACTGCATTACTCTGACTTGTATTGATGTGTGACCCACTCAGTCATTCATCAGACACACCTGGAGGGCTGACTTTTTGCCTACGAGATGCTCAACGGAGGACCAGAGAAGACATATGGCATCTAAGCTGGGTAGAGGGCACAGGTGAAAACATAACTGAAAAAGCTACCTGTATCCCCAAACTCTCTCCTTCCAGTTTATATTCTTGTTTATATTTCTAAGTTATCGATGTAGAGAATTTCATTCCTTTTAAAAGAAACTAATGCTGTTGCTCTTTCCATGGAATTCCTATCAAAATACACCACACGAATGTGGTACGAATGAGACTTTCGAGTGAAGTGTGATTGTTAAAGAGCACGTGGAGGATTCCTTCTCTCTGCATCTGTGTTTCCTGAGCCCATGCTCTCAACTGGCGCGCCAATGCACAAGAAATGTACAAAGGGTTCCCTTGAGCAGAAAGGGGACAGAAAGAGGTTGGGGTAACTTCTCACATGTGAGTGCTGCCTGGGGTAAGGCAGTAAAATAATTTAAATAAAAGTACCACCATTCCCTGGACTTTCCAAGTTGCTCTGGTGGAAAAGAACCCTCCTGCCAATGCAGGAGCCATGAGAGACAGCGGTTCAGTCCCTGGGTTGAGAAGATCCTCTGTAGCAGGGCATGGCAACCCGCTGCAGTATTCTGCCTGCAGAATCCCACGGACAGTCCAGGGGGTCACAAAGAGTCAGACACGACTGAAGTGACCGAGCGCGCACGCACACACACACACATTGTGTGGGTTAAAAAATTAAAAGATGGATTTAATTCATTTATCTGGCTTTGCTGGTGGCCCAGTCAGTAAAAAACCCACCTGCAAGGCAGGAGACCGCCTATACAGGAGACCCAGGTTCAAAAACTGAGTCAGGAAGATGCCCTGGAGAAGGAAATGACAACCTACTCCAGTATTCTTGCTATGAAATCCCATGGACAGAGGAAGTCATAAGATTCGGACACAACTTAGAGACTAAACCGCCACCAATTCATTCATCTACCAATGAATCGCCTACTGTATGAGTTCTGTATTTGGGAGTTTATTGGCCCTGAGGGGTCTTTGTGTCTGAGGACATTCTTAGACTCTCCTGGTGCTCTGAAACTCAACTCCTAGAATCCCAACAGACACCTAACTAGGAGTAGGAAAGACAGTCCTTCTAACTGAGCACCTTTGTAGAATTTTTCCCCCTTATAATGAAATATATTCAAGAATGACAAGACGTCAATAGATTCCTGTTTTCAGACATCTCTCCGAAAATCCAAACCCTGGGCCACATCTCCGTGTCCATCTAAACAGGTAATTATACTTTGTGTATTAAAGTCTTCTATCTCTGACCTACCCAGTGCACAAAAAACAGTTTAACCTTTAAACCAAGTCATGTACACCATTTTACTCCTCGAAAGATGAATTTATGTTATTCCGTCAAATCAGTATCAACCTGACCTTTAAACACATCAGTGTTTCTTGGAAAAATATTATGGCTGGGATGCCGACCGAGGTAAACAATATTAGCTGCTCCTACCCAGCACCAAGCCATGCTGCGCAGAGGCCTATCAGAATAAGGGGGCGGAAGGCAGCAGGGCCCAGAGCTCTTCTGACAAACTCCACAGGATATGAAGAACAATGCAAATGCACCAGAGCTGGCAGATATATTTCTGTATTACTGTTCCAGAGACAGCAGCTAAGGTGAATCATTTCCCACCACCTACCACTCCAAATTATTTCAAATTCTGAAGGGACCCTATTTATTTCATTGGAAGCTAGCAATTTACTTAGCTGAAGATCATTATATTTATGTGTCTGTGAAAGTCTCACAATAATTACACATTTGAGCTGTCTCCAATGTGCTATACGCAGTCTCATTAGTCATATCCTTGGAAGGATATTATCACATTTTGTAGCAACCTTTGCAACGTACATCTAAAGCGCCCAACTGGATGTGAACTTTGATTCTCGTGGTTTTCTTACATATCTGATTTATCAAACAGCAGGACAGCCTGCATTCACAAGCAAACGCTTACAGAACACAAGGAAATTGTCTTAATTTCTCTTTTCTCTAGATCACTTCAGCACGGCAGCCCTGGAAGATATTGTATTGGGCAGCAGGGAGAACAAAACTAGCTGAGATCTAAAATTACTTGAGGAGCTTACCAGAAAGTTCCATAATGGGAAATATTTATAAGCCAGTAAGCTTCTTTCCCAACCATAAAGTCATTGAAGGGTAAGGGGGAAGCAGTGGAAATTTCTGGCATTCTCAGGCAAGTGTCCCCAGGTTGAATTCTCAGGACAACTTTTGTGAGGCTGCTCAGTTTATCTAAAAGGTCTATTTTGTTGTTTTAAAGCCAGAGATTATTAGAGACAGCCGACCGCCTTGGTTTTGCTCATTTCTGCCTTCTGAGCGTTTATTTCAGAAGAACCCACTATTACTATAAACAGAATGATTCTCAGAACATCTCTAACCTTGATAGCAAATAACCATGATAGAAGAGCAATTCCCCTCTTGAGCAATGATTCTAAGAGAAGCTGGCAATTCATGCCCCAGAGAACACTGTCCCAGAGAACACGGTAGGACCATTGATGGGATGAGGAGGGGGGTGGGTTCTAGGACATGTGCCATGATTTACCAGGGCACATATGTGTGTGATCATCACATTTACCATCTCACCACCCCCCAGGAGATGGTAAACCCCATGGGCATACAGATTGTATCTACATATGCTCCCCTTCACATCCTCAACACCTAGGACAGTGCCTAGCACACAGTAGGGGCTTGATAAATACTTATTAGAAATTAAGACATAATTGAGGGCATTAATCTGGATCATCTATATGCCTTTTACCTTCCAATGGGTAGTATGACTATCTGATATTCAAATGGAATGAGGCTGAGAAGTCATGTGACTTTCTCACGTGTCTGAAGCCAGAGTCTCCAGACCATTACGCTCCATCACATTCCATTTATTAAACAGCGATTTAATGAGCACCTACTACATGGTAGGAACTACGCTAGGAACAAGTCACACAGAGCTTCTGGTCTAATGGGAAAACAGACCTTAGCCAGAGCTCCCAAGAAAGGAGATTCCCAGAGTAGGAAAAATAGTCATCCAATGAGTACACAGTAAAGCCAAGAGAATGTGCTGCCTGCTACTCCTGCTGTGTGACAGTGTAGCCGGAGCGTGGAGGCCTAGGAGGTGACTTTGAGGGACAACTGAAATGCTTTATTTCTCGGTTGTGATGCTGGTTTCATGACTATACATTTTCATGACTATAAGTACACATCACCAAAGTGTACATTTAAAAGGAGTGAATTTTACTTAATGTAACTTGTTCCTGTTGTTCAGTCACTAAGTCGTGTCCGACTCTTTGAGACCCCACGGGCTGCAGCATGCCAGGCTTCCCCATCCTCCACTATCTCCTAGAGCTTGCTCAAACTCATGTCCATTGAGTCAGTGACGCCATCCAACAATCCCATCTTCTGTCATCCCCTTCTCCTCCTGCCTTCAATCTTTCCCAGCATCATGGTCTTTTCCAGTGAGTCGGCTCTTTGCATCAGGTGGCCAAAGTATTAGAGTTTCAGCTTCAGCACTGGTCCTCCCAATAAATATTCAGGATTGATTTCCTTAGGATTGACTGGTTTGATCTCTTTGCAGCCCAAGGGACTTTCAAGAGTCTTCTCCAGCACCACAGTTCGAAAGCACCAGTTCTTCAGCGCTCAGCCTCCTTTATTGGTCCAGCTCTCACATCCATACATGACTCCTGGAAAAACCACAGTTTTGACTATATGGACTTTTGCCAGCAAAATGATGTCTCTTCTTTTAATACACTGTCTATGTTTGTCATAGCTCTTCTTCCAAAGAGCAAGTGTCTTTTAATTTCATGGGTGCAGTCACTGTTCATAGTGATTTTGGAGTTCAAGAAAACAAAATCTGCCACTGTTTCCATTTTTTCCCCCATCTATTTGCCATGAAATGATGGGACTGGATGCCATGATCTCAGTTTTTTGAATGTTGAGTTTCAAGCTAGTCTTTTTACTCTCCTCTTTCACTTTTACCAAGAGACTCTTTAGTTCCTCTTTTCTTTCTGCCAATACAGTGATATCATCTGCATATCTGAGGTTGTTGATATTTCTCCCACCAATCTTGATTCTAGCTGGTGATTCATCCATCCCAGCATTTCTCATGATGTATTCTGCATATAAGTTAAGGAAGTAGGGTGACAATATACAGCCTTGACATACTCCTTCCACAAATTTGAACCAATCCATTGTTCCATGTCTGGTTCTAAGTGTTGCTTCTTGATCTGCATGTACGTTTCTCAAAAGGCAGGTAAGGTGGTCTGGTATTCCCACCTCTTTAAGAATTTTCCACAGTTTTTTGTAATAATGCAAGTTATACCTGAATAACCAACTTTAAAAACTAAAGCAACTTTGGAGGCTGAAAACAACAGTCATTGGTTATCCTCTTGGATACTTTGGGCTGGGAATCTGGGCTGACATAGCAGGAGTGCTTATCCTGGGGCCTCAGCTGGGAAGAGCCATAGGGTGGACATGTTCAAACAGTTGAGGGCTGAGTCGCCAGGAGCCCCTGCTCTCACGTGTCAGGTGCCTGGGCTCTGTGCTGGGGTGACTGGAGGAATGTCACCTGAAGCACCTCCATTCAGGCAGTGCTGTGGACACTAAGAATACAGCAGTTAACGTAATAGACAAATATCTTTGTCCTGTTGGAGTTGACAGATGGAAGGCAAACCATAAATAGTGAACATTATAAAGTAAACTGATGGTATGTTGGAGCTAATATGTGCATGGAATGAAGAGATAGAGAAGAGAGTATCCGGTGTGAAAGGCACCTCCTCCAGTCCTGATATCTTGCTCTAACAGTGCTGTACAACGATACCAAGTTGCAGCTTTAATCGCATTTCCCTGGTTACTAGAGCACTGAGCATCTCCAGATGCGTGGCAGACTGCTAGCTGCTCACCAAACGCAGCTCCTCTTTTCCTGGGTCCACTTGGATTATACTTCCCACCCTCCCACGCAGCTGGCTGCAACCTCAGAGTTCCAACCAAAGTGAGCAGTAGTGTCCTCACCAGGTGGCTCAGTGGTCGCCTGCCAAGCAGGAGACACGGGTTCCATCCCTGGGTCAGGAAGATCCCCTGGAGGAAGAAACAGCAAGCCTCTCCAGTATTCTTGCCTGAGAATTCCCATGGACAAAGGAGCCTGGCGGGGCTACAGTCCTCGAGGTCACAAAGAGGCAGACACGACTGAGCGAATAAACAAGTGTCCTCACCATTTCCAAGACCGACCCATAAAAACCTCTTTTCTTCTTCCAGCAGCCCAGTTCCAAGGGCAGCTTTGCCAGTTCCACCGTGAGAACAGCAGGGCTTCCAGCAGCTGAGCTCCAAGCTGCTGTGAGGAGAGCGCCCCACCCTGCCCCCACCTACGTAAATGCGCCTCATTTACAAGAGCAAGAAAGAAACCTCTGTCGTGGGGCCTCGGCTTGACAGCACAAGCCCATCCCAACTAAGACGCTTAAATGCTCCTAGGGCTTGTCTTCTGAGCATCGGCTGTTCAGACCGTCTGCCAGACTTAGGGTGGGCTTATTTCTCCTTTCTTATTTATCTGTAGTGAAAGAAAGTGAAAGTGAAGTCGCTCGGTCGTGTCCGACTCTTTGCGACCCCGTGGACTGTAGCATACCAGGCTCCTCCATCCATGGGATTCTCCAGGCAAGAATACTGGAGTGGGTTACCATTTCCTTCTCCAGGGGATCTTCCCGACCCAGGGATCGAACCCCAGTCTCCCTCATTGGAGGCAGACGCTTTAACCTCTGAGCCACCAGGGAAGCCCGTTTATTTATCCGTAGGAGTCCTTAATAGCCTTGCTACTCAAAAGGTGGTCTGTGGACCAGCACCATACGCTTCACCTGGGACCTTGTTAAAAATGCGGGCTCTACAGCCCCCCCTGCACCTGCTCAAACAAGCTACCTTTTCAAAAGACCCGGTGATTTCCGGGCACAGTCAACCTTCGTCACCAGCAAAGCCCCATTAACAATTCCCGGGAAGTAAAAATAGAATGTGGATAATAAATCTAACCTTTGTTTTCTTCCTCTGTGCTCAGTCTGCTGTTACTTGTTCACAGGGGGCCGCTGGCAGAAGCCTCACTCACCAGGTCAGACCACAGTTCCTGGTGCAAAATGGCCGCACAGACACCTCAGCCTGTGGGCTCTACCAGAAGACTACACTCAAGATTCAAGATGGCGGCAGCAGGCCGTGTGCAGAGAGGCTGAGCCTGGCGCTGGATCTGGAGCATGAGCAGTGCACTTGCCCCGCCCCCTCCCCTTCCCCCATTAGATCCCTGCACAGCAGCCACGCCCACTGGCTGGTGTGGGCGTGGCTGAAGAGCACGTGAAGAACATGTGCTCACTTTCTCCCCATCCTGTGATCTAAGAATGAGGCTTTCCTTTGTTTCTGACGCAAAGGAAAGTGTTTCTCACTCTCATTCTATTGGCTCAGATGATACAGAGCAGAAGGACCTTTGCTGGGGATTGACTCAGAATGTTGGTAACAAGCTGAGCAGCACTACTTCACATATTCTGCAGTAACTGTTGTTGTGTGGTTGCTAAGTCATGTCCAACTCTCTGTGACCCCGTAGAGTGTAGCCCACCAGGTTCCTCTGTCCATGAGATTTTCCAGGCAAGAATACTAGAGTGGGTTTCCATTTCCTTCTCCAGGGGATCGTCCCTAACCAAGAATTGAACCCACATATCCTGCATTGGCAGGTGAATTCTTCACTACTGGCCACCTGGGAAGCCTCTGCAGTAATTCTTCCGTCTTTTATATGCATTGGATTCATTTTCTTCCAGCCTGCTGCTCTCTTTCCATTTTTTGGCTCTATCCTCTCATATACTTTTTTTTTTTTTTTTTTTTATGTTTCACATTGTAGTATTTACCAAAATTTTAGTTTATGGCTTGTATGACCTCTTTGTCTTTTAAGAAATTCTCTGAGATTACAGAGACATTATGCTATATTTTTTTCTAGAAGTTTTAAAGTTTCTTTTCACATTTTGTCCTTCCACCTGAAATTTGTTGGTCTGTGGTGTGCCGTTAGGCTCTCCTTTTATTTTTTCATATGGATAATAATTACCCCAGAGCCATTCACTGACTCATCCATCTAGTCCGTACTGCATTGTAATGCTACCCCACCATAGGTCACATATCAAGTTTCCATACATGTGGGGTTCATGCCTCTGGTCTCCCTACTCAAATTCTTCTGTTGTATAACCTGTTGTTTTCTTAGGTAACCATATATTGCAACGTATTTTGTCCCCATAATGAGGTTTTTCAGTAACTGTCGAATAGTCTGCCATCCTTCATTTCATTAGACTGTGAGATTTTTTTCAGTTTTCTCTGTTGTAAATAACGCTGGAGTGAATATCCTTTACACCATCTTTGATCAAACACATATTGATTTAAGGTAAATTCTTTGAGTGAAATTAGCAAGTAGGCATACTTTTAAAGCACTGGATAGATTTTGCCAAGTTGCCCTCCAGAGAAATTGTACCTATTTATATTTCCACCTGTTTCCTGCCACCTTCCTAACATTTTAATTCATCAGCATTTAAATCTCTGCCAATTTCTTGGGAAAAAATGAAGACATACCACTGTAATTCATGTGCCTTTTATGACAGATTGATGATGAACATTTTTATGTTTATTGGCCTTCATATTTGTTTATTTTAACATATATGTGTGAAACCATCCTGTTCTGAGCCTATCTGTGTGTAAGTGCATGTGTCTTTTTCTTATTTACGGATAAAGCTCTTTATATATGAAAAATGACAACTCTTGCTTATGTAGATTGCAAATTCCTTTGTAATTTACACTTTACTTTTGCTTGTGGTAGTTTCCTAATGTGCAGAAGCTTTAAATGTTAACGTGATCAAATCTAGCAATGTTTTCCTTTAATATTATACTGAGATGAAAAAGAAAGATTCTATCCCAAACCATCCCTTGATGTACTCTTTCGGCTCTTTTAGGTTTCGTTTTTCACATTTTACTGTTTCATTCACTTGCTAGTTACGTTCAGTCTGCGTGTGGCAGCTGTGTCTTTCCTGCCTTCTTTAGCCTGGGGAAGTCTCCCTGTGTGCTGTGCTATGCTTAGCCTCTCGGTCGTGGCTGACTCTTTGCGACCCCATGGACGGTAGCCCGCCAGGCTCCTCTGTCCATGGGATTCTCCAGGCAAGAATACTGGAGCGGGTTGCCATTTCCTTCTCCAGGGGATCTTCCTGACCCAGGGATCAAACCCATGTCTCCTGAATCTCCTGCATTTCAGGTGGATTCTTTACCCACTGAGCCCTAGGTACCTTCCCTTCTACCAGTTTCATGGTGGTGATGTTTCATGGTATGTTATTCTTCCATGAATGCCATCTCCTACTGTAGCAGCAAGCCTGGTGCGGGCAGCATCCCTGTCTCTCCTCCACCTTTGTGTCCCCAGCATCATCAGAATGTCAGGCTCCTGCTTCCACTCATGTGCTATCCCTCTAGCTTTATTTAGGGCATATGATAATTTCCACTTATTCCTATCAGCCCTTATATCTATTCAGCTTAACTAATGTACATATGTGTGTATATAGTGTATATAGTAACTAGCAAGTGTGTTATAGTGTATATAGTATATAGTTATATACTCTATATACTTATAGAGTTGTATCCTGTCCAGCCTTTTTATGAGTCTGCAGCCAGTTGAGGATCTGCCTTGACTCATTTGACTGTGTCATTCTCTCCTCAGCTTAAAACTCACCATTCAGAAAACTAAGATCATGGCATCCAGTCCAATCACTTTATGGCAAATAGATGGGGAAACAATGGAAACAGTGAGAGACTTTATTTTCTTGAGCTGCAAAATCACTGCAGATGGTGACTGCAGCTATGAAATTATAAGACGCTTGCTCCTTGGAAGAAAAGCTATGACCAACCTAGATAGCACATTAAAAAGCAGAGACATTACCTTGTCAACAAAGGTCCATATAGTCAAAGCTATGTTTTTTTCAGTAGTCATGTATGGATGTGAGAGTTGGACTATAAAGAAAGTTGAGCACCAAAGAACTGATGCTTTTGAACTGTGGTGTTGGAGAAGACTTCTGAGAGTCCCTTGGACTGCAAGGAGATCAAACCAGTCAATCCTAAAGGAAATCAGACCTGAATATTCATTGGAAAAACTGATACTGAGGCTGAACTTCCAATTCTTTGGCCACCTGATGTGAAGAATTGACTCATTTGAAAAGATCCTCGTGCTGGGAAAGATTGAAGGTGGGAGGAGAAGGGAACAACAGAGGATGAGATGGTTGGATGGCATCACCAACTCAATGGACATGAGTTTGAGGAGCTGGTGAAGGACAGGGAAGCCTGGCGTGCTGCAGTCCACGGGATCACAAAGAGTTGGACACAATTGAGCAACTAACCTGAACTGTTCTCTTCTCAGCAATAGTTCTCTAGGTAGGGCCCCTGGGCTTTATAAGCAAGCAAACACTATATCTAAAAATAATTTAGTTAGTCTTATGTCTACTAGTCATAATTCACATTTTTTATTTGTTTATTACATTGGCTAAAACTTCCAGAACATATAGTTCTTTAATAAACAAGTAAGAAACTATACAAAACCAAAATAGAAGATGGTTATATTGTATTTAGATTGCAATTTCTTTCAATTATAAATTTCAAAAGATATCCAGATGGTCTCCTGATGTGCATACAAAGATAATTTTCATCACTCTCATATTGTCATACTAAAAGTAGCCTCCATCCACCCCACATCCCCAGCAGCCCGCCCCAGTCTCCTTTTGCACCACTGCAGTGAGTGCAGTGTTCTGGTGGGAAGAGAGGGTCACGCCACTCCTCCAGCAGCAGGGGGCAGCGGACAGGCACACTGCCCAGGTGCCAGGAGAGCTAGGACCCAATCCCAGCTCGGCCCTGAGATGGTATCCTGTCTGGGACAAGCCACTGCTCCTCTACGGGTCTCATGTCCCCACTTTCCAGTCAAGGCATCCACCTCCTAGCTCTGCAGCCTGGGACTCCAGGCTTGTGTTGGAATGGCCCTTCAAAGAGGGTGGGTCTTGCCACCTTCTAGCCCCCATCTCTGAGCAACGTGATCCTTGCCAGTGCAAATGCAAGCCAAGTGATGCCTTAAATAAGCACTGACTTGAAAGCCTGCTGTAGCAAGGGTATTAAGGAGATAAACCTTGGAGAATATGCTGTGTTGGTTTAGTTGAGCCTACGCAGATCACAGAGAGAATAAAGCCTAAAGAACTGTCAACCCACCGTAGGGGCAGCGTGCCCAAGACGAGTGATATCAGGGAAGGAGAGGCAGAGGAAGCACTACCAACTCCAATGGAAACAGAGACAAATGTTCAAATCCTTCACCGCTACCGAAGCACTGCCATTCTGCACAGTCTTCCCAATCCTGGCTAGTCACCCGCACACCAAGACTCCTAGCACCATGGAGGAGCTCTCCCAACCGCATTACCACTGCTTGAGGACAGGAAACAGCCTTGCCACTTTTGCCTCCACTGAGTCCTTTCAGATATTCAGATGGTGACATGATATTTTCCTTTTTTCAAATCATATTTTTTAAATAGAATAATATCATCAAATGCTTATTTTAGAATATGAGAGCTTCCCTGATAGCTCAGTTGGTAAAGAACCCACCTGCAATGCAGGAGACCCCAGTTCAATTCCTGGGTCAGGAAGGTCCCCTGGAGAAGGGATAGGCTACCCACTCCAGTATTCTTGGGCTTCCCTGGTGGCTCAGCTGGTAAATAATCCACCTGCAATGCAGGAGACCTGGGTTCGATCCCTGGGTTGGGAAGATCCCCTGGAGAAAGAAAATGCGACCCACTCCAGTATTCTGGCCTGGAGAATTCCATGGACTGTATAGTTCATGGGGTCGCAAAGAGTTGGACATGACTGAGCAACTTTCACTTTCAGGAGCTAGAGAAAGGTATAGGAAAATCGATCACTCATCTCATCCAGAAATTAAACATTACATTTTCAACATTTTTAATTGGAAGATAATTGCTTTTGAATATTGTGTTGGTTTCTGCCACACATCAGCATGAATCGGCCATGGATATACGTCCCCTCCTTCTTGAAACTCCCTCCCAGTCCCCACCCTCGAGGCTGTCACAGAGCACCAGGTTTGAGCTCCCTGTGTCATATAGAAAATCCCCCCTGGTGATCTGTTTTACCGGCGGTAGGGTACACGTTCCAGTGTCACTGCTTCAACCTGTCCCTCCTCCATCCCCACTGTGTCCAGGAGTCTCTTCTCTGTGTCTATGTCTCTATTTCCTCTCTGTTTTCAATTTTTTAAAATAAAACTAATCTTATTACATGCGTAATCTATATGTACATATAATTGTAAAAATTTCTTACATTATTATTTTTCTAAGATACGATTTTTAGTAGCTACATAATTTTTCATCTCGTACCTAAGCATCTTTCCATTTGCCAGATGTTTAGCTCTGGTCTTTGAACTGCTATAAATGACTCTGTAATAAGCATCTTTTCCCCTAAATCTTTGTCTAAGTGTCTTATTGATTCCTGAGGATGTGTTCTTAGATAGAGGATTATTGGGTCAAAAGATATGAATTTTTATTGGAGCTGTTCATATATACCACTGTTTCTTACAGAAATGTACCAATTCTGTCTGAAGTTATCCATCTCAACAAATCCTTGCCAGCTTTAGGTATTTAAATTATAATAATAAAAATCTTTGCTCATTTTATACTGAGAAATGGAAACTCATTGTTGCTTTAATGGGCTTTTCTTTGATTACTAGTGAAGCTGAAAATTTTCTCATTTGGTTACTGTCCATTTGTAATTTATCTTTTGTGGATTTTCTATTCATTCTTTTTTCCCTTACTCTTTCCCTCTCGACTTCTTTTCCTCATACGTTCAGTAAAACTGTGCTGAGCTTTTATTTGCCGGACCCTGTCCAGGGACCATGGTGGACATGGGGGAGCAAGATACAGCCAAGCACTCAACAGACCTGGGTGACACACACTTCCGCAGGACCTTACTGGACAGTCAATTACTGTGAGGAGGCAACCTTGTGTAACTTTTTTTAAATTATGGTAAAATATACAGGATGCAATATACACCATCTTAACCATTTTAAGTGCGCAGTTAAGATGCTAAGTGCATCCACACTGTCGTGCAACCAGTCTATACAACTTTCATCTTGCAAAACTGATACTCTGTCCCCATTAACCAACAACTCCTCATCTTCCCAGTCTCTGACAACAACACTTCTGCTTTCTGTCTCTGGGATTCTGACTCCTCTAGGGACCTCATATGAGTGGACTCATACAATATTTGTTCTTTTGAAACTGGTTTATTTCACTTAGTGTCGTGTCCTTAAGGTTCATGCATGATGTAGTATGCAGTATACAGTACATCAAGGCTGTCAGTCTTAAAGGAAATCAACCCTGAACATTCTTTGGAAGGGCTGATGCTGAAGCTGAAGCTCCAATACTTTGGCCACCTGATGCAAGGAGATGACCAGTTGGAAAAGACCCTGATGCTGGGAAAGACTGAGGACAGGAGAAGGGGGTGACAGATGGCATCATCAACTCAATGGACATGAGTTTGAGCAAGTACTGGGAGATAGTGGAGGACAGGGAAGCCTGGCATGTGGCACAAAGAGTTGGACACAACTTAGTGACTGAACAACAATAGCAATGATGTAGCATGTGGTAAGATTTTCATTCTTTTTAAGGCTGATTAACAATCCATTGTATATACAAAATAGATGTATGTATATATACGTTATTTCATATTTTATTTGTTCATTCATCCATCGATGAACACTTTGGTTGCTTCCACCTTTTGACTATTGTGAATAGGACTGCTGTGAACTT
Source organism: Muntiacus reevesi (assembly GCF_963930625.1). Classification (NCBI taxonomy): domain Eukaryota; kingdom Metazoa; phylum Chordata; class Mammalia; order Artiodactyla; family Cervidae; genus Muntiacus; species Muntiacus reevesi. The sequence goes on from NC_089250.1 coordinate 166,491,906, forward strand.
AAGGGCACAAATGTCTCTTCAAGACTCTGTCTTCAGTTCTTCAGGATGTATACCCAGAACTGAGATTGCTGGATCATTAGGTTATTCTATTTTTAACACTTTGAGGAATCCCCACACTATTTTGCAATGCACCATTTTGCATTCCCGTTAACAGTGCACAAGCCTTTCTATTTCTCCACATCCTCACCAACACATTTTCCATTTTTTTTTTATAGTAGTCATCTTGATGGATACGAGGTGATGTGGCGGTTTTGATTTGCGTTTCCCTGGGCTATTAGTGATGCTGAATGCCTTTTTTGGTGCTTGTTGGTGCTTATGATATCTCCACAACAGGTGATTTTTGGATCACATTTGCCATCATTATATGAAGCACAACCAGAGATGTTGGGAGGAGTTGTCTTTTTGTGTTAGCTCATTCTATTTTGGTAATGTCTTTAACATGACGCTGACTTGAAATCGCCTCTATGATTGACCAATTTCAAAATGAGAAAGCAAGCTTGTTTCAGTTCCTCCACAGGCTCTGAAACCTCAGGGTGCGAGGCTCTGAGAGCTGATATGTAGGTTTGAAGTGACTCTGTAGGTGTGAGAAAAGCATTTTAAGTACATTCCAGCTCTTCACAGACTCACGATAAATGTTACGTCAGCAAATATGTATCCAGAGATTTAATGACACATTAAAGAGAAGATTGGAGGTCAATTACTTTGAATGGCAGTCCACACAGTTTGAATTTACAAATAATAGTCCCTCTTTGCTTTGGCTCTGGAGATGGGGTGCAGAGACACATTAATACCAAATGTCTCATCCATGCCTGAGTGGATACATACGTGAGAATCGGCTGGGGGGAACCTATGTGGACAGGCTGGAAGGCTTTCTAAGGCAATGATTATTTCCCCTCTTGGTATCATCAATCCTCAAGTCTCAGATTTCAGAATTATCTGCAGTGACTTTTTTATTCTAAGGTGGACAGACGCCATAGTCCTACATCTCCTCTCCTAGCCGTGAACTGTGGCAGGCTCAAGAAGAGCCAATTAATTCCAGGATTTGTGGAAACAAAACACACTCTGGCTGCTAAATCCCCTCATCTCGAAAGATGCCCTGTGGCCCAGCGGGACTCTGAGAACTTCCCAAATCATAAGGAAAGGATACAAGACAATGCCTGATGCCCAGAGAGACTACTGGCAGGATGCTCCTTCCCCTGGAGCTGGGGGCAGTGGTGGGGGCAAGACAGGAGCCGGCAGCGACCAAACAAAGCAGGTTTAAGCAGCCTTAAAGCAGCTTGCCGAGTGTGTGTCCTGCGGTCTGGAGGTTGCCTGTGGTCTGAACCCAACCAAAAGATCTGGTTCTTAAAACTGTTCTGAGAAATAGCATCAGTGACTGGTAAAGAATCCGCCTGCCAATGCAGGAGGCGCAGAAGACTTGGGTTCAATCCCTGGGTTGGGATGATCTTCTGAAGGAGGGAATGGCTACCCACTCCAGTATTCTTGCCAGGGTAATCCCATGGACAGAGGAGCCTGGCGGGCTACAGTCCATAGAGTCGCAAAGAAACATGACTGAGTGGCTGAGTACAGCCCTGAAGGAAGAGGGTGGTGGGTCTCTGCTGGTCGGGCTCAGCCTGAGGGTGCCCCTCAGGCCCTGAGGTCCCCCAGGCTCCCCTTCCCACCTTGGTATTGTGGGCTGATGTTTTTAATATTTATATATATATTTTGACTGCACAGGGTCTTAGTTGTAATACACATCATCTTCACTTGCAGCATATGAGATCTAGCTCCAATGAGGTGCCCCTCATGGGCAGGCACCAGGCCCAGGGATTGAACCTGGGCCCTCTGCATTGTGTACATGGAGTCTTAGCCACGGGCCCACCAGAGAAGTCCCTTGTGGGCTAATCTTTAGTAGAAATTTAAGAGGAGTGAGATGGGGAAGGACCGTTCTGCAAGGTGAGAGGTACAGTTCTGCAGTTATTAAAAAAAGGCCAGAGAGCAGTAGCTGACTCCATATGCATTTAATAGAGCGGTCACCAGGGAACCAGGGGACACTGCAGAGAGGGTTTTGTGAGAGGAGGCTGGGTGCAAAGGAAGCCACTGACCCTCCAACAGCAAGCACGGAGATCTGAGAGCAAGCCAACTTTTTGCACAGAAAGATAAGAAGGGCGTACAAAGGCAGGAGTACAGACGCACAGCGGCTACGTAGGAGCCATCTCTGTGGGGAGGCCAGGGTGACCTGGAGTTTGGAGAACAAACACAGCAAGATGAGGCTTCCAGGAGACAAGCCAGACCATTTAGATCGCAATCTCTCCAAACTGGCAAGAGAGCACTCATCCCAGAAAGTCCATGCGGATTCTTGTCCCCCTGCCCTCAGCTCCAGCTCTGCGCACTCAGCTCGGCTACACGCAGCTGGCCTGTGTGCTGGGACATTTCCATCTGACCGTGGGCCCCTCATGGGCAGGCACCAGGCCTCATGCTCTGCTCTCTCCAAGCCCAAAGACAGAGCAGTGGCTGGCACAGAGGAGAGTTACAATGAAAGTTTGAGAGGAGAAAATAAAAATAAAAATAGCTGCAATCCCAGCCCTCTCCAAAAAGAAAAAAAAGTTTTTAAACTTTCTTTTGAGAGAAATGGGAGGCAATTAAAGGGTCTGAGTAGAGAATGGAGAGGTGTCCAAAGACAAAGTGAAATTCAGGTTTGATCCAAAGATTAGTTTGATGTCCTGGCTCAGTTCATAGTTTAAAGTGTTTGTTTCCATCTAGGGGTTGGCAGGATTGTGTGTCCTAAAACCCCAATTATGTTTTTCTCTTTTAAAAGGAGAAACAGGAGGCAGACTATAAGGTTGAACACGATAGACTTTTTAAATAATTTGAAGAGCATCACTGTGATGCGGGTTGCATGATGCACATAGGAAAGTCGATAATGTTTTAAGTGCATGGCTCCATGTGACCCCACACCCAGACCAAGAGATAGAATGTTCCAGCACTGCAGAGGCCCAGCCTTGGACTTTGGAGGGTCTTGGCACCTGGCCGAGTACACAGCCACTGTGGCAGCAAAGACCACCGCCCGTCCCATGTATACACAGGGCTGTGTGTTTCCAAAGGCTGCCTCCCCTGGGGGTGGAGGATTCGCCGCGCCCCGCTTCTTCAGCTCCGAGCGTGCCCCGGGTCCTGGGTTCCGTGAGAAGCTGTTGTGGTGGACTCTGGTGGGCTGCCGGGCACCCTCAGGCCTGCCCAGCACACACCTTTAGAGGCTGAAGGTCTGCCTGGCCCAAGCTCACGTCCCCTCCTCAGTGATCCACATCCAACGTCTCATCAGTGCAGGGGACAAAAGTCAGGCCATCCTGGCCCCAGTCAGGACAACGCCAAAGGGCCATCCTCGCTCGGGGCTCCCTGGGGGACGGCCAAGGCTGTCACGGGGCCACCAGCATCACAGTCCCCCTTCCCTCTCGGCTGGTCCCACTTCCTGCCCCGCCCGCCCCGGGGTCTGTTGGCACGGGCACTCCCGAGTGAACACCTCACAGGAATGACACCCGAGCCTCTGCTTCCTGGGGGCCCAGGCCGCCACCGCGGGCCCCCGTCTGCCCTCCCGGGGGCCTGGGCCGCCACCGCGGGCTCCCGTCTGCCCTCCCGGGGGCCCGGGCCGCCACTGCGGGCCGCCGTCTGCCTTCCCGGGGTTCCGGGCCGCCACCGCGGGCCCCCGTCTGCCCTCCCGGGGGCCCGGGCCGCCACCGCGGGCCCCCGTCTGCCCTCCCGGGGGCCCGGGCCGCCACCGCGGGCCCCCGTCTGCCCTCCCGGGGGCCCGGGCCGCCACCGCGGGCCGCCGTCTGCCCTCCCGGGGTTCCGGGCCGCCACCGCGGGCCGCCGTCTGCCCTCCCGGGGTTCCGGGCCGCCACCGCGGGCTCCCGTCTGCCCTCCCGGGGGCCCGGGCCGCCACCGCGGGCCGCCGTCTGCCTTCCCGGGGTTCCGGGCCGCCACCGCGGGCTGCCATCTGCCTCTGCTTCCAAAGGCGCGGCGGAGCGCCTGCTCTGTCGCGGGCAAGGCCCGGCCCGGCGGGTGTGGAGACAATCATGGCCGGTGCGCAGGTGCGTCACACCGCGCTGTTACCAAGCGCTTGCAAGCACACTGGCCCGTTCGACAGCCGCTCATTCATTCGTTCCCTTCTGCAGCCAGGGCAGTGGCGGCTCTGGCACCAGGAGTCAAGATGTGAAGAAGAAAGCGACCCTTTCCTCATGCCAAGAGTCCACAGCCTAGAGCAGAAGGCTGATCCCCTAACCAAGAGTTCTGCCCGCCCTGGCGGGGCGCTGGGAGAGGCCATGATGAGGGCAGAAGGGCAGGGGCCAGACGCTGCCGGGCGGCGTCACCGAGACCACACCCGACACCAAGACGCACCGTCAGGGTGGGCGGTCAGGCAGGAGCCGCGCGCAGAACGGGCCACCCTGCCGTCTCCCCGGCTTCACCCAGGATGGCCGAGCCTGTGAGCCCAGAGGCCTCTCCCTTCCCCCCGTGCGGCCTCCCCGGGGTCTCCTTCTCCTCCCTGGGCACAGCTGGTTGGGGCCCCGGGCAGCTGGACGGGGCGAAAGGAGAGAGGAAGAGGAGGAGGAAGGAGGGAGCTTCCGGCGGTGGTGGGGGCGGCGTGGGGTGTAGGACTCCAAGCTGAAGAATAACATGATCTTGGCAAGCTGCCCCGGGTCCCACTTCAAGCACCGGGTTCACTTAAATCCTTCTTTGCTGCTTTCCAGAGTCAACAGGATTTGTTGACTCTCCAGTAGGGGAACAATCTTGAGGGAACAAGATTTTTAAAGTGCCTGTAAGTGAGATGTTTTCCCTAATCTGAATTTGGGGCATATTGATACTTGGGGATATTTCAATTTTGATTGAGGGCTATGACACTTCTTTAGAACATCTCTGTAGAGAAGGACAATGAATGTCAGATTATGCTTTTAGATGTTGCAGAGATGAAAATACATCTTGGCTATTTATCAAATTAATCACCTTATAATCTAAAGACAAATGGGATTCCTAGGGCAGTATTCAGCCAGTAATTTAATACTTAAGTTTTTCTGATCAATAAACCATTGGCCTGTTAGAATATTTAAGTCATGCTTAGAGTCATTCAGCAAAAAAAAAAAAAAAAAAAAATCTATTAAGTTCTTTGAAGGGATGTCTTTAATTTAAAATGTCATTTTCTATTTAAGCATTACATTTTACATTATTATAAAACAACACCAAACTTAATTTGAATAAAGATATTTTTTAAAAATTTTAAGCAGAAATATGTTATAATTTATTAAATGTTTTATTCAACAAGTACTCAAGTGCTAATAGAGCGTGTGTGTGCGTGCATACACACACACACACACACACACACTATGGACCACCACATTGTACACCTCCGGGGGCACCATTCATCTTTTGGATCTCAGGAAATGGTCCGGGACTGTGAGAGGCTCTTAGGATACTGTTGTGGATGTTTGTGACCCCGAAATTCATGTGTGAAACCTTAACTCCCCGTGTGATGGTATTTGGAGGTGAGGCCCTTGGGAGGTCATGAGGTAGAACCCACATGATGGGGTTGTGTCTGTTAGTAGCTCAGTTGTGTCCAACTCTTTGTGACCCCATGGACTCTGGCCTGCCAGGCTCCTCTGTCCTTGTGATTCTCCAGGCAAGAATACTGGAGTGCATAGCCAGTTCCTTCTCCAGGGATCGAACCTGGGCCTCACACATTGTAGGCAGATTCTTTACCATCTGAGCCGCCAGGGAAGCCCATGTCTAAACCACACTTGATGGAGTCAGCGCCCTTATGATGAGGCTAAGAGACCAGAGCGCTCTCTGTCCCTCTTTCTCTCCCTCTCTCTGTGCTACGTGAGGATACGGCAGGAGGACAGCTGTCTGCAAACCTGGAGAAGAGCTTTCCCTAGAACCCAACTGTGCTGATGTCCCAGCCTCCAAAACTCTGAGAAATCAGTGTTTGCTGTTTAAAACACACCAGTCCAGTACACTTGTTACAGCTTCCTGAACTACGATGGATGCCACGGTGATAAGTCACAGTCCCTGTGCTCGAGGAACAAGCAGTGGAGTGTGAGACCATCTGGGGAGGGGAACCTCAGGGTACTGAGGAACAGGACCGGAAAGAAATGAGCCCAGGGCACCCTGGACCCCCGAGAGGGCACCAACCCCGCCCACCGTGGGATCTGGGAAGTGCCAAGAGTGACTCCAGGAATGTTAAAGCCACGAAAGTCTCTCTAAAGACTCTCTAGCTGAGAAGTTAAAAGATTTATCCAGGCGAACCCAAGGAGCTTTAAAAGTAGAGTCACAATTTACTGCCTGTCCAAATGTAGCATGTTTACACTCACGGGTTAAAGGTTATGCGAGTTATTGGTGCTTTAAAAAAAACTTCATAGTAAAATATATTTGAGACCATGTAATGATAAGAAACATTTGGCATGTTGAAGGGGGAAAAAATGCAGCTGTTGTAGAATTCTCCCCTATAAAAACATCTGACTCTGTGAACTGGGCTGGGAGGAAGTGAAGTTTCAAAGAAGTCCATTTGGAGTCACGCATAAACTGGATCTGCTTAATGCAAAGAGTGCATGTTCTGTCGTAAATGATTTCCACCTTGGCACCTTGGACATGGAAACACAGCCAGCGTCCCTCTACAGCTAATTTGTTATCGTGGCCTCTGATGTGGGTTTGGGGCAGTTGTGTGAAATCTTCCTAGAATTCCATTGCAAACCTTCAGAGGGAGAAACAGCAGTGGTGGCTTTGGAAATCACTGCTATTTGTAATAGGTCATTGTGTCCGTCCTCACCACTGCTGACCAGGAAAATGAGCTGCAAGCCTTCAGTGATCTGGAGTTTTTCCCAGTGGTAATGTTGGATCTTCAGATGCAGCATGAAAGTGTGGAAAGAAACACCCATTCTGGAAGCATCTTCTAGGAGAGAACGTTGAGAGCGTGCATGTGTACGCAGCTGGTCATGGAGATGCAATAGTTATTTAGCATCTTTGTTTTTAAAATCATTTTCTAAGATGTTTATAGGACTAAAGGCAGGGCAGTAATCCTAGCTGGTATCTGCCAAGTGCTCCTGTGTCCCAGGTAATGTAGTAGCCAACCTACACATCTGGTCACAGGAGAGGCGTCACTGCGGGGAGGTGGGTAGAACAGCCCGCTATATGCCAGGCACAAGCTCAGGTGCTTTATATCCGTTATTTCAGCCGATCCTCACAACATCCTTTTGAGAAAAACACAAATACGAGCTCCATTTTACAGATGTGAAAGCTGAGGTTCAGAGAGGCTCCTGAGTTGATCAGGATGACTTCTATAGGCCAGTTCTCTACTGCTGAGCTCCACAGCCTCTGCTTGGCAGCTCTGGGCCATGCCACATGCTCAGTGGCTCAGTCGTGTCCAGCTCTTTTCGACCCCTTGGACTGTAGCCCGCCAGGTTCCTCTGTCCATGGAATTTTCCAGGCAAGAATCCTGGAGTGGATTGCCACTTCCTGCTCTAAGGGATCTCCCCGACCCAGGGAAGAACCCACATCTCTTGGATCTCCTGCGTTGGCCGGCAGCTTCTCTACCACCAGCGCCACCTGGGAAGTCCTAGCAAACTGCAAGTGTGTGCTCAGTCGCTCTGTCATTTCTGACTGTGCGACCCCGTGGACTGTAGTCTGCCAGGCTCCTCTGTTCATAGGAATTCCTAGGCAAGAATACTGGGGTGGTTTGTCATTTCCTTCTCCAGGGGATCTTCCCCACCCAGGAATCGAACCCTGTCTCCTGTGTCTCCTGTGTGGGCACTTGGATTCTTTACCACTGCGCCACCGGGGAAGCCGCAAACTGCAAGGGAGCTGCCCACTAAAGCCTCGGAAGTCCCAGTGCTGTCAGACCCACTGATGTCGTTCAGTCTCTCAGCCGTGTCCGACTCTTTGCGACCCCATGGGCTGCAGCATGCCAGGCTCCCCTGTCCATCACCATCTCCCGGACATGTCACACCCGTAAGTGCAATTAAACCATGGGCACCGACCAGCCGCTGAAAAGTACTGAATGTGTGGTGTGTAAGAGGCACTCCGGGAACAAGACTGCCTGAAGTTTGCAAGAAACATTTTGAGTAAAACAATCTGTAAGCAGTAAAACCCCGGGGTCTGAGAAGCCTATTTCTTCATCTTTCTTGGAGAGATTGAGGCGACTTTAAATTACCCAACAAATTAGTTCATTTTAATGTCAGAATGTATTAGGGGGAGGGGGATTCTGAGGTGAAAGAAAAATAAGTGTAATTGCTTCTTTTTTTCAAAATCACATATTACTTTGTTCATTATGAAATAATGAAGCATTATTTAATCCCATTATGAAATAAATGAGATTGAGTAAACAACACATCTGCATTCATGCCGTGATAGAAAGTCAGGAAATGTTTGTCCCACTGACACTTGAAAGTATCAGCTCCATTTTTCTCAATAATGGAACTGTAGGTGTTTTCATTACAAAAATATATTTTATAAGAAATACAAATCTGGCTTTATTAAATGAACTGTTAGGGGACCTTTCCTAGATGGTCGCATTTTGAAATGTAGATTCACGTCTTCAAAATGAAGCCCATCTGTAGGCAGTGATCAATATCTAACAAAATCATCAGTGAAATGAAAAAAAAAAAAACTCAATAGAAAGACTAAGGTTAAATCCACGAAAGCCCTATTTCCATATGTACACCTGCCCTCTTGTGGCATTCATCTGTATGGTCGCCTACCATGCATTTTGAAGACTTTGAACATGGATTATTTTAACCAATATCCTACATAGCTGTCTATCAACACACCTAACTACAGAGCCTCATCCTGGAATAGTTATTCTTTCCCACAGGCGTTTATCTGCCCGACCTTAGAGACAGCAGGGCATGCTCACATTTGGTGAACATAATACTTAGGAAAAATTCTAATTAATTGGCATTTTGCTCCTTGGTCCCGCTGCTAAGACTGCATAAAAATTTACCCCAAAATATAAACAGCCATTCAGTGAGTCAGGAATTCAGGAAGGGGATGGTTTCTCTAGGGCCTCATGTAGGAGACAAAGACCTAGAGCTGGGACCATCTGAAGGTGTCTCCACTCAGATCTGGGGGTGGAGGCTGGCTGTAGGCTGGGGTCTCAGGTTCTTCTGCACTGGGCTCTTCACGAGGTCCAGTTTGGGCTTCTTCAGAACATAGAAATCAATCCAGTGTTCATTTATTGGAAGGACTGATGCTGAAGCTGGAGCTCCAGTACTTTGGCTATCAGACGCGAAGAGCTGACTCATTGGAAAAGACCTTGATGTTAGGAAAGATTGAAGGCGGAAGGAGAAGGGGACGACAGAGGATGAGATGGTTGGATGGCATCACTAACACAATGGACATGAGTTTGAGTAAACTCCTGGAGTTGGTGATGGACAGGGAGGACTGGCGTGCTGCAGTCCATGGTGTTGCAAAGAGTCAGACATGACTGAGCGAGTGAGCAATAGCAATCGCAGAGCATCAGAGAGTGTCCTGAGGGAGGCAGAGAGAGAATGTCAGCAGAAGCTCATTCTTATGGCCTAGCTTCAGAGGTCAGGTGTAGCCACGTCCTCTCATTCTGTCACCAGGAGCCAGCCCTGATTCAATATGAGAAGGGACAGCATATTGTCCCCTGAATGGGCATGAAAACAGTGATGCATGGATCTTTGGGGACTATCTTGAAGACTGACTGCATATATTTCAACAACGAACCAGCATTGTATTTTAGCGGTATGTGGGATGTGACTGCCTTCATCTGCTGCCCATGGCCCTAGTGTGCTCTCCAGCTAACTGTGGGTCAGCATTTAAGATTGAAGGCCCCTGCTCCTCCAGGAGAAGGACCGAGGGAGAAGTCCCAATCAGAGTAAGTCATCCCAGGGAAGAAGTGAAATCATAGAGAATTTAGTTCTGGAAGGAAAATGGGAGGGCAGGGGAGGGGCTCTCACCCCTGTCCCAACTCTCTACCCTCACCTCCACCTGCACTTTAACAGGATTTCATCAAGGACTCTGGGGGAAATGTAAATGACTAATACAGATGAAAACACACACCTCAATTTCATTAGTAACCCTGGAAATAGACATTGAAGCAACAATCAGATACCCCAGAAGGACTTTTTCAGGCAGGAAAAGTGTGGTCAGCATGCTTTCTCAATGGGTGCAACCTCATTTAATCTGAAATTTTACTGTTGTCTATAATTTTCTGAGTATATTTTGAGTCTTAATTCAGTTTTTTTTTAAATTTTTAAGAAGATGAGTATTTTTCGTCTTAAAAAAAAATAGTCTGTATTTAGAAATACCAGGGCTTCCCAGGGGGCACTAGTGGTAAAGAATCCGTCTGCCAATTCAGTATACACAAGAGACTCGGGCTCGATCCCTGGGTTGGGAAGATCCCCTGGAGGAGGAAATGGCAACCCACTCCAGGATCCTTGCCTGGAAAATTCCATGGGCAGAGGAGCCTGGGGCGACAAAAAAATAGAACACAACTGAGCGACTGAACACACCACAACTGTGAGATGGAGATTTCACTCCTGATCTCAAACACTCTGCTTTCTTTTATTTTTTAGAAAGGAGTGGCCCCAGGGGCAAGTCTGGGGAGTGTGGGGATCCCAAGAAGATGCCACTGGACTTGGGCCACAAACAACAGACCAACAGGATTTTCCCCAGGACTCCTCTTTCTGATAGGGTGTGGGAAAACATTCGAGATGGAGAGAGCAGCGTGACCCAAGGTGGTGTCAACGAGCACCATATGCTTGGGAAGTGATGGGCGCTCAATGCCCAAAGGTGACCAAGGAAGCGGGTGGTTAAAGTTGCACGTGGAGATTGATGCTAAAGGCCATGGCAGGGAGGTGAACTCGATTCACTGATGGGAACCTCCAGTGTTTTTTAAGCAAGGGCTCCAGGCAGTTGGGTGTGTTTTAGGCTCATCACTCTGAGCAAGGTGGCCATGGAGGAGCAAAGGCATATGACAATAGAGGACTACACGGGAAGGATTAACTGGGCAGTGGTGGGAATGGAAAGAAGGGAATTATTAAAGAGATGATCCTCAGGTGGAATGGCAGGATGCTGAGAGTGAGGAGGGTGGAAGGCATCTAGCTTCAAGCTTTGGTGACTATATAGACAGCGGTGTCTTTAACCAAAATGTGGGCTACAAGGGCGAGGAGTGCTTGAGCTCACATGTGGAATTGCTGAGTTTTCATGTTTATGGGACTTATAAGGATACAACCCAAACCCGGGCCTGCCTTGGGGAATATTCATCTCATTAAAGTTAAATCACTTGTGTCTGCCTGCATGTCTCTTCCCCACAGGAATGTAACCTCCCAGAGGGAAAGATTGAAGGCAGGAGGAGAAGGGGATGACAGAGGATGAGATGGCTGGATGGCTCGATGGACATGAGTTTGAGCAAGCTTTGGGAGTTGGTGATGGACAGGGAGGCCTGGCGTGCTGCTGTCCATGGGGTCACAAAGAGTCGGACACAACTGAGTGACTGAACTGAGAGGGAAGACACACTCCTTTATCTTGAATCTCCTGTGCCCCTGGAGAGGGTGCAGCCAGTTTTGCTACATCAGTGGTTGTCTAGGTAAATAACTGAGCAACAAAATGCATGCAAGGAGGCGGGAGGGGAAGTTAGAGGGCAAATAGCAGGGCTCTGAGGACCACCAGTGGAGAAATTAGTTGGGGAAAAAAGGGAAGCCAGGGAAGGTGCTGGCAAGGAGCAGAAGAGAGGAGGCAAGAGATCCAACCAGTCAGCAAATGCATCGACCAGTTCATCCATGTCAGCAGACAGAGTAGCAGCGATGAGTCCCTTGGACACAGTCCCTGGTTGCAAAGCCAGCACTGGCCTGCTCACCCAGACCGCGTGGGCTGCAACAAGTCAGAACTGGTTCTGTCCCCTCCTGCAGTCTGCTCCCTGTAAACAGTCACTGTGAGCAATCCGGCTCCTATCGCCTAAGCTGTATTCAAAACAATGGGAAATGCCTAGAGAAAGGAATCATACACTCGGTTCCTTGCCACATTTTTCATATCATACTGATGGAGAAAAAGTTTCCTAAGTATTATTAATGACTTGAAAGATTTCACTAAGTGGAGAGACCTGGGAGGGATTATTTTTTACTAATGGAGCTCCTTGGGACATCCGTAAAAATCAACAGTCCTCCAGATGAAAGTGAGAGCCTCGGTCCTCTGACACTTAACTGAATTTCTTGGTTTTTAATGGATTTACTTAACGTGGGAAGCCTCCTGTGATGCTCTTTGTTCTGGGGACTAGGTGCTGCTAGACAATTAACTAATTGTTTTACTGATCGATATCTAATTTTTTGCTGTTTTCATAAAACCGAAGTAGCAGCAGAAAACGTAGAAAACGGAAAAGAAAAATCTCCCCGAACCCTGCCCCCCTCACAAACGTCTGATTACAATTGCACATTTCCAGTCCTCTGCCCTTAGCAGATAGTTTTGTAGTTGTAAACACAGGGGACATTGTGCCCTGCTTTTTTTCACTTAACATAATCTGATTCTCTTTTATGAGCAATGAAATTTGAGACGAGGTGCTGCTCACACAGTTTTTTTCTTGAAAGACCATCATTGCAAGGATTGGTGAGTATTTTCTAAGCCCCATCGACTTCAGGGAATCAGGAAATTAAACTTTTTATTTATTGGTCTTTGACTTTCCCATAAATGGACACAGTTCTACCTTGTTTGACTGCGCTGTAAAAGCAGGCACTGGCTGAACAAAGGCCATGCCGATGAGTAATTAGGCAGCAGGCAGAGACCAGGCAGTACTTTATGGGCCCATTAGTACTGGCCCAGCTGCTTTCAAGGTTCCAGTCTGCAACTTGGGCGTTAGGCACTTTTAGTTTCCTCAGTTAAAAAAAAAAAAAAAATATTGACCTACCTGTTTTTTGTTGCTGTTGTTTTTGTCCAAATATTTAAAGACAGGAACTGATCTCTGCAGTCCTTTAAAGGAAAGGATAACTGGTGTTTGTTACATATGTGATTTTTTTTTTTTTTTTTTACTGTGCTTGGTCTTTGTTGCTGCTAGGCTTTCTCTAGCTGCAGTGAGCAGGGAGTGAGTGGGCTTCTTCCTGCGGGGGCTTCTCTTGTTGCAATTGAAGCATGGGCTCTAGGGCATGTGGGCTTCAGTAGTTGCGGGTGGTGGGCTCAACAATTGCGGATCCCAGGCTTCAGAGTGCTGGCTCAATAGTTGTGGTGTACAGGCTGAGTTGATCTGAGGCATGTCGAATCTTCCCGGACCAGGGATCGAGCCTGTGTCTCTTGCATTGGCCGGCAGATTATTTACCGCTGAGGCACGAGGGAAGCCCCTGTGGTTGTTTTTTTTCCTAATAAGCCATGTTCTGGCCCCTATCTCTATGAAATCACCACGAAGCCTAGGACATTGTACACGTGTCCTGACAGCTGGAGGGCCTGAAGACCCTCATCACCACTCAGTAGAGCTGGGCTCAGGTCCCTGTGTTCCAGGCACCACCCTACTTCCATTTCGGCTAAACCAGTCGCACCCCCTGAATTGCTCCATGAATTTCCCACCAGCAAGGTTCCAGCCTTTGAGGTGGATTCTGTGTGTTGGAGGGTGATGTTGCTGCCTGCTACGTGAGCCCCGAGGACATCCTCCCGAGGCAGTGGTACAGCTGGGGCTGTGGTACCCGGTACAGTGGTACAGTGGGTGGGCTCGGCCGATGGCGGCAGGACGGTGCCCCCAACCCGGATCCGGCGGTTCCCTACTGGGGCATCAGGCATCATGACAAGGAGGCCACAGAGGAGGAGGAGGAGGAGGCGGTGAGGCGGATTCTGGGGCTGCTGGACGCTCCCCTGAAGACTCGGACTTTTCTGGTGGGCAGACGTGTGACGCCAGCTGACATCACCATTGTCAGCAGCCTGTTGGGGCTTTATTCACAGATTCTGGAGCCTTCTTTCTGCCAGGCCTTCCTTAATACCAACTGCTGGTTCCTCACCTGCGTGAACCGGTCCCAGTTCTGGGTTGTCTTGGGGGAGGTGAAACTGTGAGGAAATGGTCCAGTTGGATCCTAAATGGTTTGCAGAGAGCTAGCCTGAAAAGGACACCCCATGGAAAGAGAAAGGTTCTCAAGAAGACAGGCAGAGGCCCCAGGTGAAGCAGAAGGAGGGGAGGAAGGCGGCTGCCCTGCTCTCGAGGAGGATCTGGGTGAACGTGAGCAGGTGCTGGCTGCTGAGCTGAAGGCCAAGGACCCGTCTGCTCAGCTGCCCAATAGTGCCTTCTTGTTGGCTGGATTTAAGCACGAGTACTCCCATGAGGACACGCTGTCTGTGGTGTTGCTGTATTGGGGAGCACTTTGATCAGGGTGGGATTCCCTGGTGGCTCAGATGGTAAAGCGTCTGCCCGAAATGCGGGAGACCCAGGTTCAGTCCCTGGGTAGGGAAGATCCCCTGGAGGAGGAAATGGCAACCCACTCCAGCACTCTTGCCTAGGAAATTCCATGGATGGAGGAGCCTGGTGGGCTACCGTCCATGGGGTCGCAAAGAGTCAGACACAACTGAGTGACGTCACTTCACTTGATAAGGGGGGCTGGTCCCTGTGGTACTCCAAATACCACTTCCCAGACCTCCCTGAGCTGCAGCCTTATCACTGAACTGTTCCAAGCCTTTGGACAAACTGAAGAAGAATGCCTTTGCCAGTGTCTTTCTCTATGGAACCAACCACAGCAGCCCCATTTCTGGAATCTGGGTCTTCCAAGGCTGGAGCTTGCCTTTCTGTGGAGCCCAGATTGGCCTGTGGACCACCAGTCACGTGTATGGTGGAAACTGGATCCCAGCAGTGAGGAGACTCAGATGGTGGTTTGAGAATGCTTTTCCTGGGATGGAGCCTTCCAGCATGTGGGCAAAGCCTTCAATCAAGGCAAGGCCTTCAAGTGAACATCTCTTGCCATTGCCTAGCTGCTGTACCTGCCCTTCAAGGAGAATGGGGGTCATTAAAGGAAACTGAACAATGGAAAAAAATAAAAGCTGTGTCTTGAATCTGATTAATCTTGTGTACACTTGAGTGCTTGGGGACTTTCAATATAGATGGAGTGATTCATTCTACAAGGCCGCCCCAGCTTTCTGGAGTGTCTCTTTCATGCTGAGTGGGGATGGTGGTCTGACCTCCGCACATTTTCGTGACATCCCCAAGAGGCTATGTGGTTATGACACACTCCTCTGAGAGCCCACTGGGGTTGTTCATCTTAACCAGAGTCCTGGGGGGAAAGCAATTTTTGCCTTGGGCACTTTTCCTCATGAAATGTATCTCTTCATATATATTTAGTCCAGAGCAAAAATTGTTACCTTCTCTAACTGTGATCACAGCTATTAAATAAATAACTAAAGGGAATCTACCTTCAGAGGAGAAAAATTGGGGAGTTCTTTTCCACCAGTGTGACCTCAATAAAAGATTGTCATCTTTGTAGACCCATCTTTACTTACCTGCTGCAGCTTTGTAAAACAAAACGGTCATTGCCGCTTCTAGGATGGAAAATGTCCATTTTATTAAAATTCAGAAGGTTAAAAAATGCCCAGATCTGCAAACACTGGTTTTAGTGGTTGGTGTTTTGAAACACTCCCTTGTTCATCAGCGCAATACAGCGTTGGTGAAGGACAGACAGAGAGCTAAGTGTTGTGACAAGGTCAAGGTGAAAGGAATGGATGTGAGCCTGTCCCCAAGGCCCTGCAGCCTGGAAGGAAGATGAAGCAGATACTCAACAGAGCAGTGGGCTGAAGGCTCAGAGGAGAAAAGAGAAGCATTACTCTCAGCTTGGGGTCAGGGTGGAATGGCATGGTCTTCCCTTAGCAAGGCTGGATGAGGGGTCAAGGCTACATCAGACCCAGCACCCACCCAGTGTTCCTCAGTTCTCTAGGAACTAATGCAATCCACTGTTGGTGCAAGAAAATTACAACTTGGAACCTGACTTTGTGAAGATACAATGTCAAAGAGTCTTGATAAGTAGTGGGCACGACCCACAGCTCCATTCATTCAGGAGAAAAGACCTAGAAGGGGTCACCCTGCCGGCCTCACTGACTGGCCACTGGAGCCTTCCAGGTGGCTAGCTAGAGTGCCTATGTAAAGTGCTTTCACCCTTCTCCTGACACTGTGAAAAACATTTTGCATGTATCCTCTCATGAATATGATGGTTAGATAGCATCACTAACTTAATGGACACGAATTTGAGCAAACTATGGGAGACAGTGGAAGACAGAGGAGCCTGGCATGCGGCAGTCCATGGGGTCACAAAGAGTTGGACATGACTTAGCAATTAAACAACAAAGCATCCCCTCATATGATCCTTAATCCTAGGAGGTGAGTTCTATAAGTAGTCCCCAAAAAAGAATGTGAAAACCATACTTAGGAGTAACTTGTCCAGTTCTACAAAGATAAGAAATAACTGAGCTGGGTACCAAAGCTGTGCTCACCCTGTAAGCTAAGACCACCCTTCATAACTGCCCACTGCAAAGGCATTCTGGACACTCTTTTGAAAGTCCCTTCCAATAAAGCCTGTATGCTGGGCAGGTGTATCTTGGGGCCTGGGGGTACAGCAGAGAGGTGGAAGGGCACAGTCTTCTACTGTCCCTAAATGCTGCCAGCATCCAAGTCTGAGAACCTGGCCATGTCCTGGTGTCAGCTCCTGCCCCAGCACTCCGCCTGCTTTCTCACATTTTCTCCTGATTTCCTTGCCCACCAGCCAGCGCTCCTTCTTTGAGGGACAAATGAGCTTCGGAGCTGGAGTTCCATTGCATCTCAGACTGGCCCCAGTTTCCAGGGCTCTTTCAACCTCTCTCCTTGGCGATGAATTTCTAGGACACTCAAATATTTACTCCTCAGGTTGGCTCAACTATTTTATAAAGGTGATTTGTTAAATGGATAGCCAAATTAGATCCAGTTTTGATATCTTTGTAAAGGATCCAAATATGTTCACAAATATACTTTCCTCAATCCTGTGCTCCAATTCTAAATCTGCTCCATGCGTCGAACCACATTGTACTACTGTGCATGCACACTTGAGCACGTGCACACACACACACACACACACACACACACACACACACCCTGCTTCCGTGCATGCTCAGGTGAGTTCCTCTCCTTTCCTCACTTCTTCTGCAGCATCCTCAGTCCCCCTGTAACTTCTCCAAAAGCTCTGGTGTGCTGACAATGAGTTTCATTGGGTCTCACCAGCAGATCTCAGCCCTGGAACCAGCCAGGGCTGGGTAAATGAACTGATCTGGGTGGGACCCAGACTCTGGCACTGCTGAAGGCTCCTCAGGAGGTGAGATGGACAACCAGCCTCAGGAGCCTTGGCTGGCCTTCTCATGTCTCCGTCTCCTCACTCCTGCCTGCAGGGACAACTTCACTATCGTCGATTTCTCCTGTCTCACGCCTGACCTGTTGAACTTGTTAGGAAACCTCAATGTAGGATCATGGATTCTCTGAATCCAGACGATCTCCCAGCTCCAGGGCTTCCTTCAGCTGGGGCCCTGCCCGCCTTCCCCAAGGTCCCACATCAGTCATCTGCTAGAGGAAGACCCACCGTCACCTCTGTAAGGCATAGTTCCGGTGAGGCAGAAAAGGAAAGACGACCTCAACAGAAGTAGGTTGCCTTTATTTAGGCAAGGAGGGGCGACAGTCGGCCTAACGACCAGGCTGAGCGCCGAAAGGGATCAGGGAGGCTTCATACTTATAGGGAGGTTTGTGGAAGCGATAAGGGAAACGTCAATCAGGAAGGAATATTTTGAGTATTCTTTTGCTGAGATGACACTTGTAGTTGGGCAGGGGGTGATAAGTCTTCGGGGCCGGTGTAGGGGGTGGAAGGTTTCCAGACAGGGGGTGAGAAGTCCCAGATAGATGCAACTGGCCTGGAGCATCAGGATGGAACTAAAGTTATGCTTTGTTTTCACCGAAGTTAGGTGATTCAGCAAGGAGCATTTGAGACTGTAGTTCTCTTTTCTAGGCCCAAAAGACTCCTTCATTACCTCCTTGTTAGCAAGTGGTCACTCCAGGGGGACCCAAGTTCTCCCTCTCCACCTGAAGATTTCTCTAGTCTCCCCCGACCCCTCACGCAATGTACCCCTCACCCAGAGGCATGATCCCCCTTCCAGGCACACACCCCACCAGACAAGCACCAGCCTCGCCTGCTCCTCCTCCATCTTCAGGCATCCTAGTCCGTCTATGGCCATTCTCTCCTCTGCCTTGGTCTACAAGCACTGCTTTTTCCTATGCTAATAAAAATCCTAAAAAAGAAAAAAGTGGGGAGGAGTCAGGGGCTGGAAGAGGCATCTGAGGACAGAACCAGAGAGGTGGCCATGTGGGGGGACTCAGATCAGCATCACTGGCCTTGAGGATGGAGGCAGGGGCCATACACTAAGGCTCCGGAAACTGAAAACGGAGAAGAAATGGATTTTCCCCTGGGGCTTCCAGAAAGTCAGACAGCCCTGCCCACACCTTGAGTTTTGCCCACTGAGAGCCATTTTGGACTCTGACCTCCAAAACGGTGAAGATAATAAATCTGCATTGTTTTAAGTTAATATATATATATATGTGTGTGTGTGTGTATATATATATATATATATCCCCTTTTGCTGATCTTTCCTCCATCAAGCTATCATTTAGCTATCATTTCATCTCTTGCCTGCATATCCAGCCTCACCTTGAGTTGACCCTTTCTGCCCAGCTGTTTGCCGGAGGGCTTCTCCTGTCTTCCCCAGGCACCTAGAAAGGAACCCAGCTGCGATCACACTCATCACCTTCTCCCCCAACTCAGAGGCTTTGTTCTATCTTGAATAGCTCGATTTATCTGAACAGGGGCTCAATGCTGCCTAACTTTACCCAAGAGCAAACCCTGTAACTTCACGCTCCCAATTATAAGGTGGGAAAACAGCAGACCTAATTCCGTCTGCTGAATAAACCCTCACGATTACTCTATTAATTCTTAATTTCACCTATCATTATGCTTTCAGTAAGTCAATGAATAAAACCAAAATAACTGCTTATATCCATAAGTAATCAAAATGTATTTAGTGCTTTAGCAGTTTGTTTTTCTAATTTTCCTTTAATTAGCTGAGAAAGAATTAAAGTCAATTCCTCATCCCGCAGATAAAAAATTAGACTCGGCTTTTGCCCTTACACATATCCAACTTTTAATGTACACAGGATACACAAATTCATAATTGTTCTATAATGTAATATGTATCCAATATTAAACACATTTCTATGACATTTATCTTATCTCCCTGATCACAGATAATATAATTACAATTATGCCCTTTCAAAGTATTATCGTCTGATCCACACTTAATCAGCATTCTTAGCTTGAAATCTTGGCTATTGCATGCAGGGATTGCAGAATGTTTCTGTCCTCTGATAATCTAGATGATGGGCATATTGAGCAAGCATGGGTCTATTGCTGTTCACCCTTGTAGTCCAATACTCAAAAAAAGGGCTTGAAAATTGTCATTGAATGATGGATAAACACATAGGATGTTTGGGAATGTAAAAATAGTCATCGAATGATGGATAAACACATAAGATGTTTGGGAATGTCTTATGTATGTTCACACTGGTATCCATGAGAATGTGGCCGACAGACAGTGGGGCAATTGAGAGGGGTGGGGACAGGGCCACATTAGAAATGAGCTGGAAATCAGCCCTAATTCTGTCGGCCGACATACCCGCCTTAACCATCACTGACTCAGTGGACGTGAGTCTGAGCAAACTCCAGGAGACGGTGATGGACAGGGAGGCCTGGTGTGCTGCTGTCCACGGGGCCGCAAAGAGTCAGACACGACTGAGCTACAGATCCTAGTGGAAGAAGCTAAAGTCTCAGATGGCTGTATATCAGCAGAGCCAAATCCTTCATTTAGAGCTCTAGAATGTCACAGATATTAGGCGTTGGTTTCAATACAAAATATGCTTTGGAGGAATAATGTGATTTCCCCGGCAGGCTTATGGTGAGACTTTCCCATCTTCTTTTGGAACCGCGTGTGATGACATTTGTTGGAGAAGGATTGGATACACCACTCATGGCTGGTAACAGTCACGGAAGCTTAGAGGAAGGTTGTAACAGCAGGAGAATATTTAAGACAGCTTCAGTGTTTCTCTTTCAGCCTTAAGGAATAGATAGCAATGTGTTCTTGGGCAGAAGAGCCTGTGCTCTGCTATGGTCCCGGATAAACCTGTGAACAGCTATATGGCATCCGGGTAATGACCGAGTTGTTCTTTCTTCTGGGAACTAGGGTTGTCTGCTACCGATGATACAGCCTGCCTGGGGCCCAGGCAGTGGAAACGACAGTCCTTGTATCTGAACGTTCTGCTCCTATTTGGTGGGAGGTAGGAATGCTCCTGAGCCTGTTATCCCCCAATTCAGGAACTCGCAGATCTATCTGTTCGATTTCGATGGGGAGAGAGAAGAATGCATCTGAAGTTCTTTTGGTTGCTGTGTGCAGAAATCACACGCTACGCCTCACAAACTTACCGATTTCATAGAGCCGTCATCAAACGAGTGAGTTACGGTTCTCTTTATTCCACTATTCATCCAATGAGTCAGGTTCTGACAGGGGGTTGATTTGTTGTTTAATATTTGGGGGGATTATTTTGGTATAGCTGCAACGTGTTTACTCAAATACTGTGTGTTAAATGAGATGTTTTCATTTGTTTTGATAGATACTTATAAAGGCAATGTACCGCATTTCACAGTTACACACAGCCCTTCCGAGTTCACAACGCGGCACCTGGATTCCCACAAAACCTCCCCCGTGTGTTTGGGACACGCCAGCCTCATTTCACCCAGAGAGCAAGGTTTGTGCAGTGCTGTCAAGCCTCAGAGCCCAGAGCCGAGCCTAAGGGGTCTTCCCCAGTCACTGGGACCAAAGATGGTGGGTGGCAGCAAAGAGCTCAGAGGAGGAAATTTATTCTTCTTGCTTGTTTTATGGTTCTTAGGGTGTTACCATAACAGCATGAATTCTTCCCTGAACTCGGCAGAACATATGGGAAACCTATACTTAGCTTATCATTTCAAACCCTTCCTCCCCCACACCCTCCTTCCCCGCCAGGAGGCCTCAATATGGTACCAATTCTGTAGGTAAAATAAAAAATGTTGAATTGAGTGAAGTGGTCGCTCTCCCAGACTCATGGGCGAGCAGTGATGTGTCCTGAGCTGTGACTGGAGTTACAACTGAGCACTAACCTGCAAAGACAAAACTGTTCTCACAGGGGTCGTTGTATCATACATGGAAGGGGAAACAGCCACCACATCAGACTCAAGTGTGGAGCCACCAGAACAGACATGACTGCGGCCAGAAGTGGCCACAAAATATGCAATACAAAGAGAGAGCACAGAGCAATCCTTAAAATTGGTCATAAATGTCAAAACAGACCACGTGAGAATGCGCTTCTCTGCTGGAAAACAGTGTTTATGAGTTGATCTCATACAGGATCATCACACTGCTCTTTTAAACCAACGAGTCTAGGGTCTGTAGATCAGATTTTTGCAAGTATCAATTAGGATGTCAATAGTTATGCACGTGACTTCAACATACACAGTAAGTAACTGAATCTTCCTGGTCTGGGTCTCGAATGGATACAAGGCACCATCACTCCAAACATGATTGAATTCTAAGCCGTCAGCTGTTCTTTTAGTGTCTAAGTCATTTCTAGGATGGCACAAGTCCAAGTCTAATTCATTAAAACAGAAGAAATCTATAAACACCTGCATGTCATTGATTAGTAAGTTGGGGTTTCTTTAACTGGTTGTTTATTCTTCTGTTGAAAACAACACACTAAAGAACCAACAATGGCACGTCATTGACATTTTGCCAAGTTATTAGACTTATTTTTGTAAAGTGGGTTATTTTATTTGGGATGTCCCTAAAACATTGGGAGCCCCTAAAACCTACCCCTCTGTTTAAGTGCTGTATTCTTTTAATACAGCACTTCTCAGTTCCTTGGACTGAGAATTATGAGGGCCTTGGACAGTGTTGCTTTTTACATAGAAATCAACTAAGTGAAAAAGACTGGTTTCAAGGGCAACTTATCTAATTTGTAATTTCTGGAGATGGTAATTATACTCTTCACTCCCAAAGAGGAGAGGCTGATCTTCCCCCATTCCCATGTCCCTGCTTCACAGAATTGCTGATTTGGCTCTATATACTTTTTTGGTAATTTTTAAATTTCATCACCAGTACATTGAATGTGGGGGGGGGGGTCACATTCAGTTATTTTTAATTGGATATAATTGCTTTACAATGTTGCATTAGTTTCTGCTGTACAGCAGGGGATATATGTTCACATATCCGCTCCCTCTTTAGCCTCCCTCTCAGCCCCCCATCCCACCCCTCTAGGTCATCACAGAGCCCCGGGCTGAGCTCCCTGTGTTACATATGGTAGTGTATCTATGTCAGTGCTACTCGCTCAATTCGTCCCCCATCCTGAACTTGAGAGTCCGGGACAGTGCAGTCTCTGAGAGGCTTTCAAGTACTCACTGATTTTGAATATCTGCATCCGGGACCCAAAAACAGGACTGGACACCATAAAATCTGCCTATAAATAGAATCTGGCATTCTATTAAGCCAAACAAAAACAAGGCATCTCTTTGAAACTGGGGACAAGAGAGATCACCTACAGTTTCCCTCAAAAAAGGAACAGTACGTGGGAATACCCGTGATCACTAGTTTAAGATACACAAAATGTTCCTGGATGGTCTCTTTATTCTAGTGTATCATTTTAAACTTTTCATTTTTTTTCTGTTTGGCCACTGGGCTTCCCAGTTGGCACTAGTGGTAAAGAACCTGCCTGTCAATGCAGGAGACGTGAGAGATTTGGGTTCAGTCCCTGGGTCGGGAAGATTCCCTGGAGAAGGAGATGGCAACCCGCTCCAGTATTCGGGCCTGAGAATTCCAAGGACAGAGGACCCTAGTGGGCGACAGCCCATGGGGTCGCAAAGAGTCGGACACGACTGAAGCGACGGCACATTTGGCCACTAAGTCGCGTCTGACTTGGCGGTCAGTGGGATTTTCCAGGCAAGAATACTGGAGTGGGTTACTATGTCCTTCTCCAGGAGATCTTCCTGATCCCAGGAGTCTTTTCAACCCAGGTATCAAACCTGCGGCTCCTATGGCTCCTGCGTTGCAGGCAGGTTCTTTACCTCTGAGCCGGCAGGGAGGCCGTATCAGTGAACTCCACTAGAGGTGGGCTGAGGTGAGCTCAAACCCTCCCTCTTGGACGGGATGTCACTACTGTAACTTCAAAGTCAACACAGGGAGTCTGGAATATTTGATTTGTCAAACATTAGTAGTTTTCAGAGTAAAAAACTATCATTCACTCGATTGCCCAGACATGAAATCATATATTACAGAACGAAAGCCAATGTTAAAGCGTTTAAAAATTTACTCCTTGCCAACTGTGATCAACATCCTCTGACCCTGCCCCGCCTGTGTCCCCATATGCCACGCGAATGTGGATGTGACACGGTAGGAACATCCCCCAAGGGGAGGGTGTGACCGGTATGGACAGAAGCGTAGTCTTTTGGCGTCAGAGGACAACTTTGAGGACATCCGTTTTCAACGCTCTCCTGAAGCATAGGAGATACTATAGGTGGTTGACTGCTGCAGCGTTCAATAATATATTGGGTTACATATTTTAAAAAGTTCTTTTTCTATTCCGTTCTAAACCTTCTATTTGAATTGGGGAGAAAGCCTTGGGTTTGGTGATAGCGTGTCTAAATCTCTAATACTAACATTCCTTTTCAAAAATTCGTGGACAGCCCTCAGACAAGAAGTCTTGAGGAAGCAGTCTTGAGGTGTTTGGGTGGAATTTAATCACTCTGGGTTAGTTTTTCCCCCCCATTGCATTTACTTTTAGTTACTTTTTATTGATGACAAGTGATATTGATTTTCCAGGAGATAGAAAGGAAGAGTAAGGTGTGCACATCAGGGATGCTTCAAAGATGGTAACTATTCCAGGGGTGCCAACATGAAGGCAGTGGATTTTGGAAGAAGCAGCACCCAGGACAGGCTTCCCTGGTAACTCAGCTGGGAAAGAATCCACCTGCAATTCAGGAGACTCCAGTTCGATTCCTGGGTCAGGAAGATCCCCTGGAGAAGGGATAGGCTACCCACTCCAGTATTCTTGGGCTTTCCTTGTGGCTCAGATGATAAAGAATCCGCCTGCAAGGCAAGAGACCTGGGTTCGATCCCTGTGTTGGGAAGATCCCCGGAAGGAAGGCATGGTAACCCATTCCAGTATTCTTGCCTGGAGAATCCCCGTGGACAGAGGAGCCTGGCGGGCTACAGTCCATGGGCTCTCAAAGAATTGGACACGACATAGCCCAGCACCCAGGACACTTGAGGGGTTGTTTACTGGGACTATCTGCCAGAGTTGGTCCACATGACATTCTTTGTACCAGTGAGTCAGATCTGAGTCTGCACCAAAGCAAAAGTATTGAGAGCACATGGTTACTTGGGCTGAGGGGACAGGGCACCGCCCCAGGGAAATGGCAAGAGAGGAGCTAAGAACGCTTTTCCAGAAGCAGAGCTGGTGGCTACACCCCAGGCAGTATATCCTGTCTCAGCCACCCTCACACCAACAGTGTGAAAACAATATACACACCACTCACATAAAACTCAAAACCACTAAGTGTTTGCACATGCTAGAAAGGCAAACAGACATTGCAGTACCCAAGGAAACAAAATGGAAAAAAATAATGTATTAGAATAAATAAAATTATTATCAGACAGAATTAAACATCTCATTGATAAATAAGAGCCAAACAGAGATCCTAAAAACTAAAATGTTGTTTGGTTATAGGACAATCTTAGTACAATGGCTAAATAGCAGAATGGGTTGTGGAAGAGACAATTTGCAACCTAGAAGACAAAGTTTAGAGGTTATTCCAGAATTCAGGGCAAATAGACAAAGAGAAAATATAAAGGAATATAGGAGTCAAGGGAGACAGGTCCAGATCTTTCAATATCCATCTAAGAAGCATTCTAGAAGAAAAGGGAGGGAAATGGAAGAGAGAAAATAATTGAAGAAGATTTTCCGTAACTAAAAAAAAACCATCAAAATTATAAAATTAAAAATAAAAACCCAAGGGTTCTCAAATTGAAATATCCCACTGAATTTACAAGTATACATATCATGTAAATGTTAAGACTTGATTAGCCATTTAGCAAGGTAAAGTTTTGTAGCCAGCAAAAGAGGCTACTACGTAACACACACACGCTCACACACACAGGTAAAGCTGGTAAAATTTGAATAAGGTCTGTGGGTTGTACCAACATAAATCACCTGGTTGTGATATTTGTGGTAGGTAGCATTCTAAGGGGATCTTATTGACCCTCATTCTTGTGTAATCTCATGAGTGTGGCAGAACCTGTGAATATAAAGCAATGTCATTCCCATACTTAAGTTATATAGAAATGGGGATTTTCCACATGTAATTAAGGCCCCAAGTCCATTGATCTTAAATCATGAAATTTGCATTTTTGCCGCAATAAATTATAGAGAGCACAAGCCTTCATCAAACACAGAACCTGCCCCACCAAGATCCTGGGCTTCCCAACCTCCAGAATTGTGAGAAATCAATGTTTATTTTTAATAAGCAAACAAACAAAAAAGATATGGAGATTAGATCTAGTCATGTGATCCCTTAAAAGGGCACAGGACGCTTCCTGGTGAGAGAGGTTACAAAATGTGAAAGGGATATGAACTTCTTCCCTGGTTTTGGAGAGGAGGAGACCATGCAGCAAGGAAAGCAGTAACTTCTAGGAGCTAATAATGTGAAGTATCTGAAAAAAACAACCTTACCTGCATTTACAAGAAAACAAGAAAGGCTGCAAAGAATTGAGCTATGCTTTCACCTTGAGAAGCTAGGGAAAAAAATCAAAATAAGCTCAAGAACAAAATTAGTAAACATGAAAGCACAAATTATCAAGATCAAAAGCAAACAGCAGCAACAAACACGTAGATCTGGTGAAGAGAGCAAAGATGTGTGAGCAACATTCAGCATGTCAAAGACAGGAAGCAACTTTAAAGCACAAAAGAGAATATATTAAAGTACCACAAAATTTTAAATCCATGTGAAACAGATGACTTCCTCAAAAAATAAAAATGTCCAAAACTAGAGGAAAAAAGAAATAGAAGCACCATACAAACAGATCTCCATAAAATAAACTGAAAAGATGTTCAAAGATGCACACCTGTAAACTACAACAGGTCCAAGAGATTGCATGGCAAATTCTACAGACATTTGCAATTTATATAAGCAGTGTCAGAGCACAATAAAAATAGACTTTAAGATCCTAAATAAAATATTTGCATATCAAATCCTGGATTTGTCAAAAGAATAATACATCATAACCAGCTTGAATTTGTCCTCAGAATGCTAAAATGGCTCCACGTTAGAAAATCCATGAATATACGTTATTATATTAACAGATTAATACAGAAAATTTACATGATCATCTCAATAAATACCAAAGTTTCATGTGCTATAATGTCACCTCATACACAGTAAGAACTACAACAAAACTGTTCAAATCATTCAATAATCTCAAACAAAAGGAGTCCCGAGCAAGGCATCGTTTCACTCTGTCTCTGTCTCAACACACACTCTTAACAAAAACCAGTGGTTCTGTTTATAATAGCCAGGACATGGAAGCAACCTAGATGCCCATCAGCAGATGAATGGATAAGGAAGCTGTGGTACATATACACCATGGAATATTACTCAGCCGTTAAAAAGAATTCATTTGAATCAGTTCTAATGAGATGGATGAAACTGGAGCCCATTATACAGAGTGAAGTAAGCCAGAAAGATAAAGAACATTACAGCATACTAACACATGTACATGGAATTTAGAAAGATGGTAACGATGGCCCTATATGCAGGGGAGAAGAAGAGACGCAGAAGTACAGAACAGACTTTTGAACTCTGGGGGAGAACGTGAGGGTGGGATGTTTTGAAAGAACAGCATGTATATTATCTATGGTGAAACAGACCAGCCCAGGTGGGATGCATGAGTCAAGTGCTCGGGCCTGGTGCACTGGGAGGACCCTGAGGAGTCGGGTGGAGAGGGAGGTGGGAGGGGGGATCGGGATGGGGAATACGTGTAACTATATGGCTGATTCATGTCAATGTATGACAAAACCCACTGAAATGTTGTGAAGTGATTGGCCTCCAACTAATAAAATAATATTAAAAAAAAAAAAAAGAAAAGAAAAAAAGTAAAAAAAAAAAAAAAAAAAACACCAGTGGTTCCAGAAGCCATTACACAAGAGATTCTTACATTTTACTACATTAATATACATGCAAGGCTAAAACATGGTGTACACCACACTAGTGCAAGATGTTAATAACAGAGGAAAGTCTCAGAAGTGGGAATATGGGGGAGAGAGAGTATATGCTTTCCTTTGATCTTTGTAAAACTGTTCTGAGAAATGAAGTCTATTAACATAAAAATATATGTGCCTAAGTTTATACATCAACAAAGAGAAACAAAACACAACCAGCTACAGAAACATTGGCAACATGTTTTCTGTCTGTCCGTCTCATAATCTGTTAGTGAAGTGGTGAGGTGAAGCATGGCCTCTCTGAGAAGCTTTGAATTAAAATTTAAAATCCACATACTCTTCAATTGAACAAGTTTATTTCAATGAGTTTAACATATAGAAATATCACAACTGAATGCAAATGTTTATCTATTAACGTGTTTATTTCTAATTGCTCATAGTAGGAAAAGACTGAAAACTACCTAAGTGATTATCAGAAGATTAAGGGACTGTGACATATCCATGTAACCAAATACCAAGCAGCCATGTTTCCAAAAGGGAAGCAGATTTGTAAGCACCAAGAGAGAATGCCGTATTCATAAGTGTGGTTGGTGGCGGTGCGGCAGAAGGCAGCAGCGGCAAGTGGAACCCTTGGTGTTTACTAAGAGTAGGTGTGTTTGAGAGACAGAGAGGGAAAAATCCATGCCGTAGTTTACCAAGAGAAGGCTATTAAAAGAAAGTCAACAGGCAGATGAAGGGATAAAGATGTGGTACTACTCAGCCACAAAGAGGAATAAAATAATGCCATTTGAAGCAACATGGATGGACATAGAGATTATTTACTAAGGGAAGGCAGTCAAACAGACAAATACTATATGATAGCACTAATAAGTGGAATCTAAAAAAAATGTGACAAATGAATTTATTTACAAAAAGAAACATACAGACACAGAAAAAAATTATGGTTATCAAACAAGAAAGTGGGGAAGGGATACATTAGGAGTTTAGGATTAAGGGCTGCAAACTACTACATATAAAAAGAGAAACAACAAGGTCCCACTGTATGGCACAGGGAACTATATTCAATATCCTGTATAATAATCAACTATAATGGAAAGAATGTGAAAAAGAATATGTATATATACATATTATATCTGAATCACTTTGCTATACATCAGAAACTAACATAACACTGTAATAAACTACACTTCAATTTTGAAAAAGTAATAACTTTCTAAAAAGGCCACAGAGCTGGCACTGGGAGAGAAAATGGAGACTGGGAGTCAGGAATGTGAAAGAAACCACTTTTTACCATTTATTTTTATTTTATTTGAATTTTTTCCCATGTATATATACTTAAAGATATATATCTTAGGGGGGGAAATCCAGGAAAGTAAGAATGCAAAAGAATATTCTTACCTAGATAAAAGTTGCCTATCTCAAATCCACAACAATAGTCAGATGTCAGAGTGACCCATTAGAATCAGCCCCAATAAATTCAGACATTAAGAAAGCATATGCACTATCTGTGCTAATATTCAAATTGTACCTGATGCAAAAAGATGGGCAGGGGCTATAAATTCTAGAAATTATGTAAATTATGACATTCACAAGTGATATAATTATCCACATAGAAAATCCAAAAGAATCAACTGAAAAATTAATAAAACTTTATTTTTATTTTATTAGAATATTTTTTATTTATTCTAAGAAGTTTATCCAGGTAGTTAAATACAAGATTCACATATAGAAATCAATAACCTTTTTTATGCATCAGATAAAACTAACCAAAAAGTATAACTCACACACACACATACATTCAAAATATAGCCACATTTCAAAATGCACAGGACTAAACATAGAAAAGAAACATACTGTACTTTTGTGACAAAAATTATACAACTTTATTAAAGAATATAAAATAATATTTGAACAAATGGGGAGATATACCATTGTATAAAGATGTCAATTCTTCTATAAATTAATATCTCAATTAAGGGAAATTCCTATCAAATTGCCAGTGGATTTACTTGAAAGCTTATTCTAAAATTCATCTATAGAAAAAAATAGTTAAATAGAAACCAGATAATTTTGATGCAGAATGAAGGTGACACTATGCCATTCAAAGGGCAAAATAGAAATGACCCCTGAGTGGGAAAAGATGGTTGTCTTCACTAACAGAGAAATGCAAAATAAGATAACAAGATAGTTTTTGTCCTTAGATATCTTTGAATATCTAAAAGATAATTTTGGGGGGGGGAGAGAAATAAAAACTCACAGATACTGTTGGTGGAAGTTTACTTGGTCTAGTCTTTTTTTAAAGGTGATTTGGAAGATTAGAACCTTGTGCAAGGAATTCCCTGGTGGCCCAGAGGTTAAGACTCCATCTTCCAGTGGAGGGGATTGGGGTTCAATCCCCGGTCAGGGAACTAAGATCCCACGTGCTGCACAGTGCAACCAAATGTTAAAAAAACAAACAAAAACCATGCCTATGGTCCAATCCAGCAGTAACAAGGTAACTCTCAGACCTGACTCCAGAGCACATGTAAACACCCGCCCAAAGAGCCTGATCAAGCATGTCATGTAGCACCGTCTTTCCAAACTAGAAACAATTCAAGTGCTCATTAGAAAGACAGTTTTTTTTTTGTTTTTTTTTAAACATAGCACAGCCATCTTAGGGGCTACAGTGCAGTAGTTTAAAAAGCGAACCAACCAATTCCTGTTGACATTGCAAGAACTTCAAGATCACTTATGTACTGCAAGACGCGTGTTCTATGTGACAGTTTATGTTCAAAATCTGTACATAGTTGTGCACATACATGTGATTGTAAATGCACAGAACAAAAACAAATGGTGAGCTTTTTTCTGGGGACAAGAATTAGAGATGCAGTAAAATCAGTGGGGACTCCAGCTTCCTCTATTTTGCTTGAAATTTCAAGATGAAAATGTAAGCCTATATTAATCATGTAGTTTTAAAACTCTCCCTGAAATTAGTATGGCAATTTTTAAATATAAGCACATTTTCCTTTCAAACATGTTCATTTAAAATGTGTATATCATCACATATCTTTATTTTAAAAGGGCCTGAATATTTTTCAACCTTATTAAAACCATAAGAATATTTTCAAGATGGGGGAGTGGTAAGGTTATCTGTTGCCATTCTGATTTCTCTATATAAAGACTTTAATCTCTATGTTATCACTGCAAGAAAACATCATCTCAGCATTAAGGCACATGTAGTCTACATTCTCTAAACAATTATAAACAAATCTGATATCAAACATCAGTGCTGCATCAGAAAACACATACTTGTAGAATGTCCAACGACATACCAATATTGCAAAATATCAAGGATCTTCTGGAAGGGTTATGGCTCCAGTGGAGAACTGGTCTTTTTGTTAATCAGGAACCTTACTTTTGGATTCTTTTTCCAAAACTCTGTATAGCTTTGCTGGGGCATAAATTTAAAAGCGTTCCATATCTCATGATGATGTCTTGGAAAGCGTCTGAAAATTGGGACCACCACAGCTTCCTTATAGACATATGATATTTGGTTATTTGAAAAGCCATCGAGACAAGATGGAACATAGTCACATGCCCAAAGATTGAAATTTCTTGAAACGTGTTGCCTTTTTTCTGGGGAGATCTTCTTACGTCCCAAGCCCTGGAGAAGGATCACAAGCGGATTAGGAGGAAGATATTCAAAGCCACATAGTTTGGAGGTCTTTAATAAAACCACCTTCACGACATCCTGTGTTTAAATGACCACTCTTACAGGAGGCATCCTTTATCAATTTGTGGTAGGCTGTAAATTGACACAACCACCTGATTCTTGTAGCCTTCCACTCCCACCAAAGGGCCTGGGCTTCTAGAGACATGGACGGCTGAACCAGAGAGACCCCAGCCTGGACAGCCAGGAAGCCCGCGTAGGTTCTCTGCACCCAGGCGGCTGTATCCACCCCTAGCTGCATCCCCAGCATTCAGTGGGAGGGCTCTTACTCCGAGAGATCCGAGGATTCTCTCCCATCCCAGAGGATTCCCAGTGAAGGAAGCAGGGCCTGGTTCTCCACCCACAGGCTTCCTCCTCAAATCTTACTAATGTGGCCATTAGAAAATTTACAAATTACATATGCAGCTCGCATATCTATTTCCATTGCACAGTGCTGTGTTAACAACCACTAACCAGCGCCATCAGACTTTTTATCAGTGATGGGGAAACACCATATCCAGGAACAAGATAACTGTAGTTAGTAGGGGCTCCTTCTTTATATCATGAAAACTCCCCATCCTTTCCTTGGATGCCTCCTTATGGGTCCTGGCTCCGCCATCCAGAGACACACATAGGCAATCCCTCCTCATGACAGATCTTCACCAAAAAAAGCTCACAAATTAGACGGTTTATGGGAAAGCGCTTGGATAAGCATGAAATTCACAAAAACCTAGGCAGAAGAGAGGATGGTGTGGATTTTGAAAGTCATGTGGGAATTTGATAATTTACACTTCCCCCCCGCCCCCGGCCCGGTAAACTGTTATGAGGCTTTAATTTTATTTCAATTTTTAGGCCAG
Organism: Muntiacus reevesi; assembly: GCF_963930625.1. Taxonomy (NCBI): domain Eukaryota; kingdom Metazoa; phylum Chordata; class Mammalia; order Artiodactyla; family Cervidae; genus Muntiacus; species Muntiacus reevesi. The sequence continues at coordinate 166,523,740 of NC_089250.1, forward strand.
TCGTCAATCTTCACCAGCTCTCAGAAAATCAAGAGCCCTGATGTCGCTGTTCATTTTTTTAGCAATGTGGAGAGAAATACTCACAGAGTCAAAGTAGAACCCAGAGTCCTGAAAGCTGTGACGATTGTCGTGATCAGAGAAGGGGAAGTTGTTATTTACTGCTTGCTGGAAAAGAGCCAGGCGAGAGATAAAAAGCCACACATCAGAACCACAGCAGGCTTCCAGAACCTGCCTACAGTGGCCTGGAAGGAAGACGGAGGAGGCAAGTTGACCTCTATGTGAGAACTAAACCCATCCACAGCGATGGAGCAAACAGCGCGGGGGCGAGGGCTTAGGTGTGTACATCAGCTCAAGGCTTTGAAGCTCTACTTCATTGCCAGCTTTCTTAAAATTACAACGTATTCTCTTTAAAATACCTTATAAAGAGACAAAGTCAATAAAATACCTTATCGACTTTCAATACCTATTGAAAGTCCGTAGGCATGGAATTGAAGGCTAGAAAGGAATTTTGAAGCTATCGTCTTCACCTGGCCAGTAAGGGTCCTAGTAGACCAGAGCTCTCTGGTCCAGGGTGGCTAAGTGTGAAGTCAACCCTGCTTCTATCTCTGACCACTTGCGGCCCCTTAATCTACTCATGAACTGGTCAGGGAGGTAGAAATGCGTGTTAAGCGCTCTGTCCATAGAGGAGTAACTGTATCGTCTGGACCAGGATGTAGTTCCTTCTAGAGAGTATTTGAGGAGCCTTAGTGAGCAATTGTGAAGTGAGGATGCTGCCAGAATGTAGGGATCCAGGGAGAGCTAGTGAGCAGTTCCCTCCAAGCAGTACCACCCCCTTGGAGAACCAGGCCAGCGCCCTGGACTCACCTTCTCCCGCACTTTGTAGATTGGCGGAAGTTTCTCCTCCACTTGCCGAGATAAACGTGGACTATGGGACTCTTTCAACATCATACTTGTGATGGATTCTGGCGTCTTTTGTGTTAGTCCAATGTGAGGGAACTGGAAAAACAGCACACGCCTTGATTAAAACCAGACACATCTGAATCTCAAAGCCAAGTATCAGGGCTTCCTCTGTAAAAGGATTAAAATGCAATTTGGGTGCTTCTGGCATGCGATGGAAATGGCATAATTTTCGTAATTTTCAAGTATCCTTTCCAAGACAAAAAATATTGTCATGGCCCAAGGCCACCACTGCCGGTTGTTTCAAGTTACAAGGGCCACCCTGCTGCTCGGAGCCTGGAAGCGGTTCCGTGGCCTGGGGAGGGGGGTGCGGTCCCACGAGAGGGAGCCGATGAGCTCCAAGGAGACAGAGTGTGTCAT